>NC_143017.1:77619416-77945666 GCF_055824585.1 Amblyomma mixtum | reverse complement strand
TAGTCAGCCCGAAGTGGATATTCTACACATTTCGAGTAGGACTGATCGCTGAGCTTAGAGAGGGCCGTTTTTGGTGAAAGAAACTTCAGGCGGTCTATAATTTTTTTTATCTTGCAATTAGACGCCGTTTCACGTACAGTTTAACCCTGTTCTGTTTCACAATTACTTAAGACGTTTTAGAATGGCAGAGTGCCACTATGCTGACAATGGCGGTGCCATACGGCGCAATACTACTGGAATAAAACGATTGAGGATCTGTGTGATAGATAACGCGTCTTATTTTACTAATAGTTTTCTAATATAACTTCTGCTTTAAACTATAATACAAGGGAACATATTCACCCGAGTTAATGTCACGCTCATTAGTGCCTTGGTGGCAGGCAGTCTTTGTCGCGTCGATAATGACCAAGACTGCAGACTACCACTGCCTCTGTCTGGTCAGCAACATTCCCATATCAAAAAGTTACGTTTTCAATTGCGGGTTTCTCAGCCGCACAGTTCACCGGGTGCAAGTTTATCTCAACAAAGAACTTTCGATAGCGGCAAGTTATATATGCGGGATCGATGCCAGCAGGTTATCTATTTAAGAAATTCAGGGTGTTGCGACCACCACGCAAGGTCACACCGTCGATTTTTGTGGTATCAAAAGTATTATCTTAGCGAATTATAAGCGGAGGTATAATAACAGGGTTTAAGTATGCAAAACTAGTTACAAAATTACGTGGCCTATTGGAGAAGAAACACATAGAAAACTGATAGAGAGGCCTCTCATTCATAGGTACAATACGCCTAGTCACAGATCTCGTGTCGCAATAGCCGCCAAACATAAGGGAGGCTTCGAATTTCTGAGATATGCATCATAATCATGGGATATGGCGGCTTCCAGTACCTACAGACTCTTTCCAAAAGTGAAAAAAAAAACCACGTGGGTGGAAGGAGATTTTTTTTTTTTTTGGATAAAGACACGACGGATGCCGCAGAAGCTTGGTCTGCGAGGTTGGGCAAACCTTCCAGTACTCGGTTTAAACGTTAAAAGACACCTGATATAATGCATTCGATCAAGGAAGCTATGTCGAAAAATAAAGCAGGAATAATGACATCTTTTACTTCAGAAAGGGTTTAGTACCTTAGGACTGAGAACAACCACTGCACTCCCAGCACTACATAAGACACGAGCAGATTACGCCAGAGAGCATGTGGAACAACGGTAGTTTCTATGGAATTTTAAGTTGACCTCGCCTACGAATGCTCCTGATTATAACACAAGAGTTTTGTTCATGCAACCCAACTTGCGCGAGTGGGCAATATGCTTGATCCCTACCATTACGTGAAAAGTACTTCTCACGTCGCCATTCATACCAGCTGAAGAGACAAAGTCTGGTTTGTAAATTGGTGTTGTTTGTCACTTCATCCCTTCATTTGTCACTTCAGGACAACTCTGGGATTGTCTTGGTATGCAAAGAAAATCTTTTAATATCCCGTCTGACGCTAACAAGCACCACTGTACTTGTTTTCAGCTGCACTTCTTTCAATTGGCACCTTGTTCGATGCGGAGAAACTTTACGCTTATGTTTCTACCCGCTGCTGATTTCCCGACTGTGAACTTCGCTGAATACAGGTCATCAAGGAAAACACCACAGAGCAGCAGCGATCGAAGTCCGCAAGCAAAATTCAGTCTGTATATCTGATTCCAGGAAAGGCATCACGAGCAAGTAAGGCTTGCTTTGAAATTTCTGCCAACAGGCTATTTCTGATAAATTCGCCTTGTTCTCGCAACTGGCATGCTCTCAATATTTGACAGCGTCGACGAAAGCAGTAGGACTGAGAAACATCACAGCTTCTGAGCAACGGTGTTTTTGTTTTTATTTTTCGCAGAAGCGCCGTCGTTGACACGCCCGCAGAAAGCGGTGACTGTAATTCCCCACGGGCCATTTCATTCTTTTAAGAGCGTCTGAAATAAGTACAGCCCCCGAAGAGATCCAGCGGTTGGTTTGCCCTTCGTGTGTCAGTTAGAAGCGCGCATCACAGTCAAGTTCTGAAGCGCCTCACTATGTGGATACCTCTTCTCCTTGCCGAAGGCCAACGAGTCAACACTCCTCGCAAGGATGTGTGATCGACATCCATAATTGACCATGAAGGTCTCGTTCAAGCAAGGCGTAGTGTCGAGAGTTTCTTCTTTTGGCATAAAACTTTAAACGATGTTTATGCGACCTCCTCTGGCGTCCCCAATGTGTGCCATTAAATAACGAGATGATCTGGGTTAATAGAAGGTCCTGGCCCGTTTCCGATTCTTGCTCTAATGATAATGCAGCCTGCGTGAGAAAAAACTTAGCCGCCGCGACGCAGTTGAAATGACATCGCACATTTCGTGCGGAGCAGAAGGTCGAAATTACGCTGGATGATAGTTTTGATCTTACTATAATAAGGACCCAATGGGGAGAACCTGAAGTATTTAAGGAGTTCCATTCGAGTTTCCTTAAAAATCGTCCTCGTCTGAAGTCTTGCGTAACAAAATGATGCCTTAACCAGTGCCACTTCCAGAAAAACACTTCGGCTCTCCAATAAATGACTGACATAAACGGTGCCTCCAATGGCCTCTCTGCTCGATGCTCGGAGGACGTCGCCTTGCATTTTGCCCGCTATTACAGCAGTGCCTGACCAAATGTCGTCCTTGACCAGCTCTTCCGAAGACATTTCCAGACCCGCGCTGCAACCAAATGCTGCCAAATGATAGCTCATGAAAGAAAGTCGGTAAATTGCTCGAAATCTCGCTCCAACTGTAACTGGAAGTATGGTCGCCAAAACGGAAACGACGGTTCTTGCTTTTGCGCATTAGATATGCTCAAGAAACTATTTTTGCTTGCGCGGTTTTCTTACTCTGCTAAATATTCCAACTCAGTAGCTTTCTGATACATTAGGTAAGCGTATTAGCTTTTTTTTCAAGCGAACATTTTAGGTGTTTGTTTTCAAACAATAAAGAGATCGCTTAAAATGCTGAGATTGTGCGAACTGGAACTGGGTGTCAGCGGGCCTTCGTTAACTTTATCTAGGAGGCAACTTGAATTTGTAGCGTGAACGGCTGCTGCTGGCAGAAGTTGGGTTGTGTGTTCTGATGACGTTGTAACGTTAAACCCCAATAAACCAACAAACCAACCTTTGTCTTTCTTTTGTCTTTATCGGACAAAAGAAAGACAAAGGTTGGTTGGTTGGTTTATTGGGGTTTAACGTCCCATACATGTCCGATAAAGACAAAAGAAAGATAAAGGTTGGTTGGTTGGTTTATTGGGGTTTAACGTCCCGAAGCAACTCAAGCTATGAGGGACGCCGTAGTGAAGGGCTCCGGAAATTTCGACCACCTGGCGTTCTTTAACGTGCGATGTCAGTGCACGTTAAAGAACCCCAGGTGGTCGAAATTTCCGGCGTCCCTCATAGCCTGAGTTGCTTCGCGACGTTAAACCCCAATAAACCAACCAATCAACCTTTGTCTTTCTTTTGTCTTTATCGGACATGTATATACATGCTCCTGATCATGCAATAAATCTTCACTTGAAAGTTATCGCTTGTTCGTGTCTTCTTTCTCCTGTCTTTTTTCGTGCGCTATTATTTCTCTTTAACTACGATCCACTAACATGATCAAACAATCTCTTTTGAAGTTATACCGGGAAGAGAAGTCATACCTAAAGCTAAGCCAGGGGCGGCTTCTTTCAAGACCCCCCACAATCACTGTATGTTACAGGAATAGCCAACCGGGAACGCTCTCAAGAAACCACGTTTCAAGCCATAGCCATTGCAACAGACTTGAAGCGCGCGAATCTTAATGTTCATCGCCGGACACCGGCGCTCACCTTTTGTGACCGACAATGTTTCACTCGAGTGAAGGAAACTACAATGCCGGGGCCGCGTTATTCGTCGTCGCCTTAGCTGCTCTGTCTGCACCGCTGACCTCTCACCAAAAGCGAGTCTAACGTTGAGCAAACTTCCTGGCCGCTGGACGCGCTCGTGAGACACGTGCACTGGTCTGTGCCTGAAGAGGTCTGGAGACGATTGGCACGCATCCCTCTCCTACCTCAACCCCCCTCCCGTTCACGCACTTTATATTTCGTCATTACTTTCGACGAGTCGAACGCGTCGTCGACCACTTGTAGCTCTCGAGTCAACAAAGAGACTCTCAATAAGTGCCGCTTCCAAGGCAGGCGCGCCGACAGGAGTCACTGTTTGCCAATTCCTTGATGAAGGCTTCGAGTGTACAACTCGCAGGTGGCGGCGCTGCACTGAACGCCCTCGAGCACAGCCTTCAAACGGCCATTGGGAGGCCGCCGGGGAAACACGCACGAACGCACGCACAAACGTACGGCCGTACACACAAAACACACAGGCTAGTAGAGGGCGTTCGTTGTGTGAAGTTAAGATCGATTTTTCCCGGAGAGCGTGAAAAGCGCAAAGACAGTCTTGACAGACCGGTTGGAAAACGGCCGAACGAACCGAAAGTGTAGAGAAGAAGGTTGCTAGTGTGCGCAACTTCAAATACTTGCTAATGTTTTTCATTTCTTTTCCCGGCCGAACTCGAAGCGACTGTCAGTCAAAACCGGCCGCCGCTGGATAGCGTTCGTTTCCTACCGAGGTGTGAATCAATGAGTGAATATCGTATCAACATTGAACGATTTCAGGTTATAAACTTCAGGAATGAAAGGACTAAAGGCCAAGAGAACTCACGCTATGAAAGAGAATGCAAGAATGCTCATTTCGTACTACTAACACGCCAAAAGGTGCTCCCCGTCCAGTTTGTACTGAAATTAAATATCCTATACGCCACAAGTGCTTCGGAACATACATAAGATGAGATGTATTAAACCATCATTTGAGATGAAGGCATATTGGCATCGTTTTCATATAGGCGCGTGTTCAATTCGAAACTATCTTTAATACGGCACCAACCGCTGCAATGCTCTTCACTAGTTAATGTTGGACTTATACGGTTTTGTTGATTAAACGGCTAAAATAATCCTTGATTTTGAAGCGTTTAATCTAAACCGGTTGTTCTAGTTCCAGATGTTAACAACGGCATTTTATTTTAAAAGAGTGCTCGCTGTTTTGCTGATTTCACTTATTCGTATTGCATCTAATGCTAATGGGAAGATTTCACAACCAAAGCTTCTAGAAAGAGTACAAATAATGCGAATTATTCTGTAATAGAGACATTGATGCACAATACGTAGAATATTTTTAGAAGCACAGAAACCATAGTAAAAATTCTGGGCTTCTCGCCTATGTGCAGAAAATTGCTCTTTCTCAGTAGAAAACTAGACAGTCGCGCAGTGACTGTCTGACTAACTTGTTTAATCCTTACCTTCATCTCAGAATACTTACAGGAAAAAAAAACAGCGCGACTATGTGCGAGTAGTTTATCGTTTTCGACTGCCAATTTTGGACGGACCATGCGTGAAAGTGTGATGATAACGAGGGGTTAGTGTATTCAGATTTAGCCGCCTTCTTAACTGACTTCAAGGCTGGCTAATAAAGAGAAATAAAAAAGTATTATTCTAGTCCCGCAAGAGAACCGAGTTATGAAACCAACACACACACACACACACACACACACAAACACACACACACACACACACACACACACACACACACACACACACACACACACACACACACACACACACACACACACACACACGCGCGCGCGCGCGCACGCACGCACGCACGCACGCACGCACGCACGCACGCACGCACGCACGCACACACACACACACACACACACACACACACACACACACACACAAAGCACAAATATGTGAAGGTGTTAGGACATCGTTTACGGTATAGATGCATGGCTTCATCACTTGCGACATGAACTCACAGAGATGCAGTGTATATGTTCAGACCAAAAAAAAATGTCATAAGCACAGCTCTATCACCTGTCCAAGACGGGAGCTCTGGTCTAATCCCCTGCTCCGGAAGCAATACAATATTATAAAGTGACCGTATAAGAGAAGACAGGAAAGGCGCCCTTCCATAACCGCTTTCCTGCGGACATTTGGAATAAACCGACGATCAGGCACGGCGCCAAAGCGGAGGATGCCTCGAAAAAGGAGCGCATGAAATATGAGTCGGATCTGGAAGACGCCGTGAATTATTTAGGAAACGCTCCCTTTATCCACCGCGAGGTGCGCATTCGATTGATGCAACACATTTGCACGAACTCTCTGCTCAGTTTTTTGACCACTCCCAGAACCGAACGCGGGGTTCTATACGAATCAATCAAACTCGCACTTGCCATTGTTGGGCAAGAAAAGAATGAAAATAAAATAAAAAATAGACCATGCAGCTGGAGCTTATATATTTCGGCAGCGATGATAAGCAAAACAACACCCAGCGCCGAATACGTTAAAATGAAGGTAAACATGATAGATTCCTTACTCCCCCGTTCTGTTTATTTTAATCGAAGTGAACTCGGAATAATAATAATTTATCGGAGGGAAGTTGGAGAAAAACGCGCGTCACCACATTTTCTACAATGCGTTTGCTTTGTTAACATTGCCGCCGCTGCGTCGATCATTCTAACTTTCGTATTGCTTAGCTAAGTGAGTTTTTCGTGCTTTTCTCTCGTGAAGATTATCATAAATAAATTATCTTGCGGAATCGAATAATGCGATGCGCGGGCCTTCGCAGTGCCCCCCGGTTTTCTCTGAAAAGCATCAAAATGAGTTGTGAACTTCGGCTGCGGTAATTCTCCCTAGTGAAATAAAACACATCGAGCTTTCTCAGCAAATAAGCTTTCTATGGGAGAAAAACGGTCGAATAAAGCAGGAAATGTTTTGAGCAGACAGTTTTAACTAGAAATATATGCACCTACGTTAGACGCAACAGTTATAGCTATACCAACAGTTCTAGAGAAAAGTGCTCGGCTGCTGACCCAAAAGACGCGGGTTCGATCCCGGCCGCGGCGGTTGAATTTCTTTGGAGGAGAAATTCTAGAGGCCCGTGTACTGTGCGATGTCATTGCACGTTACAGATCCCCAGGTGGTCGAAATTTCCGGAGCCCTCCACTACGGCGTCTCTCATAGCCTTAGTCGCTTTGGGACGTTAAACCCCACAAACCAAACCAGTTATAGAGAAAAACCAAAAACTCTAGAATAGTTTGGTTTTAACTATCATTTCGCTACGGCAGTGGAAGCATACAGCTTTTAATCCGAGTCACGCTGTTTTCATTCGACTTATTGTCGCTATGCAGCGATGCCGTCGTGAGCTCTCATTAGGGCACGTCAACGTCAGGCTCTAATATGCGCTACACGCTTCTGCTCGTGTCTGGCGCGAACGACTGGTCGACTCTCTGCGCGAGGACGACGTGAACACGGAAGACGAAAGTTGCAAGCCCTTGACGGCTCCACTCAACCGGGTACAGCACGCGCAACGACACGCCGCGCGGGGCTCCGACTAGGAAGCTCGGTGGACGGATCGACGTCCAGTCTTCGTCGTTGCGTGTATACGGCGGAACCATTAAGAACAAGTTCGCCTATCTGCCTCAGCGGACGTCTTACTTGAGGCAAAGATGAAGCCCAGCAAGGAGCTTCACCTTCTTCTTCACTTGTTCTTTGCCGCCGAGCGTTCAAGAAGCGAGCGACGAGGGAAAAATCAAGCACAGCGGAGCGGGTACGCAAACATCCGCGGATCGCAGATAAGGCATGTGGCACATTGAGTTCGCCGGGTTGCACGCGCAGTACGCGCGCTTGGTTCTGCGTCGCCCTCCAGAGCGCGCGTGCAGGCGTGCAGCACCGTATACAATTGTCGTGCACGATTCCTCCAAGAATGAAAGCAAAATAAAAAAAAGAGGAAGGAAGGGAAGACGGAAGCTTATAGCAACGCGGGCGCACACCGCTGTGGTCAGTCAAACTTCTCTCGGACCTGCCATTCGCAAGAGGGCCTGGGTCGCCGTTCCGCTGACATGACGTGCTAATCTTCGCTCGCTCAGGGCTTTGACCCCACCCTTCTTGCCGCACTCATCTCCCTTCTCCGCTGCCGCCTCTCTTCCTTCACTTCTGCATAGACTCGCTCGTCATTTGCACCGAGCTGTCGAGGAAAGGGAAAAGGTGGGGGGGCTCTGTTTTCTGACTTGCGCGAACCGCAAACGAACAAGGAAGTTCGTCGACGGGCGGTTAGCTAGCTGTTACTCAGCCGCGAGAAGTTTGTTTGAGTTCGGTAACCGCGCGGAGCGCTCGCGCTTGCTACTCATGAACCGGCAGGGTATATAGGGGTCGTTCCTATCGGTGCGCCTAATTGGTGAGTCGGTCTGCCCCTGCGTGCTTTTTAGGGGTAGACAACCTGGAACGAACGAACGAGGGCGAGGGAAGCGCGGCAGCAGGATGCAGTGGATGAAAGAAAGATGGCCGGGTTTCACGAATAGAACGAAGGAAGTGAAAAACACAGAGAAAGGAAACGAAAGAAAGAAATATGAAAAGCGCACCTTTCACGACCCGCGCACTGTCGAACCGTTCAGCTGTCACACATCCCCCACGCCCCCTTGGTTCGACTCCCTTTTGATGCTATCGTTGTTTTTCTCAGTGCCGCCTGGGGACGCTAAGCGCACGACCGATCACTTTTTGGCCAGCGCGGTGGAAGAGGGGGGGGGGGGGGGGGGACGAAGGTGATCCGAGAAACCGGTGGTTATGCGAGACAGCCGTTTCAAACCGCAGATACGGAGGCAGCGCGCGACCTGGCCCCCGCGTTGCATGCTCTCCTCTTCGCCGGTCGTTGACGGCGGCCACGGCGCCAAGGGGGCGCCACTTTTTCACACTTAAACGGACGTATACTGGAGGAGGCTTTTCCGCCCGTCGCACCACTGGCTTTTTATCTTCAGCAATGCGGAAAAAGAAAACAATGCCTCGCTTCTTGTTTTCTTTTTTGCTGATTCCTGCACTGTGCTCGGCGCATAGTGGGCTTCTCTGCCTACGGGTGGATGGGCGCTAGTTGAGTGGCAGGCATAGCGGTATAATTTATACTGAATATCACACACGATGGCGCCCTCTTCCCGCTCCTGCCAACAATCTTCCGTCCTACCGGTTATTTTTTGCTTTGCGCTAACCGTTAAGCAGCCGGAGTCCTTTTCGGGAAATGCCAGCGCGTGCTGATGCGCGTGCTCTTGGAGCGGCATTTCTACTAATTTACTGTTTCTAATTTCTTTTTCTGCGCGAATTTTTGCAAGCAGAATTGCACTAAACTGTAAAGGAATTATTAGTACGTATGTGGGAGTATAGGTTCAGCTACCTGCCGAACGGAAAAGTACAAAATGCGCTCAATACATTATGGCTCAAACTCCGTATTTTTGTTGTGCTCGAACGTGCTGCGAAGATGTGGCAGGGCGCTCTTTTTTTTTTTTACTTGAGGTATTTCGGCTTGCACGCTAGTATTCCTCTCGGTGTGTGCTGGAAGGAATTTAGTTAATCACAGTGTGTGTTCGATCCTGAAGCATGTCCAACATTCTTGGAAAAACATTTTTAAAATTGAAAAAATTGTATGGTGGTGTTATGAAAAATATTGGAAGTAACGATCCATTTTTCTGATGAGCAGCAAAATCTTTCTTTTAAGCGTTTTCCATCGCTCGCATGGAGCAGTTAAGGCTGCCATAGTAAACAAAAGGGGAGCGCTTTTGACGATAGCAAAAGTATTAAAAGCAAAAATAATACAAGTCTGTCGAAGAGAGATCTGCGCGTATATTGATTGTTATAGTGAAATTTTACAGTATATGCACAGATTGCGTTCATAAATTCTTTCCCGTTCAAAGATGGTTTTGTCCAGTATTGTTTGTACGTAAAATATAAATGCAGCTTGCTCCCAGGCGATCAGAGCTAAGCGTAGCTCACTCCTGCGTTTAACTAAAACACCTACAGCGAGAAAAACTGAAGCCCGATTGTGTGCAAATCTTCCAAGTGTGCATGCAGTCAACGCTGTCGCACTTCTTTGCTGAACCAGTTCATGAAAGGACCCTGCATCACATTCAGAACGAATCCCTCGCTGGCACGAAGCTACTGCGAGGTGGCCCGAATAGTAGGCAGTTGTTAATGTGCAATTTATTTTTCTCTCTCATATTCATCCATCGCTTCGGCACGAAGGGCGTAGGCATACACACCTTCAGCTAAGTCAAGCCGGAGACCACCCTTTGGAAAGCGACGAAGTGTGTCCTCCTAGCGCCCAGCCCAGAAGCGCGAGAGGCTTAAGGGCGGTTCCTTCCATCTGCACCTTACCCTGCCGCGCCTACGGCCGTCGGATTAAGGGGCGCCGGACTATGTGCCACCTCTTCGCCGCCTTCTCCCCACTCCACGCCGTATCCAAACCGCTTCAACCCAAGTCGTGCCGGCGGCTGACTGATTTCCCTCTTCCTGGACCGGTTTGTAAACGAATTACGTGGCTAGGTTAGCTCAGTTTTTGCTACACATATATACTTTACCTTGTCCGCCAGCAAGCGCGAAGAAGAAGGGGGCGAGGAGCGGTGGCCGCACAGCCGTCGTTCATCACTGCCACGCGGAGCCCTGCGCTGTTCTGCATACGCAGCTCAGCACGGGTGGGGAAGGCAAGGCAAGTGAAGAAAGACGATTGCAAGGAGGGCGGTGAGCGCCTTGCCTCCCGCACCCAACCTCGGCGGTAGGGCTACGCCGGCACACGTGCGCTGCTCGGCGAGTGAGTGGAGGCACGCTGCACAGATTCATGCAGAGTGACGTAAAATAACCCCAGCCTTTGTCTTCCGTATTTCTTGCCGTTAGTTTTCTTTTTTTCTTCTTGCTTCTTCAGCAAGTGGTGCCCTTCTGAGGCGGTATACCAGAAACGGACAGGTGGCGATACAGAGGCCTATAGACGACTCCGAACAGCGTAATCAGCGCTTCAGAAGGATTACTGCTCGTACACGCAGTGATATGCGCCTGGAACGGGGCATGCAGTGCTTAGTACGCTCCACTTACTTATGCTGGCACGCGTAATAGATGGTGTAAAGGGTAACTTCATTTTCTGCACGTATGACTAGCCCATTGAATATGAAACAAATGTTTTTTTTTTTCGCAACTTGCCACGTATTCAGTTTTTCGTGGAGGGAAGATTGAGCACTATTATCATGATCCTCACCATCAGTGGGAGTAACAGCACCATCATCGCCGCTATCATGAGAAGGCCTTTCAATTCATTGTGAGCAGTTAGTGTCATTTTGTGCCATCTTTTTCAACAGTCATTGTCATCAGGCGTGCTTCCGCAAGACTGGAAAATCGGTAAGATCGTTCCAGTCCCCAAGAAAGGTTCATCGTTTTCATGTAAAAACTACCGCCCTATTTCTCTTACGAGCATCTGTTCAAAACTAATGGAACATGTCATTTATTCTCACATCGTTAAATTTTTAGTTTCGGTCAAGTTTTTTCATCCTAACCAACACGGCTTCCTAAAAGGACTTTCCTGTGACACCCAACTAGCCCTTTTTATTAATGATCTTAGCTCTCATCTTTACTTAAACATTCCCGTTGACACGCTCTTCCTTGACTTCGAAAAAGCTTTTGATAAGGTACCCCACAAAAGATTACTACTAAAACTTTCACGTCTTAACCTTAGCCACTTGGTGTTAAAATGGCTACAAAAATTTTTGACCAACAGAGAGCAATTTGTCTACGCTAACAAATCATCGTCACCTCTTTCCCCCGTTACTTCAGGTGTACCACAAGGCACAGTGCTTGGACCCTTGCTCTTTCTAATCTACATTAACGATCTTCCCTCTAGCGTCAACCCGAAAATCCGATTATTTGCCGACGATTGTGTAATCTACTGCCCTATCACCAGCAGAACTGACTCTGACACCCTCCAAACTGATCTAACTCAAATCGAAACTTGGTGCAAGCATTGGCTAATGTCCCTTAATATTACTAAAACATGCATAATTTCTTTTCATCGCAGGCAATCCCATATTCCCTCAAAATATGTTATTTTCGGTTCTGAAGTATCATCTGTTCTTTCCTGTAAGTATCTTGGCGTCACCTTAACTCATACCCTAACATGGACTTCGCATATCACGACTATCGCTAACGACGCTAACCGCACCCTTGGCTTCCTACGTCGAAATCTTCGTTTTACTACCCCTTCTATCAAATTATTAGCTTATAAAACATTCGTCCGACCTAAACTAGAATTCGCATCAGCAGTATGGAATCCTCATCAATCTAACCTTTCTATAATCCTTGAAAAAGTTCAAAACCGCGCTATCCGTTTTATTTATTGTGACTACTCTTAATATACTAGCGTGTCCTCTTTAAAATCCAGAGCATCCTTGCCTAACCTTGAAACTAGAAGAAAAATATCTCGACTATGCCTATTCCACAAGTTCTATCACTCACCTTTAGGATCATCTATCATATCAACAGCTCATCGTCCTTCTAGCCGCAACAACCACATCAAGACCGTATACCCACCCGCTGCAAGAACTACATCTCATTTCCGTTCTTTTTTTGTCATATCATCTCGGGACTGGAACGATCTGCCGCCGGAAGCCGTACTCATCGTCAACTGCATCGACTTCAAGAAAACGATTGAGGCCATCCTTATGCAATCAGTCATCTTTCCTGTCTTATGTATCCTGTAATCTTTATGTATCCTGATCTTTATGTACTCTGTAATCTTTATATAATCTGCATGTAATCCGCCCATCCCTCATGTAATGCCCCACAACCGGGGCCTTTGGGGTAATAAATAAATAAATAAATAAATAAATAAATAAATAAATAAATAAATAAATAAATAAATAAATAAATAAATAAATAAATAAATAAATAAATAAATAAATAAATAAATAAATAAATAAATAAATAAATAAGCAGTTCACCAAGACAGGTGCACATTACTTACAAAAGCATTTTAGACAGTCTATAAGGCTGTCGATAGACTGCTGCCTATAAAGTCTACAGACTCTCTATAGACAAAAGCTACAAAACAATCTAAAGGCAATACAAATGCGACAGTCTATAGACAATCTATAGATTTATGGACATACACTTTTAGTAGACTTTTGTCTATAGACAGTCTATGGACCATGAATAGACAGAAAGAAGTATCTATAGGAAAGCAACAGAGTCTATAAAAAGTCTACAGACTGTCTATACACCATTTTTATAAGGAATCGGTTTTCTTTCGACACCAGCGAGAGCTTCTTCACGGTCGAACAAGTGTTCTCGTACAGGACATAGTTGGAAGAACATTAATCGGCTGACTAGTCGAGTAATCATAAAAATTATAAGATAACAATAGTGGACAGCGTCCGCCTCTGCGACCAAGAAGCCTGCTCTTGATTACGCAGTTGATAAGGGAAAATGGGAGCAGTATCCAGCTCTTACACCGTAAAACGCCCACTCCAAGCAGCCCAGGCAAACTGAATATATCTCCGTTGGCGATCTGCTTCGTGTTATTAAGTCTTTTAGATAATTTATTACCAATTGCGGTCTGTCTTGAGAAGACAGGACAGGTACTACATCCCTGTCGAACTTGATACGCACGCGTCAATATATACTGAAAGTAACACGAGGAAAATAGTCATGCCGAGATAACTGCTGTGCATTTTTTCTTTCATTAAATATATATTCACAAGCTTGGGGCAAACGTGTTCAAAGCTTCCAAGCTGTAGTGCGCATAGCTTAGATATCTTCACTTATTTATTGTTTTACACAATCTACATTGCACTGCACAATTTTCGTACACTTCCAAGCGGTCAGTCAGAAGGTTTCCTGTTGTGTAACAACAGTTCATATGTAGTTAGCTTACAAAACCCTCAAATTAAAATCCACGGGGGTGTGTCGTAGACTGTGCAAAAATCCCCATAGAAAGTTAAAATGTACGTCACACTTTGCACCACTTCAAAATGTTGTGATTACACGTCTGAAAACAGATCGAGACAACCGCCAGTATATCACCACGGGCAAGAAAAAAACGCCGTTGAAGATCAATTTCTAGTGTACTCTTTGTGTCCTGAAACTTTGCTCAAGCGTTGCGACTTTGGGCCACGGGTGCGAGCTCGGTTGGATACAGCGCGGAGTTGGAAAGGTTCCAGCAGCCGTATACGCAAAGGTCAAAGCAGCGAAGTGCCAAATGAGGCTGAGAGCTTCTATTGTGTTTTTCCGCTTCTTTTTGTTAAGCATGCTTGAGCTCGCATCGTCTGACTGTTTAACATTCCGGAGTGCTTTCGTCAGGGCCGTCCAATATTGCTTGCCTGAAGAGCCGTTCAAGAGAGAAACAGTGCGTGGTCAACGGACGTGCCTTGACTAGAAAGTGTTCTTTCAAGCTCTTCCGTATGGTGGGAGGAGAAAAGAGGGGGGGGAGCACTTCACGGCTGAATGAGAAAGAAAGAGCACGAATTTGGCTACTGCAGAGCAGCCCCTGATAGAGGACACGAAGAAGTCCATAGGAGGGACAGAGTACTTTTGACCAGGAACTCAGGTACAAACCTTGTCAGGAGTGGCATCTAAGTTAGTTTTGTGTTTTACTTACGCGACCGGTGTGTTATCTAGCTCGAGTAACGCTCCTAGATGACATTTAAACTTTTTGTTCAGAACTTATGACGTCATTTGCTCAGTCTGCTATGTTTTATGCTGTACGTGTTGTTTAGGCTTTCTAGCGCAGTTGTTTTTTTTTTTTTACGTAATGTACAACTTGTGGGTATGTTGCAATGAGTATCAGTAAAAGCTTGAGGCGGTAAGACGTCTGTTAACAGTGGTGATGTGATTTGGACGCAAACGAATGAAATAGTTATGAACTCAAAGCTGCAAAGCTTGTTGTCAAGAAGCCTGCTGATCTGCTGGTACACGTAGCGACATCATTTCAATACGAACCTTGAGACATTAGGAAACTGCGGTGCTCCTTTCCTAGATTGCTACACAAGGAAAGTCTGATTAGGCACTTCTAATCAAAAAATGTGATTTTGATCTGAATGTTATGTAACAAAAATCAAGGTATTGTCAAAAAACTGAGTTGGGAAGACGGCTGTCTTCGCGTCTGCAAAACAGTGACGTAAATAACAATGGTCAGCAAGTAGAACGCTACTTTTCTGCATAAATAGTCATCACGCCTGAGTAATGAACACGAGCACTGCAGACATGCCAATCATTAGGGTCGCCGTTTTTAGTGGGAAAATACATTATTTGCCTCCAGTTCTCTCTTTCAGAGCGCAGGAAAGAGTCTGGCGATTTTCTATTCACCCATTGATTAGTCGCTGCAGGGACCCTATTCCGGTCAGCTAAAGGCGCAAAAAACTGCGTTCAACATGCTCCTGACAGATGGCAGCACAACGGTCGTTTAGGCAGTCACTTGCATGTTCACTTGCAATGCCTGCTGACCTACATCAGTTTTGATCATGCGCAGCACTCGTGAGGTAGATGAAGGCGCTCTATTAGCCGCTAAGCCTTCAAATTTATCGGCAAAGGACCGGAAGCACTTTGCAGCGCCATACGAAGGCACATCAACAGGGATGCTCTTGGCTCTTTGAATTCACATCCAAGGTGCCCTATCTCTCTATAGTTTATAAGGCTTACATGCCTGACCACGAGATCATGAGCACGAACTGAGTGCTTCTTCGCCGCGACTAAAGTGGCTCTCGAGGTGCGCATACGTTTCCTACTTCAGCAATCATGTGTTTCTGTTTAGCAAGTTGAAGTGAAATTTCAGCGAAAAAAATGACAGCGTGAGTTGTGAAGTGAAATGCATGAATAAAAAAAAAATTTCCCCTTTCTTGCCGTATCCAGCAACGGAACAACGGTGATAGCCGAGGCGCTACAAAGTCTGCTGTATGCTCAGCTGCAGGGTCTTCGCACAGCCAAGCTAATTACCGCCCAACCCCCGTGATTACTCAAGAGTAGCGTTAAATTGAGGGATTCGACATGCCATATGACTTCTCCAAAGACCAAGCTCAACAATGAGGGATTGCTCGAGGTTGGTTTAGTGTCAGCGTTATAGTCTGCAGCCCATACTCTTAACCGCAGTGGAAGCGTCTACTTGCGGCCGCAGCGGCCGACTTCAATGCAGGCGAAATGCAAAGAGGTCTTGCTACTGCGCAAACATCAGCGCAAGTTAGATAACACCAGATGGTAAAGATTAATCCGAACACCTCTACTAGCAACGACACATCTTTCGCTCTTTCCACTTTCACTCCCACTGCAGCGTTGGCCAAATGGTTTGAACCTCCGCTTCATATGCGGGAGGTGCGGAGTTCGATCCCCAGTGTTGCCGGGTACTCACTGGTTTTCTATTCTGAACAAGCTGTCCCCTGGCCCTGGTACTCGGCTTCTATGTTGTGAAATGCTTGGAAGATGGGTCTTTGGCCCCACCTTGAGTAAACGAGCGACAACTTGTGTAATGGCTCTCTATGCCATAAAAAAAATAATCCTCATCATCATCATCTTTTTTCACTCCCTCCATCCCTTTTCGCACTGCGTGTTCGGTGGTTCGCGTTCACTAAGAGTGAGGCAGTTACAGCGCCTTTCCTTTCCTGATAATGCATTTTGTTGTATTCCCTCTTCACGATTCTGCCCGTCCGAAGTCCCGAATGTCACGCGAACACCTACACGTCCACTAGGTTTGTTCGCCAATAACCGCAGTTGAGTTGCCGGGTTGTTGCGCAGAGGCCCATCGCGTACCCACTCCGAAGCCGGTAGCTTGGCTCCCTTTGTTTTGTGTGTGTTAGCTGTTAGTCGGTGCTCCTCGAGCGGCCGCCACCCCGGCGCCGTTCGAATGGGTTTGCTTAAAACTAATGTGGTAAAGTGGAAGCAAAAATGGCGGTTAGCCGGCTGCTTCGTGGCCGCCTGCGAGAAGATGAGGCCTTGCAAGGTGTCGCGTTCGAGCCACAAAACGGAGCCGGTGCGCAGACCCCTGGGGCTTCGAGAGGAGGTCGCGTGTAAATTTATCGCTTTTAACAGCGGACCACGTGACGGACCGTATACCGCGGAGCGAGCAGCGATGTGGGAGAGCGCTATCAGGGAAGTGCGCGCGGTTCGGACTGGATGTTCCCTGCTCCCGCTGGCGTTTCGGTGCGTTCGTCTCTCAGTGCTGTAACCAAGCGGAAATGTGTAACGTCTTCATGGAACTCGCGCGATGCTCGCGAGACAACAACCCCGTGAGCACCGGCATGCTATTGGCTCCTTCAGTTTGAACGAAATTCTCCTGACTGGCTCTGACAAGCGCATTTCCTATTGGTAAAAAAAATGTCCCCAAAGTGCTGGGCAAGCGGATTGAGGGGCCAGTCTTTGGCGCGAAGAGGACGGATGGGAAGGCAGGTCGCCGCTGAGCGCCCGTGCAGTAAAGTACGTACAGTCTTTGTCAAAAGTTTAGAGCCCAGGGGGTTCACTTCTAAACTTTATATTTGGACTCCAGGAGCATTCACGGAAGTCCTGCCTATTGCAGGAGGCAGTACCAGAAATCTTCTCATGTCCAGGAAATTTGGAGCGCTAGAGATTCATTAAGAACAACACAGTGTGGCTCGAAAGAAAACCCCCTGGGCTCCAAACTTTTGACAAAGGATGTACATAGTGCCCCGAAGAAGTTGTCCAGCCTGTTCCTCAAAGTGCCGCCTGATCACCGCAATATCAGAAGACATCAAGATCAACATCATCGATCTGTCGGTCACCAACATCGATCGATCTTTTCGTCACCATCAGCATTATCTATTTATTTATTTTATTTTTATTCGCAAATACTGTTGGCCGTGGAGCCGTTACAGTGGTGGGGCGTGACACTTCAAATGTAAGATGTTTCGTTGATTATATCAACTAAAAAACTAACTACAGCTATCGCAATAAAGATTTCATTCCAACACAGTGATCCTTCGCTGGCAATTTTTATTCATGGGGCTGTGCAAGTGGCGTCAGCTCAAAGCGTAGTCTTAAGCGTACAGAACGGTGTATAAAAACGTCTCAAGACGATAGGCGCGGAGAGCGAAAGCAGTGCATTATCGCGTGATGCTCATGAGATGCACACATAACCAGCTTTCCTGAATATCACCATATGGCGCCACCTCTTGGCCGCCAAAGGGAACACAGCGTCACTGAATGGGAATACTTTCATTAGTAACTAATAAATAACTAAAACTTTCCAAGAAATGGTGCGAGAAGGTGTTGATTCTAATAGCTTACTCTTCCTACGCTCCGCAGGATCTGACTTATAATCTGGCCTGCCTTCGCTACGAAGAGTTTGGCCAGCCATAGGAAACCAATAGTGTGGAGGGGGGGGGGGGGGGAGGGGGGGGGTCGCTAGCGAGAAATCTGTCCTGTCTACAGTAAATCGGGTAAGCTCAGCGGAGTGTCACGCCATCTTCAGCCAAAAGGAGAAGGCTCAGGTAAGTTCGGAGGATTGTCAGCTGCAGCCAATGAGAGAAGGGCGTCGCGTCAGGAGCCGAAGTGCAGAAGATGCAAATGAAGAGCGAGGAACGCGGTTGCGTGCACATGCAGATATGCGCCACTCCACTAGAGGCCAACAACATCTACAACATGCAGATGCCGGAAAGAAGAGGAGAAGGATGTAGTCACGAGAGACTGACGACATGTTTAGGCCTGAGGACATCATCATCATAATCATCATCATCACTGAGGTAAACAACAACAACACCAGAGGAACGTGCAGTGCAGCCAATGGCAAATCATAGATGAAGGTGGTCCTTCAACGAATTTCAAAGCCGAATGACATGCATGGCGGGCTGAACAGCAAAGCAAAAGAAGTGCGAACGTGTGTCAACCGGCCCAGTGGATTATAGCGAGGCGGCAAGCCGAAGCAGAGCGGCGAAGGCAGCGTAACCTTGCGTAACGGGATGCGGAAAGAGATGAGGAGAGAACAGGAAGATGTGAATGGCGAACTTGCCTGAGGAATGTGCAGTCAAGGGGCGTGTACAAGTGGCTTCAAAGACAGCCGAGCAAAGGGAATGACTACTCAAATCGCACCGAGTAGCCTAGGCCGCTTATCGCAAAAAGAAAGCCGAGAACGGCTGCAAGAGCATTTGGGTCCAACTTGCACTTTTAAGATTATAAAAATATAAATAAAGATAAACAAAACTAAACAACGGCGAACGCGCTAGCCCACCTGAGACGCATTTAGCATTAGCAGGTAAATAGGGGGCAGTTGTTATATAGGTTTGGAAGTGTCAGTAATGATTCTCGCCAGTTGCTTAAAAAAAGTGCAAAATAAACAAGCAAGAATGCTAATAGGGAGATATACAAAACGGAGAGAATGGGAGTTCAGACGCACTCCCGGTTAATTAACAACACCTTGCATTACTCAATGTGTCTTCAAAATACCGACATGCGGGCGTCCTATTTACACAGGCCACCCATAGAACTTCATTAGCCTACGCAAGAAATCGATCCCGGACTTCGTCAACGCTGTCAGTGTTGCAGATTCTGAGCTCCAGCTACTCTTTTCCAGTACGCATAGCAACAAGCGTTTCGCCTTTTAAAATTTAACCACACTATGTATGCACTTAAGAACGACACTTATTAACCGTAGGTCGCCGGAACTCACACAAATTAGAGCGTAGGCAAAGCGTCTAAATGTAATGCAATTGCCTTACTACTTAGGCTTTGGAGAAAGGGTACTCTTGGATGGCGCAAACGTGCAGGAACTGAATACCATCTTCAAAGGCCACTGTGCTCTAGACGCTTCTACAACATTAGCACACTAAAAATAGCCGCACGTTTCACAACTCGTCAAATAACTACTAGAGTAAAATGCAGCGCCATCTACAAGGCACCAAGAGTGATGCCCTTTTTACTGGCCGGGGCGCCTATCCCAGCACGCATATCGGGTGGCCACGGCAGTAAATATGAGAAATTTGCCGTCAAACCTACTGGCATGTACTTACGTGCGCGCTGTGTAGACGCAAGCGCGCGGCTAAGCTTGTTTAGGCGACCGCTAAGAAACCAACAAAGAGTTCCTTCTGCAGCGACCCGCGCCCGTGAAACAGGCTTACATGAAGAGAAACGCCGGCAGCCACTTAAAGTGATTTATGTCGCTAATTCCCGGAGACATGTTGACAGGAAGCATTAGCGGCGCTTACGGGGCGTAGCGCGGTGCGCGGCGTCGCTTAATTATTCACAATTCTCTCCCCGCCCCCTTCACGCGCCCGCGTTTCAAGCCGCGGGTAAGCTGCGTGCCTGCTCGCGTTCATTTGTTCCAATTCTCTCCTCCCACCTCTCTCTCTCTCGCTGAGATGAGTTCCGCGGCTGGTTCCGACCCAGCGGAAAATTACTAGAGATGGAATGCGCGAACTTAAAACTCCTCGGCGAGAGCGGTCTTGTCCGCAGTTCTTGGGATGAAACTTCGTTATATTAGAGATGGCTGTAGGAATGGCGGTCACAAAAGACGTATGGTTTTGAAGTTGAAATCCCCTCGAAATGTGAAGTTTGTTTTTTAAGTTTGCAGGACACTATCTGGAGTGAATTAAGCAATCGCCGAGCTGTTTGGTTGGGCTGTTAGTTTTTCTCGGAATTAAGGTATTTCATAAAGTTTACGAAGAAGCTGTGTACTTGATTATATATAGCTGGCCAGAGCTGATTATATAACTTGCTGGCTAGAGAAGAATATAGCTGGAACGAATTCAATGTTCTCAGATGACTGCTTCGACAGCTACTGAACTTAGTCGCATATTGGTCTGTAGGTCGTGGAGGTTAACACCAACTGCGGCGACGGGGAAAAGGAATAAAGTTGGAATGTTGGAAAGTTGGAAGTTGGAAAATGAAGCTCAGCGCCACCAACATAAAATTAAAGTGACCGGCACAAAACATCACATATCGGAGCTGCAACGGTGCTCTGCAAAACTAGCGACCTGAGACCTCCATGCATGAATTTTTTTTTTACATACTCAGTACCTGTATCGCCATTTAGGTATTACAGCAAGGGGAATTTCATTCAACGAACAAGAGGTTATAAAAAGCACATATACACTCAGAATGTAGTAGAAAGCACCAACGCATGAAATTTGTGCAACATCAGCCGGACGAAGATTTCAGGCGCGCTCTGTCTGGACAAAAAAAGAAATACCGGAGGAAGAGGAGGAGAAAAAACGTTTAATGACTAAGCAAAACGATGTTGACTGAGCTGGTAGTTGGAGCTCTCAGTCCAGGACCCCAGCGGATTTGGCCGACGAGCGCACTAGTTTTTATGAGAGCTCGTTGACTCTCCAAGCAGACGCTGCTCAGTTGTACCTCGCAACGCGCGGGTGACGTGTCCGGTGTCTGATAACGCCCCCTTTAAAAGCAAGTTCGTGGACTTTTAAATTGTGATCCCTTCTTAGGAATATATGTGTATTTATCGCGACTAATTCCAGATTGGGTGATATATATTCCATAAAAAAATTTCAGTTGCAGATTCCTTCTGCGAGACTTTAGGACCGGGCACTGGAGAAGGGACACCTACTCTCCTTAACCTACTCTCCTCTACGTTGAGGATGTCTTCACAAGGTGAGCAGCGTCACCGATGTCGTCACTATAGTCCTCAAATCGTACACGAAAAGCTTGACGTTGATAATGCAGGAAAGGTACTCTTACTGCATTTACCAGTGTCTTGTGCGCTCTTTTGCAATGCCGTGCAACTTTTCACGCCTCCGCGCGTGAGACGACACTGTCGAGAACGGTCACCGACGTTGGAATGGACAGCACTGGCCACGCGTATGAACGACTAGGAGATGGGTTTTGCGGCAAGGTCGCGGTCGGCGCTGTGACTCCGGGAGGTAGCGGGTGAGCTCCGTGCTGATCTTCGTATGCGACTGATCACGAAATCCTTCACGCGGCTCTTAGAAGTACAAGGAACGTGTGAAACCTTTGCGGGGCAACAACAGTTGCAACCGAAGTACTTTTTAAAGACTCCAAGGAGGCCGGAAGCGAGTTTTCTGCAGTGGCATTGCTGGCACTGTTTTATCCATTCCTTTCCTACGTTCACAGCCAGGCGCCTTGTCGTAGCCGTTATCAACGTTGGAAGCAATGCAAAAGGGGTAAAGCAACTGTTTAAAATCAGGCAACTTCAGAAGTCTTAAATAACATTGGGGAGACTGTGCTACAAAATCTGGCCACCCAGTATACGCTAATACCACATGGCCTCGAGCTTTCCAGGATCTCGGAAGAACGCTAATATTAGACAGTTTTAGTTGTGCGTCCGCTTGCGGGGTCAAAACACTTTTCAGTTCGCCTTTGAATGCTCCACGACCACCAATGAGTAGTCATTATTGCACTTAATGATGTGCTGTGCCCTCGTGACAGAAAATAGATGCAATTCTTGTACTGCTGAAAGTAATCAGTACCAGTCGCTAGGAGAGAAAAAAACGTGGAAAAGCGCCTTGTCAAATTTGACCATCAGTATTTGGGACCAATTTTTAGGACGCTACTTTTTACTGCACACATATGCCTGGTGAGTCTCCCCGTTTACCGTCCTTGAGTATGGGTCCTCTAGGCTTTATATTTCAAAAAATCAGCACGGTGTCTCGAACGGAGCGGTATAATGACATTATTCTAAATGCTGAGCCCAATTTGATGTCGCAATATGTAGGCCTAACAGAAACATAGAATGCCTTCCCACACGCTTTCTTGTTGCACGCTACTTTTATTTATTGTGATTAAACAGAATGCCTGTGCTTCATTCGGTCCTTTGCGCCCGTTCTCGTGCATCTTGAATTGACTAAGTGCCACGCGCCCGTCAAAGCGTCACTCGGCATTCTCTGTGTGTCCTTCAGTCGTTTGCGTTTGTTCGCTTTTTGGGTTATTATTAAATTTATGAGGTAACTATAAAATTTCAGGGCCAAGCTGTCTCCCAGAGGAAGACGCCATGGAGCTTTGCTTTAGCCTACCTGACATGGGCGTCCGGAAGGGGGGGCAAGGGGGGGCGGTTGCCCCCCCTTGGAATTACGGATATTATTTATGCCCTACTAGAAAACAACTACAAACCTACCGCCTCCCCCATCCCCAGACATCGGGTGCACCCCCCTGGAAAAAGTTCTGCGGACGCCCTTGCTACCTGATTACACAGGACTCCAAGCAAGGAGAATGAAGATTATTCATCTAGGGAATAGGATCCTTGACTGGCGCAGGCTGATGAAGACAAAAAAAGATAGGAAAGTACCTTCTAGGACCGTGAAGAAAAAACGGAAGACATATCAAGTAAACGACGAAGCAAGATCAATGTACCGTCTTAGAAAACACGGATGTTGATGATGAAGATGCATTTCAAGACGACCATTCATCCCGGAACATTAGGACACCAACCAAAATTATGGTATCATCAAAGATATGGGTACAATCCTACGAAAAATAAACTCAACGAAACCAGTGATGCTTTCGAGGTTTTGTTCGATTCTGACGTCATCGATATTATTCTTTCCGAAACAGACAGCTGTGAGCGGCTGTACAACAGAAGAACAGGTGCGAGTGGCCAGACATAGAAACAAGCGAAACATGCTGCTTCTGTCGCGGGTGAACCCACAGCAGCATTTTTATTTGTATTGGAGGAGTGACAGACTTTTTCACAGTCACGAAATATCACATGTGGTGACACATAAGCGGTTTCAAGATTTTTTGAACCGTCTACACCTGCGTAGAATCACTACACAAAAGAAACGAGGTGAAGATAGCTGACAGGCTTCGGTAAGTGAGGCCTGTGATCCATGTTTTGAGCCAGCGTTTTTCCGCTGAATATACCCCGTAGGCACAGCTGTCAATTTACGAAAACCCGGTTCTTTTCAGAGGACGCTCATTGCTCAAGCAATGAATGCCACCCAAGCCCATCAAGAGAGGCTACAAAATATGACGACGAGCAGACTCGGAAACGGCCTACCTGGTTCAGTTTGATGTCTATGAGGGCAAAGATTTATCACGACCACCTAATGCTACTCTTAGCAAGCACATCGTTCTCAGCCCTTCGGAAGACATCTCACGAGGAACTTAGTTGTGCTCGACAATATTTCAATACTATAAGACTCTTGAAACGCTTGTTGCACGCAATATTATTGTAGCAGCAACAGTTCGTACGAACCGAAAGAATTGTACCGGCGCTAAGCTTCAAAAAGGCGAGTATGTTTGGCGTTCAAATGGCGTCGTAACAGGTTTTTAGTGGCGGGACGATAAAAATGTCCATCTCTTGTCTAACTTCCATGACCTCGAAAAAGCCACGCAAGCGTCCAGAAAGATCCCTGATGTTTTGCAGTAGGATTGACATGAACAAAATCAGTATGCGACTAGAATAAACGGATGCGTGCTGTGAACCAGTGTGATCAGTGACGCAACACCAATAAATCTGATCGCCGTTCGAAGAAAGGCTAGCTTCGCCTATATTAGTTCATGCTCAGTGGTTACGGCGCTCGGCTGCTGACCCGAAAGACGCCGGTTCGATCCCGGCTGCGGCGGCTGAATTTTGATGAAGGCGAAATTCTAGAAGTCCGTGTATTGTGTGATGTCAGTGCACGTTAAAGATCCCCAGGTGGTCGAAATTTCCGGAGCCCTCCACTACGGCGTCCCTCATAGCCTGAGTCGCTTTGGGACGTTAAACCCCAATAAACCAATAAACCTATTTCATGCTGGACGCCGCTGCAGTAAATGCATTTCACTGCCGGTCTGCTAGGCAGAGAAAGTACACCTACATAATGTTTCGGCTACTTTTCGGACGCCAACTCATCAACGCAAAACTTTCAGCAAACGCAAAAACATTGCCGCGTTCGTATGTAGCAAGAGAGGGAAACGTGACAGACAGAATACGGTGGGCGTCCCAAAGGAAGTGATCTTCAAGGGTAATGAACACCACCCTCAAAGGCGTATCAAAGTGAAGATGCCGTTGGTGCTCTATAAGTAAGAAGGAAGCACGCACAAATTATGAGTTCCAAACCCGCCGTATTTTCCTGCGCATTGAGTGTTTCATGTTTTTCACAAGGAGCCGTAATGCATGCGAGCTCCCAAGTGTTGGTTAGTTCAAAGAGACCCAAGCAGTCTGTTGAAAATAAATACCTTTTGCGTTCCTCTGAAAACAATACTGGGTTACTTTTATCCCACACTTTGAAGGCGGCCACAGTATCAGTAGGACAGATATGAACCACATTGTTTAGTCTTACTATGAAGCCTACGACAAAGCTTTGTAAGGCCGTTACTTTATAACGTCGGCAATTGTGTACTTATATTTATTTTCCAGTAGACAAACGTTGCGTACACTCACTCTGTGTAACGCTTTCATTGTACATACTTCCTATGAGCGGCGCCTATATTGTTTTGTTGTATCCTTGTATCATAAAACTTAAAGGCAATGCCTTGTAAGTGCCAAGACACCAACTTGTCCTCTGGGCCATGCCAAAATTTCATCCACAGCGTTTATGCCAGAACCCTTCCAAGCATTAAGTATATGAATATCAATAAAAAAATTCAATGCGCTAACAGCGACATTACTCGACAATACTTATCCAGAAATTTACGGCTAAAAGATAATTTAGCCGATAATTTTTAAAAGATAATTTAAAAGCCTACCAGAAGGTCGGTTTCCTGAGGAGGAAGTTGCCGAATGCGACTAGAGAAATTAAATTGATTGCGTACAAGACGTTCGTGCGGCCAATAATAGAGTACGCAAGTGCAGTGTGGAGTCCTCATCAAAAGGGTTTAAAACGGAAACTGGAAAGATTGCAAAGGATGTCAGCACGTTTTATATGCTCTAAATACCGCCGCACTGATTCAGTCACAGCAATGCTAAAAGAGTGTCAGCTAGAATCACTAGAAGTAAGAAGACTAAAGCAGAAATTGAAACTTTTTTTTCTGATAATGAATGATAAAGTCAAAGTTAATAAACATCACTATGTTGCACCTCCCCTGAAGCGTTGCCCTCGGAAAAATCACAGTAAGGTATTACAACCTATTATTACACGTACTGATGTCTATCGCTACTCCTTTTTTCCCGATGCTGTAGAAATTTGGAATCAACTACCAAGTGACGTTGTGGACCAAACAGATGTAGACAAATTTGTGATAGGTGTGAACGCGTTCCTGGAAGATTGCTGTGCAAATCTGTAATTCTGTGCATTTGAGTGTTTCTTTTTTTAGCGAAGAGAATTGCACTTGTGTCTGTATATGTTTCCCTCCCTGTAATGACCCTCATGCAGAGGGTTAACAGTATGAATAAATAAATAAATAAATAAAATAAATAATGTAAAAAGAAACCTCAATTTCTTTCTCTCCTTCCCACTTCTTCGCCTTTGGAACAGCTTTGTGACGACCGTCAGAGTCGTTCAAAAAGAATTGACAGAATCTGGTAGCGCGATCATTTTATATGCGCTCCTCGTCTTCGAAGCTTCAAGTTCATCGCCGTCTAATGTTTACAGCACATGAAGGACCTTCGCGGTATTTTAAAAAATTTTCAAGTAGCCCTAATCTCACCGCCTTCACAGTACGTGAAGTTAAGGCTGGGGATCTGAGAAAGTCACCCTCAATGATACCGCAAATCCCCTTGCATTATGTCATAAAAAGACAGTTTTTGCAGCTAATTTCAAAACCAAGCTATGCACCTTTGTACTTTCTAGCGGACAGTGTAGCATCCCTGGAAGGCCACAACGTACTCTAAGCTGGATGTCATTATGCAGCCAACATTATGCGCCGGCAGCAATGAAATTTACAAGGCTGGCGGCGAGTGAGAAACCTTCGCGTGACACAGTATACTTCAATGACTCCAGCAACATAGGCCCCAGGGTTCAAGCAATATCCGAAGCAATATCCGAACGTGCCTATAAGAAGTTCTTCAAATGCGAAGTGTGTTTTACACCCTCCGCGGAACCTCATAAAGGACAAACAGTGGCAAAACAAGTCCGGGGTACTACAAAACACGAACTGATACAAGCTCCAGCTCTCCATCTGCGTTAGCATAGAACTGTGTACATTGGTACAATGCAGAACAGAAAAAGTTACGCATGAAATAAACTGTCTATTTGCTCAGACCTTTCTGCACAGACCCTCCCTTGTAGGTCTATCATGTTTCCTGCACACGAACGTCCTAGGTGTTGAGAAGGGTAGTTTTTCATACAAGCATTAAAGTTCTGCGAATGCGATATAACTGCGTTGAATGGGCCAGATGCGGTTTAGTGGGGCCTTGGGATAGTCACGCCGCATGTACTTACTTGTAGACTAATTGCAAACTATCCTGTCTTCCAAAAGTGCCTGCCCCACAAGGCTCGCTGTTGATCCGGGTAGTAAGGACGTTGACAATTTTGGCTATCCAGAGCTCTCAGGGATGTGATGAGAGGTACGCACAGTAACAAATTTTTTTTTTCAGTGACCTTGTAGGTGTAAAACCCCACACACTGTAATTGTTTTGCCGATGATTACGTGAATGAAACTTTGAATGCCTATGTTCACAGTGTACAGGCTGGTTGGAGTCTCCGTGTGAGATGGTTGGCTATGCTGGTAAGGTTTCGGTTCAAATACAGCGATTGTCTTGTGTGGATATGCTCATGTGCCCTGTTTAAATCGTTACTCCTATCGCGCCTGATGCACAGCTAGCCTAACTATCAGCTTTAACCAATGATTCCGTTGATGCTCCCGAGAGTTGAGTACTGCTCGTATTACAACTCGGGATATCATTTAAGTCCATAAAAATGGTCTGGCTGCCGCTAAGGCACTGCAGGTAACGGTGAATACAAGTGTACTTCATGCTGAAGAATCGGAATCTGAACCAGCTGGTTTAGGTCGAGGAAGCTAGCAAAAAAAAAAAAAAGAAAATTAGGGACACGCTTAAGCTACGTCTTTAACAGCATGAATCTATATCGTATTGTTCCCTTCAGCGGTTTCTCTTCAAACACATTCGCTGTTCTTTGTTCACATTCACATTTTATCAAATTATCAGAAGCCAGTTTCCACATTCTTGTCTTTGAAAACTTGCACATTGCCGTCTACGCAAATAATGCTGTTTCTATATACACACGCACATTGATTATTACTTACTGCACTATACTCTACACAAATAATGGCCACAAAGCAGCGTTCCACCCGGAGGCAGGTTCCGCACCTAGAAAACTTTACACGATCGCGCGCCATTTGTTAGGGCAGCGGCGTAGATCAAATAGCAGGGGTTTTGCGATGGCCGTCGCATGCCAGCGTCAAGCAAAGAGGATATGAAACGCTTCCATACATTCACGCGTGACGTGGACTTCTCAACACAACGCCGACGCCGCCTTTTTGCTGAACGGGAGATTTAAACGTATCGCTTTAAAAGGAGACACACACACCCCCTTCAAGTTACTCGTCCACGTGCCCGTACCGTAACCTTTTCCACCTCCTTCTTTCCACGAGCCGCGTCAGACTGGAACGGCCTCTCCCACTCCGCTGCTGCTATCACCTGCCCGTCACTCTTCAACGCCAACATTGAACTTCATATGTCATCGTGAAAAAATGTACCAATTTTTGATTAACCCACCCCTTATGTAATACCCCGAAAGGGGCCTTTAAGGTAAATAAATGAAATGAAATGAAATGAAATGCATATGTGAGACTGGCCGGAACACAGGCCTGGAGACAGGGCTGGAGACAGGGCTGGGTCCAGTCTCATTCTCTGTGCGCGTTATTTCTGACCGATGTTTTTTTTTTTTACTGTACTTTGTGCTTACAGGACTGACGCCAGTCATTGAGGTTCCGTAGCTCGTAAACGGCTGAAGAGTAAAGGGAAACGGACTATTTCACTTGAAACTTATTTCTTACCAAGCCTCTTTTTTGCCAAAAAGCGAAAGTAATACGTTCATCACCAAATTAATATGAATCACCCGCAAAGCTTCAAGAATGGATGGAAATTGTTGCATACTGTTGCGTTTATAGCGGCATGTGCAGCTGCTTCCAAAATACATCAAAGGTGCGCTTGCTAACGCGTGCAGAAGCCAGGGTACGTGGAAATATGCGTGTGCGTAGGAGATGAATTAGGAAGTGAAGAATGCGAAGATAAATGCGAGTCACGGACGCGGTTCTCTTATGCGCGCCGCGGGCAACCTGACCAGCATGAAATTACAGCAACAGTCATAAACGTGGCACTTAGAGCTCGTGGTCGCACATTTCCATGCAGATGATCCGTATTCAAATTGGTTAAGCCGTCTTTCTTGCTCAGGCGGACTGTATAATACATTCTTGAGAGAACCTATCAAGCAGTAGGCAGTGCATTAGAATTTTCTGCATGCCGCCCCGACTTCGTAATTGCGCTAATGTAGTGTCTCCTTAGCCTTGCAAAAATCTAAATCCTGCAGTGCAATTTCTGAACCGGCGCAAAGCCACACACTTGAGCCGTTTAGCTTTGCATACACGTTAGTCAAACACAAGAGCTCTATAGTATCGGCAGCGCTTCTCTTTCTAAGCCTAAGACTTTCCTGCACTTTCCTGCACGAAAGGATTGCTTTGTCCTTGGTATAAAATAAATTGTCGGCATTAAGTACGGAGGTCCATCGACTCGATAATGCAGCGCTATGCAGTGCTCGATGCTATCTCTGCGACCAGGAACTGTGCTCGTCTTAGTAAATTACTTCTTAGTCGATTACATGCCACAATGAGGTGGCGATGCCACAAACTCCTTAAACGCTGGTAAGAGCACTTCAGTCCGTCTCCCCCTGTCTTACTAACTGTCCCCTCACCTCTTTCATTTCACTTCTACACTCTGCCTGCTATCCTTCAGTCCTTCATTTCCGCTGCCCCAGCTCAGGTGCTTCCCGCAGCGATAGCAGATGCCGAGGCAAGCAAAAATCTTTTCCTTCCATTTATTATGTTTTAAGAAACCACTTACTACTTCAGTGCAACTGGGGCCGCGGCATTGAAATCCGCAAAACAAGGTAAAGAATATATTCTGTGACAATTGCTGTATCCGCTTGTATTGCTCGTGTTCTTATGCTCTGCTGAATTTATTTCGTGAAATCGACCGGGAAGTCCTCTATACAAATTGTTCCATGAACCGCGGCGGCTGTGCATTGCAGGGAAACGCTTGGACAACGGGCGTTTTTCTTCGTTAGGGTTTTCCGTCTAGACACCCTATGGAACATATTTCTTCACGTCTGTGTTATCTATTCTAATCTCGTTTGTTTTGTTGAACTTCTAGGACCACAGTGCAAGTAGAGACATTCTTTGCTTTTCAAATTTACGTATTTTAAACTGCTTGTATAAATGTTCTTCTCACTAGAAAAATGTCAGTAGAGACTGCAACGCAAAAAACTCAAAACCTAAATTTGTGCTTTGCAAAAAAAAAAAAAAACAAGAGATCAAAGAATGCCTTGATCTATAGAACGCCAGGAGGCACGGGGGGGGGGTGTTAACTTCCCAAAGTGAGTCAGGCTATGACGGACGCCGTAGTGAAGGGCTCAGGAAATTTCGGCCAGCTGGGGTTCTTTAACGTGCACTGACATCGTACAGTACACGGGCCTCTAGAATTCCGCCCCCATCGAAATTCAGCCACCGTGGCTGGGATGGAACCTGCGTGTTCCGGGCCAGCACCCGAGCGCCGTAAACACTGAGCCACCGCGGCGGGGTCTATCAACGAAAATATGTACATTAGTAAGGAATTTTCTGGAGATATAGCAGTGAAATTTTATGAGAGCGGTCATAAAACTATTTCTGAAAAGCACAAATTTCATGTAAGTACATCAAGATACAAAAGAAATTGTTGAAAGCCACGTCCTTCCTGAAATAGCTCGCAAAACAGGACCACAAAAAAGTCAAACTTGCACGTTCTGGTGAACTTACTTTTCGGAATCTTCGTCACCGGGCGCTCGTCATCGAACGTGTTGGGCCGTAGCAATATGTACTTCTGGTATTTCTTGACGGCATTCTTGTGCTGCTTCATCACGACGGATAGCTTCTCTTCGTCTGCAAGTGAAACAAGGAAGGACGTACTATAAAATGTGGAAGTGAAAAACTAGATGCGCACAAATATATCAGCTGGTGGAGAAGAAGGACAGTTCACGTCGATTAACACTTCCATGCGGCAGTATTCGCGTCATCGAATTGGAAATAAAATGCTATAGTATTCAGTTACCCTCAATTATAATTTCGTTTTGCTTTTCAAGTGTCAACTGATTCGTTTGAGGTTCATTAAACGCCGACAGTATGTGCATTCATCAGCAGAAACACCTACGGAACATCTTCTCGACCATCGCAATACCACAGCCTCGGGAACAGCGTGCCAGTGTTACAAATCGCACGGCCCTTTACCGAAGGCAGCTGGTGTTAGGCGTGTAAACCTTAAAGCGATACTAGTAATACACTAGCCTCGTAGATATCTATGGCTGAAGAAGAAACCTTAGGTGGAAAACACTGGCTCACCGGAGGCTAAACGCGAAATTACAACCTTTTTTCCAAATATACTCGGATCTCACGGGAATACACCAGAGCTTGCAAATTCTACCTCCACATTTTATCTCTGAACGCCTCGATCATAAGCTGAAAGTTCCTGTAACGCGATGTCGAACTGATGTGTTTCGTAATTCTTTTTTTCCTCATATTTCTTCACATTGGAATAGGCTTTCCAAGAGCACAGAACAATGTAAAACGGGTAAACATTTTCAGCCTTTCCTGGCGTCCAATTTGTCGTAGAGGTCTCCACCCTTTTAAGCTTGTTTCTCGTACTGACATTTCAGTGATGCGTTTCTTTTTTTTATTTTTAAACAAATGTGCTTTACTGTTTACTTTCAGTATTGTTAACATGCTCCTTTTAGGTATATGTTTACTGTTATTGTCCCCCCTCATTTAATATCCCTAAGTGCTGCAGGTGCTTGTATAAATAAATAAAATAAAAAGAAACCTTTCAGTGAACCGATAGACATCAAAATATCATTTTCAGGTTTAAAGCAAAGATGATGTTCTTTATTGTCCGACTATCCCAGCCGTGACCGTACTGTACATCGCACACACAAAGTAATACATGGGTGATTTTTCAGTTCGCCTTCCACGAGCCGCGGCTGCCGGTGCCAGGGCTCGGGTCGAACCCTCGACCTTGGGCTCAACATCCAAACGCTACTTCGTCAACTGCATGCCAGGCGTTTTCCGAAAATTGTGATCAGTATTTCCTCTAAGGATTTCACCTAGCGCAATTGACTCCGCAATAGCAATCCTATATCTTTACACCGATGATTATGCACAGTTATAACATGACAGAGGAAAGCTGGCGACTGCCGAAGAAACCCGAACAAGCACCGTGCCACTTGCAAACATTCCTCCAATCCTCCCCTCTCGTTCCCCTCATCGGGCCCCATATATGCACAATACGTAATATGCACAATACGTAATATGCACAATACGTAATATGCACAATACGTTGGTAGAGCGACTGCTTTGGTGACGCGGTGGTCTCGGGTTCGAATCCAGGACCAGGACGAATTTTTCTTTAACTGCGAAGTTTCTGAGAAAGCTGTAGAGCTTTCCTTTGCAGCCGTATGGCTGCGCTTAGGTGGACGTCAATGAGTAATTACTCCCTTATTGCAATATGTAATGAAGCACGAACCAAAATGTTGCCTGCCTTGGTCACAAGTTTCCACGTTGTTCACTATATTTTCTGCGACGTGTGCGAAAACTTAATGACCTACAGAACGAAATGTAAGCGAGGAATATCAAACGAACCAATGGCGGCATCCGGGCGGAAACTACCCGGCTAATCGCGTCAACCGGCCTTGCCGACCAGCGGTGATTTGGAGAGATAGAAATATAGAGCTCAGACCTGCGGCGGGCGACGAGTGGCAGGCAGCTCGTTCTGCGTATGCGTAATCACCGCGGCCTGACTCCAAAAAAGCGCGCCGGGTAAACGAGCGAGTTAATCACAGCAACACGAAGGACCGACGCTGGCGCCCTCCGTGGCTGCTGGAATGCGCGTTACGCGCGGCGGCCGCCGCCTGTTTTTCCCGCTTCTGCACTCGCCACAACCTGGAACTGCTACGCGCGCGCGCGACGAGAGCTGCGCACGCTAGAACGATGTGACAGGGAGATGAGCTCTGAATTCCTCGCCGGAGAGACGCTACGAAATTCTTCGTTACGGTGCGAACAGAAATCGGGAACGGAGAAGGAAAAGCTTATCTTGTAGCAACAACTTCTTCAGAAGAGGAAGCGTGCAGGAGGAAAGGGACCTCGGCTGCAGCCATTCCGAGCTTGAGAGAGAATGAAAAACCTTTTATTTAGCCAAATAAAGAAATTGGAGGAACTGGGTGGTTGATGCCGCTAATCCAGGGTTTCGCTGGCAGCAGCTGACTTGCGGACTAGCTGGATGATGATCCAGGTATGCTGGTCAAAGTTCTAGCTGGTCAGGGCAGCATCCCACTGCTCGTGTGTCGGGTGTGGCGCTGATAGCGTTTGGTCGGGGTTGGCTTGACGTTTCCAAGAGGAATGATAGAACGTGGGGCTTGCTCCGCATCAAGGATAGTAATATGTTTTTTTTTTTTTTTTTTTTTTTGTCGGAGCAATGTTGTTTAAAATGGAAAGATGGCATCTCATCTAATTTTCGTCTTGGCGAAATTCAGTCGCTTGGTGTTTTTGGATCTCTTGACGATCGTTCAGTAACAACCAATTTATTTATTGCTGAGAAATGAAATGAAATCCATTTTTCCGGCATTCTATTGAAACCTGTGATGTTGGTGATGACGTCACACACGTAGGAATTCTGCGACCTCTGAATGGAAGGCGATGACGCCCATCCTGCAAAAAAAGTATTGACGTCATCGTAATGTACTTGGGCAATGTGCTTGAGAAAACAGCAAATGAACCGATACCTATATTTTAGTTTTTGGCCTTTTATATCTTCCAGAAGCCCCGTTTTCAATGGAATTGTCCTCTGTCACTAGTATGCGGAAATAAATCGACCTGGGGACCTTAAGTTTCCCTTCAGTCTTCGAACTAAAACATTAGCTTATCCTTCGAGTTAATTCGCAGATCATGCTTTGAATCTCGGCTAAAGAATAAACATCTCTACGAGTGGCAGGATTGTAGTTGGGAATTTTAAAAACTTGCGTTATGACGCCGCCTTCTGTGGAGAGGAATCTTGGTTGCGACGGAATACAAATTAGAATTCCGCACTAAAGCGAACTACCCGCAAAATGAGTTATGAAGGCCGAGAGACGGTAAATTTTCGATCACACGAACAAAATATCTAGTACATTGCCTTTATGAATAAAGTACATCCTTGGTACTCATTGAACGATTCCCCGCCGTGGTGGCTCAGTGGTTACGGCGTTCGGCTGCTGATCCGAAAGACGCGGGTTTGATCCCGGCCGCGGCGGCTGAATTTCGATAAAGGCGAAATTCTAGAGGCTCGTGTAATGTGCGATGTCAGTGCACGTTAAAGAACCCCAGCTGGTCGAAATTTTCGGAGCCCTTCAATACGGCGTCCCTCATGGCCTGGGTTGCTTTGGGACGTTAAACTCCAATAAGCCAACTAAACCAATCATTGAACGATTGTGTGACGCTGAAAAAGTATACGTTACTTTCTGCAGCGACTTGAAGTTGAGGCTCACATGCTTGCCAATGCCACACTGAAGATAGAAGGCCATTTAACTTCGAGGCGCGCTCAGCGCTGCTTGGTTGCCATGGGAAAAGCTGAAAACTCTGCTGCTCTGAGGTTTGTCTGACGACGTTCAGTCTAATGCCAACAGAAACGCCAAGCTTGGTAATGCCAACACAGCCTTGTCAATGCAGGCAATAAAAGACGGTCGTAATTTGATCCAATGCCAAACACAGCGCTCATCAGGCCCCTAGATAACGACGAATCATAAGAAATATGGGAATACAAAGAAAAGTGACCAATCATTGTCTTAATTACTGCCATTAACATGGGGGTGGGCCCCACAGTGTCGTGTATAGCTACACACCAGTGTCTCCAAATAAGAATTCATGTAATATAATGAAATATATGCGTCATTCTGCTACAATGACAAACATAGCAAAGAATAGAGACTTTCAGCGCAGCATATGCGGTCTACAGTCACCGCTTACCGCTACCGCCATTAGCCAACGCGCACGCGCACATGACGTCAGGTGCCTGCATCTGTCCCGTGGGTGGTATATGCGCATGAATATTCTCGATTCTAGGCGAAAGAAATTTTGTCCAGTATTTCCTGGCACCACACAGCTTGAAGAATTTATCGAGGTTTTAGCTGTAGGCATCGAGAAACACCTTCTCGTCGATTTTATTTTCGCAGATTTCAACAAGGTATTTGTGTCGTTCTACATGGGTTACTTATTTTGGAACTTGAGCATACAAACTTAAGGACAATGTAATGAAATGGATAAAGAAATGCCTTTCACTTCAGAAGCAGTCATGGTCATAAACGATTATTGTTAGTTACGTTTCTTCTGGAGTGCCCCAAGGCTCTGTCCTAGAAGTCCTATTGTTTTTGGTTTACAGAAATAATGTTTTAGGCAGAATTACATCATTATTTCTACTGCTTGCCGATGACTGTTTTGTATAGAGTAATTACGAAACGCAGCAATTGCACACCGATGCAGAATGACTTAAGTTCAGCAGCTTGGCGCACATGTTAGGAAATGGCGTTGAACGTGAAACTATATCCACGTAACTTTTTCAAGAACGCGTCTCTGCCATCCGTATACATATCACGTTCATAATATTGCCTTAATGTCAGTCAAGTGATCCAAATACCTTGAGAGAGAGAGTGTAAAGTTTACTGAGAGGAAAAATGGAAAGGTCGGTCGGCCAAACATCCAGGCTGTTTTTTTTTTTTTTAACTCCCAACTTGCGTCGAACTAGGCCCGTTAATTACGTGACACTGAAGGGCACTTTCTGTGCGTTTTTTGAGATGAAATTTTAATCATGTACTATCCGACCTGAAGCAGGGAGCTTGTTTCACTAATGTACTGGAACTGCTTGAATATGCATACGCCTGTTGAGTCGAACATACTAAGAGCTAATAAACAAACTTAAAAAACTGTGAAGGCAGGCAGCCCGATTTGTCACAAGTAATTGCGATCGGAGACTCAACATGAAAGCAAATATGCGTAACTGCGGCAAGAATTAATGGTTCGCAAGAAAAATCAGCGATCAAAGTTCTTCCTTAGCATACATCACTCATAAACGGGAATTAATCGTGAAAAACACACCGGAGCTCCTTCATGTCTACCTCACTGAAGGGATCACTGCATAAAAGTCAAAGTGGTACCTTTTACAGGCGACGGTTTCCGTTTCTCATTCTTTGTTCAGACTCTTAGAGACTGGAATCGTCTGATGCAGGATGCTGTTCAAATTCAGTCCATTGCTGCTTTCTACTGAGCTTTGACAATCTCAGAATCTGGATTGCAAGTTTTATTGATCACTGCGTGTAACACCTCCCCCCAAAAATAAAGGCATGAAGAAGGGCGCAAAAAGAAAGGCATGAAATCGCTTCGGATGACGTAGAAATCGTTGCTATCGAAAGAAGCCTCTCAGCACGGCCGCACCTAGAATCACTGATCATACAGTTAACGCCGAACACTATCAACAGGACTAAGAGGAATTTTCACCCGGCTTACGCAAAATCATTACGTCGACTTTTCAAAGCTTCTTAAGCTGCTTCTTACTCGGCCGGTTCTTCAATGTGAACAAGGAACCTGTAGGGGTTCCGACACATCAACTGTTTTTTGACAATTGGTCACTGACCAAATACTTGTCCAGCCATGCTACTGCCTGACCAGACGAAGTTCCGTCAAACCCTGGATTACACCTCCCCCCGCCCCCAAACCTGCTCTATGCTTGAAAAGGGAATGCAGGAATAAAATAAAAAATAAACACAGAATTGCAAAAGCCTGTTCAAAGAGCACTGTAATTTTACCCCGATCTGTAACTACAACTCAGGTCAAGTAGTAACCTGGCTCAGCACAAATTCAGGCTTTTAACACAAGCTGTAACTGGAGAAAATGTTACAGGGTAGCCTACATCGAACATAATACAAGTTGCGCCTCAGTAATAAGATCCCAAGGAACAGGAATCTGATCCCAGTGCCTTTCGTATAGAATCGCCAAATGCTGGAAAGTACCCTAACGTGAGCTATATCTTTCCTGCCACGTATTACACGGAAGCAATTTAGGACAGAATGACGCAATTTAGGATGCGAAGTAAATAACCTGCATGCCTTTCCTGGGTGTCATAGCTAGTATTCACAGTATCACTGGATGAATGCACAGAAATTCTAGCGGTATTGTCTTTTTTAAGCCTTGGAGCCCAGACACGCAGAAGAATTCCGCATATTATATCCGAGATTCAGAGCAGAATGACATGGCTTATTATACAAAAATGACTTTCTGAGTGCGACGTGCGCTAGGGAACTTCGCGAAACTGGCTTTGTAAGTGGTCGGATCACATTCGAGGGCATATTTCGCCCGAGCTTTACGGAAGAGGGCCATGCGTGAGTTACTCGGCGTTGCGACTGCACTAATAGCGACGACGGCGAGCTGCAGTGCTTGCGAGATTTCTCATGCCATTACGTAATTTAAAAGCGTGCACTGCCCGCGTTCGCTAATGCTCAAGTCAGAACACTGACAGCAGTCAATGGTGTGAGCTGAGCTGAAAAGGACTGCCTTTTGAATGGACTGAATTTGCCGTGCGAACTAAAACGCGCGAATCCTGAAGTGCAATTTCGCATGTTCTTTTGTGAGGGTGTATCTCATTTTGCCATGAAGGCAGAGATGCTAAGCTAAGACCTTAAACGATACTAACTCCTAAAATGACACCGAAAGAGCGTGTCTGGCGTTTCAGTCTTAGTTTAAGAATATTTAAACACGTCAGCTATTCGTAGCAGGAGAGTGCTTGACATTTCCGTTCATTATTTGAAATATGCTGGCGCCAGGCTCACCAAGCCTTCTTCTGTACATATCATGGATTTGTGCTATTGGGGAACCTAGGCTATCATTTCATCCATCCTCACGGCTGTCATGCGCACAGGTTTCGGAGAACGACACACCGAACTCGAGCCTATCTTGAGGTGCCTTAGTGGAAATAAAGAAACGGACGTGAAACAATAGAGAAATCGCGCGGAATTGACTTCCCTTCTACATGTGAAAAAGTTTTAGCAGGAGTATTCGCTTCAGGACTTACCTCAAGTGAAACATTGTTTTAGCTGAAACAGCGTTCTGCGTTCAGTTCTTAATTTTGCAAAGAGCTTTGATCGATGGCTATGATTTTTCGTTCGACAAGGGGAAGACAAAAATTGCGCCTCGTTTTTGAAATATCAAACTCTGTATGATCCGTTCAGTCGTTAATTTAGCAGTCTTCATAGAATCTGTGAATTACAAGGTCATCCACTAACCTTCTTTCATGACTGTAAATGCAGGCTGGATTATTTAATCTCTGGCGAATTCACTTACTTTTCTTGCTATATACTCACTTATCTATGAGCTGTACTAGTCGGTTCGTGAAACAAAAATGGCAGAAAAAAAAACTAACCCTGCGGTTTTTTTTTTTAGGAAAAAACTTTGTAGACAAAGTATGGATGAAGTTCTCTTTCTTAAAATATTAAAGGAGAATCTAAGGTATACCTCTGCAGCCTTCTCTTACAAAATTTTTAGAAGCCGATCCACTGCCTCTTCTAGACTAGCGAAGGACTATGAAAAAGAATTTTTAGAAATTGGCATAGGGTAACGCAGATAACAAGTACACAGTCATGTCACCCCACGGGCGGACCTTGTATGATTTAAATAGAAAACAATTTTTGTTTCCCTGACAACAACATGGTGCCAAAGAGGAAATACTTCTTGTTCTCATTTCTTGAAGACACTTTTCCAGCCGAAAGCCACCAAGGCACCCACCAAGAGCAGAAAAAAAAACGCTTCACTAAAACAAAGTTCCCGATCATTACATACGTCATGTAGCACAACATGACTTCTTGGTGGCAAGAACAAGATGCAGCGAGATCGGTGAGATCGTTTTATGAGTGAAAGGAAAACAACTCAGTGCGGAGACAGCAGCATGCACACACGGAGGCCGTCAAGATCAGAACACCACCTGCATTCGGCGAAACTTTACGTAAAGAAGAATGGAAACATTCCAGACAACGTATCTACATCTCCTTGAACAGTCCCGAACATCGCACAGCTTCCCTCGCGTGATTGCGATCTTTCGTGGACAGAGTAGCCTCTCGAGCAGATATTATACGCATGATTGATAACTTGTTTCGCGTGAGGAACCTAATAAGGCCGCCCATCGACGACAATAGAAAGGAACGGTAATCACAAAAAAAACAAACTAAAGTACGCGGAACCATTTTAGTAGCACTTCAGTCGCATACACTATATAGTAGCGGTGACTGCATTGGAACAAAAAAGGCTGCAAATACAAATTAACAGTAAACAATACAAGCCGTTCGGGTGCACGTATATAAATGGAGTTCGAAATAGCCAGCAAGTTAAGCATTTTTCTCCTGGTGAACGTTAGCCGTCGATCACTTGACAGCAAACCGAACTGTAAAGGGCGTTCTGGGTTCCTTGCAAAAGCTGGACAAATCTGGGCAAATCCTTAGCGGCAGCCTCCTGAAGTACTCGTTTAGGACTCTGCAGGCAGCTACAGATAACGCCGAAGCTTCTGGGGACAGTGGCTGCAGTAGTACGAGAAGTGGGATACCAGCGCTTCTTCTGGAACCAGTAACGAAAGCCGAAGCACTATTTGTTCAGACTGATATGAAGTTTATGCTTTCTACTGAGCAACAGAAAGCGCGCCCCTTACAGAGAGAAAAACATGGTACCTCGTCGATGTGGAGACGGTGCTCAACTAAGCGTCACTTAACGCCCGCGAATCGCGGCAGGTGGCGCGAGAGCGGATCCGTATGCGTCGTCTCTCCAGGCCGAAATCGTTAGGAACCCTGTGGTCAGAAATGCCACTGATGGAGACGCAAAATTCTCAAATGCACGCAGGAGCCCGGGATCCTTATGCAAATTTCACCTCCCAAGAACAGTGCAGGGTAAGGCGAAAATTGTGTTGCACCCGACAATTTGCTACATTCGCCGCAGAGATCAGCCATGTCGTCGCGCCTTCGCACGAGAGTGTTTGCCGACAACGGTCATTTGTATACAGGCCTGCAATTCATGCCATTAGTGTCAGCTGCGGCTGCGGTAATAGCTCTAGCAGAAGCAGCGGATATGATGGATGGTTCGCTGGAGACTGGTCCCTCCCTTTCCCGAGCAAGATAGAGATGCGAATTCAAGCGAGGCCATCCGGTGTATTCACTGCGCGCCCCTTTTCTGGTAAATGCGTTCCGAGCTTCATTGTCATCGCATCAAGTTCCCATTGTAGCTGGGTGAAAAATGATCCTCTTTAATAACAGGGGTGAGCCCACCTTCAGCACTACCCCGTGCTCATACTATCTCTATGCACCATACACTGAAGTAGACGGTTTACAAGTGTTTATTGAGGCTGACAGCAATCAGAGTGAAAGAATATTGGCGGGATAGTATGAAGCGCTGTGTTAATTCAGCGCTCCAATAAAAGGGAATTGCAACGCTTTCCGGGGTCTAGAGAAGCTGAGACGAATGTGTTTGCGTACAAGACCTCGAAGCAGCCAGTTGTTGAAAGTAGCGATGTCAAAGTTGAAAAATACTAATATTCAGAAAACAATTCAAGAAGAGGTTGCACATTGCTCAATTCCTTCGGTATTTGTGCTTTATTCGAAACTGGCCAAAGTTAGAATAGAAGTTTATAAACAAGGATTCAGGCAAGATGTCAGGGGCAGCGATGAAGATGCTGCTGACGAACATGCTACTTAATGCGAAAGCACTAACCGAATGGAGGCTCAGGCACTTCCGAACACGTTGCCCAATAGCATTATTTGAAAGAGGGAGCGCAACCAAGTGCGAGCCCTGTTTACTGCTGAAGACCCTTGGCGTACTGCAGCGCCTTCATTCAATGCATACTTAATTATCGGAAACTTAACGTCTTGAAGAGCGCCGCCCACATGCGCCGTCACTTCACTGTCCGCTAATTGGTCCCTCAAATCGGGCGCATACACTATATAGCGATACAATTGTAAAATTTGGCATGAGCGAGGCGCGCTCAATTGCTGTCGGCCCGCTTGGGCTGCAACTTTTGTTGCGAAAGCAACACTATACGCGAGTCGCCGAGCCATTTCGCGGAGCTGACGAAAGGCCATACTGCGCATGCGTGAGGAGCAGTGAGGTCACACGGCGCACAGCTGGCGCTCCCCCGCCGTCGCTGCGCGGGTGACTCACAGGTGCCGCCGCCGCGCTCGCCAGTTGCGCATGCGCAGCAGCGGCGCATAGCTAGCGTGCCGAGGCCGCCGCCGCCGCTGCCGCGCGCTCTCCATCGCCTCTCTCTCTCCTCGTTGCTTTCGCAATCCTCCAGGTTTAACCAGAGCTAAACCACTGCCAATTTTTTTCGAACAAGTAGGGCGCCGATACCGAAGCAGGAGCTCAAAAAAATCGCACACTGTAATTTTTAACAGCGAAAGTGGTTCCGCCGGTTAGGACATTTGCCGGAGAATGAGTCCCGTTTGTGAGGAAGCCCAAGTTTACAGCCCAGCCGCGTCCCATATGAAATACAAGCACAGGGGTTGGCCCCTGTGCGCCCACTTTAGAGCCGGCGATACGTGTTGGTGATCTCGGTGGCGAACGCGGCTGTCCGACGCTTTCGCGGTCACTGGCCATTTTTCACGGTGCTTGCGCAATCGCCGTACTCCTCCTTTTTACGATAGAAAAACAAGTTTTAGCTCATTAGGAAGATAAATGTAGTTACATTTCAACAACATGCAGCGCATAAAACAATATTTTTGCCATAATATTTGCTCGACTTGCATGCTTGCAGGCTACGTCGGGGAAAAAAAAAATTGGCGGGAACACTTCAGCTGTCTTAAGGGTATGGCGTGATAGTCTATTGAGTTAATTCCCATATATGCAGAAGTTTGCTCTCTAATTTGCATTCATAGATCCTTGGGAGTCCTCATATCCCTCCGGGCGCAGTGGTGCTGCGATTAAGGGATACGTCACTGCCCTGCGATGGCAGGTGCTCCCAGCGGTGGGCTTGTGAGGACAGACTTCACGAGTGACCACTCATTAATTTAACCGCAACCTTCCCCGATGGGCAGTTTGCTCACTATCCCGTGTCCAGATTGCAATCACGCCACAAGGTCACGTGACCATGTGGCCCACCTGCCTCCGAGGTTGCTTTCTGGGGACCACCTGCCAGAGTCATGCTCTCGATCATTCGCTCAACGCTCGACAACACCAGGACCGGATTTTCTACACACCGGGGCCTTTAACGCTAGCGCGTTAAACCTGCAGCACCAAGAAGCAGGCTGCTTCTGCTACATTTAAATTAAATGTTAACTTCAGTACATTGAAAGCGTTTTTTTTTTGTGGCTTCAGAGAATGGTTATTTAGAACCGACAGTCTAAAAATGGCGGAAAGTGAGAAAAATGACGCATATTAGAGTCTTTATACCTTCCCGCCTAATTGACAAAGCGCCATCATATTTGACATATTTGTGGTGCGTGCATTTTTAGTTTAGTGTGAAAAATTTCCTCGAGATGCAGTCAGTACTTCTATGGGTTTCTTTCTTCGAAGTTAACTGTCATCGCCAAAATGCGACACAAGGCGGTCAGGTACTGTGTTGACAAATCTCTTCGGGTAGCGTTTTGGCGATGACATTTAACTTTGAACAGCAAAAACGAAAGAGATAACTATATGCAGCTCAAGAAAAACATTCACACATAACAATTGTGTGAATAACAAATGTGCCAAATATGCATTGGTTTTGTCATTTAGACGGGAAGCTATTGAGTCTCTAATATGCGCTATTTTTGTCATTATTTTGCTACTTTTAGAGCGCCGGTTCTAAATAACTATTCAGTGGGCCACAAACCGCTCTCAACGTACCGAGATTAAGATTTCATTTAAGTGCTTCAGAAGAAGCCCTCTTTTTGGTACAGCAGTTTTTCCCAAACGCATCCTGCAAGTAGGCAATTGTAACTACGCTTTTAACTCACTCCATTCCTACCAGCAACTATTTCTCTTAAGAACACATAGCGTTGGAAAGGAAATACGCCTATCTTTCTAATGAGATATAAATTGTTTTCCTATAATCATCGGGAAGACTACAGCGATCGCCCAAACATTGTGAAAAACGGTCAGTGGCCGTGAAAGCGTAGGATTCCTGTTTTAGTTAGATGTGGTATTTCTGGGTTTAACGTCCAAAGCGGTAGGTAGCGATGAAAGAGGCCAGAGTGAAAGGCTCCTAATGAATTTATCCACCTGGAGTTCTCTAGCGTGCACTGAAATCGCACAGCACACAAGCATTCTTTTTTTTTTTTTGCATTTCGCCCACAAAGAAATGTGGCCTGCACGGAGGAGATTTGATCTCGCGACCTTGGGATCGGTATCCGAAAGGCATAGCCACTGCGCCACCACGGCGGTGTACGATAGCCGTGAATGGTTTCACAAATTGCTAGTTCATCGCTACTGACAGTGCTTCAGATAGACAAACTGCATTTGTTATCTTGTATTGTGCACTAATTACTCCTGTTTTCCAGTCGCTCTTATAATTTTCGGCCCTGAGGACAAATAAATTATTAAGAAACAAATTCATTAATAATTAAACTAGTAAATATATCCAGTTTCAGCTGAAAAACGGCGTGGAACCACTCTTACTGCGCATACTCTAACAAAGTTTGGCTAATCGCGATCGGCTAAGCAAGACAAAGAGTCATGAGCTCATAATACACAGCAATTGAATGACAGTCTATGCGGTACAAATTCATACAAGCTACACTCGTCTCCAAGGGGTTCAAGACACCGCCGGCAGATGACCAAGATATGGTCATAAGTTACTGGTCCGTGAACTCACGAGTCATTTGAATTTGAGGAATGTGGAACAGCACACGGCATGCAGACACTGCGCGTTTGCGCAGAGTTCGTCTGGCGAAATATGTAATCTTTCAACACTAAACGACCGCCTTCATTAGGATCGGAAGACCGAGTCTCGCGCTGTAGGAGCTGCAGATCGCCGATGTACTGGGGATATTACCCCATCGAATATCTTGCTGTTTATCAGGATGAAAGACCATGTTATGGGAACCCACTTCGATTGTGAAGTGGAGGACGCAAATGGGTGGAGACGCCAGGAGTCGTCAACAGTCACCCTGAATCTTACACAGCGCCGAAAAGAGACAAGTGCACCGATGGCGGAAGTAAATGACGGTTGTTGCGGACTTAAACGTAAAAGTGATGTGCTCCAAGGAAAAAAAGTTATTCGAGATTTAGCTTGAATGAAGCAGCTTCGAATCCATCACAAGGAAGAAAACAGTCTCAGTCGAGGAAGTACAGCTAAGTAACATCGCTTATGTGACATACATACACAGACCGCAGCCTTACGAGCAGCCTTACGAGACCGCTGCGTTACGAAGCAGGTTATAATTAACGACCAGAAACACAATCTTTATGAGTTCGTGTTGCTGCTCTGACACTGACGCTCTTTTAAAAATCGTCGAGTGCTGGCTTTCCATCTTAAAAGTTGAACAAACTTCTATAAGAGACTTGTATTTAGCATATGCAATTATCAGAGGACTACAAGTACTGAAAAAAAAAATACTGACAGCTCGCTTTCTTGTGCAATGTGCGAAGTCTTACAAAGTACGAACAATGAATTACTTGCTATTCAACGGTGCTGCAGTGTTCGGAAGGTAGATAAAAAACAGATTGTTTCGTCGCATGCATTTCGACTTCTCACTTAAAATCTTACGCGCAGAAAAGATCGAATAAACCTAGGCAATGCAATAAAACTCCAGGAATATTAGTTCAAGGTTTTTTTTTTTTTTTCTCCGAGACTGCTTACCGCCATTTCGAGCCTTGAGGTGAAATAGTTCTTCTAAAAAGGTTTTTTTACACCACAGCTTACTGTTTCCCTCAAGCATTGATTATTGGCTCTGTTAACAAAGCTATTTTACGCATAAAAAAAGAAACAGGGATGATATTATTTGTTCTTCTTTTTAACCACAGTTAACTTGCACTCCAGGTCGACCATAACGCCGTCGACAGCTGCACATGTGGTGACGTACATCTGCCAAGACCGTACGCGTACCACAGGGGGCTCACATTAAACCTCTTTCTCCCTGTTGCGTAAGTAACACGTGGCGTGCGGCGGCCTCATTTTTATCTGCTACACACTAAGTGCAGCTCCGTGTCTGGAATCCATATCAATCACCCGCACTCCTAGTCGCTGAAACTCACTCTACAGCCGCGAAAAAAGTAAATGAACAACCTACGTCACGCAGTCGTTAAAGTGGACTTGAAAAACGAAACTCAGCAACGACAAGCGGGTAGAAGAAGGCGGCAGAAAGCAAATCGAAAGCTTGGAAAACAAAGGATCCGTCGCGGCGGGCCCAAAGTGGTCGCCGTGCAAAGAGGTGTGCGCGACAGCACAGCCCGCCAGCTGCCGCCATCGACCGCCTCTTTCAGCGGCTCTAAGAAAGAAGCCATTGTGGATTTCATCTCCTCTACCCCTTTCTAACGTACGGCGCGCTAATAAAAGGAGAAAATAACCCACGGCTCTGGCAATATGCGCGTGACGCTCGATATAGAGACGCGCTCCGAGGCTCCGCCCACCGTTGTGCCTCCGCTTTTAAGCGTCGTCCTCGGCCATTGATTCGGAGATCGGAGGTAAAGAATAGCTTGTATTATGGCTCAAGTGCTCCGCCACGGCTGTCCCAATACACAAAAAAAGGATGAACGTTCGGTGAAACAAGGCAAGGCCCGCACAGCGCCGCGCCTCCTAGGCTGTCTGTTGCTCCGTCGCGTTGGCATAGAAACTTGAGGGCGAGATGCCAGGGGACGACCCGCTGCCGCTGCTGTCGGTGCGGTACACTTCGCTATGCAGCGGGCTTTGCGATGGATCGACCTCGCGCAAACTCTGAATCTCGTGAACCGGTCCGCCTTCTTCCCCGAAATGCGCGCACTCGTGGCCCTATCCAAACAATGTGGCTTCCGGCCGTGTTCATGTAGAAAAAAAGAGAGCCTTACAACATTGCTTAAATGGCATGTCGACGTGCACTTTCTGCTCCATTCGGCAGCAGTGTGCTGTAGAAGCTAATGCAGGGGGAAAGGGGGGGGGGGGGTTGCTTGTAGTTCAGCTCTCACGTCTGAGTTTGCTTCGTATCACCGTTTGCCTCACTAAAGCTCTCTGAGCTCTCAATGCTGAGTAAATAAGAAATGCCTATTGCTGAAATCCGCTCACATTGTCACTCTTATTGCTTTTTGCCTAAGATTATGAAAGAAGCTTGGTCGGCTAGGGATAAGAGCGACATCTTTCGGGGAAGCGGAAACGTCGGCAGCAGTCAGCATTCCTGCGGATTACCAGCCAAAATAAAAACTCTGAGTTTAGTCTTCGCCTGTGCGCGCAGTTAAGAAGTGTGCAAGAATGAGGCAGGTTTAGCGACCAATAGAACAAATGCTATTTAAAGATCTAGTTTTAGCTATATTTTGCGTTTTGCGCTTTAAGGCACAACTTTAGTTACGTAACATGTTATACAATTTCTGTGGAAACTTTCCCTTATTCAGGAGCTAAATTATTCAATAAGAAGAACAAAAATCGGCAGCCACGGCCGGTCTCTTCATTAAAAAAAGAAGTTTATATGCGTTTATATGTCCCACATTTCAGAATTTTCCTCCTAGCACTGTTTTTGCATAGTACTGGGTGAGATTGCCACACAAAGCGTTATGCGTCCTACAACACATCTGCAAAAAACGCGCTCCTAAGAAAGGCAAGCATTTACAGCATAATTATTAGTTAAGAATATGACATATGCTGTCAGCTTCCGCCTTTTTAAATTAACAGCTAAAGGGTGAAGTGTAGCTCACTCAGGAGCACATTTTACTTAAGTTGCCTGTCGAAACATTGGGAAATTAATGATCTAGCGAAAGTGGTTTTGACCCTAGTGAGTCAGATTCCGCAAAATATTGTGAACAAAAAAAAAGACCAAAGAAACGTTCCAGCCTTGATTTATGCCTCAAAATGCGTTCTCCCTTTTTGTTCTTCATTGACAGAGACTGGCCATTAAATTTCGCAACCTGCTACACTTCCCTCTATCTAATCATTGCAATAACCACAGAGGAGTTTTGATGCGCTTTCATGGGCGACAGAGTTTTTTAACAGATCCGTATGGAATTCCATATTCACTGCGGTGAGAGAACACTCGAGTTACAATTGCAGCAAGCCGCAATCGACAAAACCGACTTATGACGCTCTTATGCCGCCTAATTATGTATCATGGTGTACATATACGTTTGCAGGTGAAGGAATTTTAGAACGGAATAAAGCCTCTGATGCTCAAGGCACATCTCGTACGTAGCATAAAAAGGGGGAAAAATACACATCTAAAAAAAGAACTCCGATTAAATAAAAAAGTCAAATGAAAAACACACATTGGCAGCTATAATAGGGTCAAAAACAATCATTAATTCATAGAATGTGCTAAGATCCCATCGTTGCCTTACAAGTTGTTCGAATAGACTTGGGGTCTGCACGAGGAAAAAAATGGCTGAGGCTTAACTTGGTTAACCCTGGTCAAATGCGAAGCATATTGATGGCTAGGCTTGGTAATACATGGCTTTCCTTGGTTGAATACTTGGTCATTTTAATACGACCACTAGAAGCCTTCGTCGTGGGGGAAGACAACGGCATGGCTACAGCGGAACGCCGACTAACCCCGAGACGCGCGTTGGGTGGGCGCCTGGATTGCCACGGAAGCCGCGTCCGCCTGCCCGGTGGAGCGAGCGTTTCACCTACACCGAGTGTGAACGCGCGTTCGAAATGCGCGGGAATGCCGCTCGAGGACATTCCGGTGTCTGGGCGATGGCATCGTTCTCCCTCTCCCAGCGCGTGACGGCGATCTGTCATGACGTCATTGTGTCACGTGGTGTGACGTCACCATGCCACATGGTCTGCACGGCGTGCAACCGCAGCGACGGCACAAGTTGGAGCCTCGTCTGTCATCTGTCGTGACGTCATTGTGTCACGTGGTGTGACGTCTCCATACCACGTGGTCTGCACGGCGTGCAACCGCAGCGCCGGCACAAGTTGGAGCCCCGTCTCTCATCTGTCGTGACGTCATTGTGCCACGTGGTGTGACGTCACCATACCACGTGGTCTGCACGGCGTGCAACCGCAGCGACGGCACGAGTTGGAGCCCCGTCTCTCATCTGTCGTGACGTCATTGTGTCACGTGGTGTGCACAGCGTGTAACTGTCACGAAGGGCTTGGGTTACCTATTGTAATATGCTTCGGATAAAATCAAGTAACACATGAGTGTTCTTCGCGGTACCCCGGAAGCGCTAAGGCCTAAGCACTAAACAAAACCGTAGAAGGCTCTTGCTGTGTAGCTTTGCAGTGCAGCCTAGACTGTTAGTCTAGATGGTTACAAGCTAGGCTACACTCATTAAAATAAATTATCTGCCAGTGAAGTAGTACGCCTACATAAATTTTAGAATGTTTTACCGTTGGGGTTAGATTTAGCAACGGGATACTTTTTCGGCAGGTCCCCTGCAGCTCTTACCGCTAAAATTTTAATATCGCTTTGATAAATAGGTTGGGAATGGCGATTATAGGAATTAACCTGACGAACTGATACAATTTGGAACGATAAACTAAAATTATACACATCTGTAACCTACATCGTCCGTAATACACCGATCATTACAGGGAAAAGCAAGCAGAACCTTTCATCTACAGGCTGTCATTTTAAGCCTATAATGTACTGTATGACATAAGCCACTCCTGTTATTGAGTCACGAAAAAATTCAGTTTTTTTCTTCATTCTACAAAATTATGGATGACTCAACACGTTTTCTGTTTGAATCTAGGTGGTTGCTCATAGAGGCGTGACTATATTTAGCGGCAGATCATATCCGGCAAATAAAGAACCTTAAAACCTGATCACGTGGAAAAAAGGGATGATGAAACATCTGACAAAGCCAGAGGTTAAAAGCATTTCCGCTGTGGAACCTATAGGGCGCTCATAACGAGGCACAAGAACGATACGGTATCTGTCACATTCTGTCTCCCTGAAAGAATGTGTCGGGCTTCCTAAAATGAAAGTGACCCTGCCAGACAGGATTTCCTTCCATGCTAGCCATCGATCAAATCTCCCTAGGCAGCCTCACAAAAGCCTACGTGTCCAACTTTTCCGTCACAAAGCTGCGCTTGGCAGGGCTTCATATTGGTTGCATGATCGCTCACACTGGAACGGGCGTTAAGAAAAGAAGGTAGGAAAACAAACTGAAGGAAGAGTAAGCACAAAAGGAAATAATGAGAAAAAAGCACTGTATAGAGTTACCGTATAACCTCTGAGATAAGACGTTGCCAAACGTACAATATCAAAGAAAGTCACCGTAAGTGACCCGGAAATATCTGGTGGCGGAATAGATTTGGATATTGTCGTTGGCACTTAGAACGGATGCGGACTGACTGCGCAAAGGAAGAAACAGCAATACATAAAAAAAACTGAGAGACTTCAGGCGAGTGACATTTATGGGTATAAAAGGCGGAACACAGAAATCTTCCAAAGCAAAGACGACAGTGTAGTGGTTTGAGCTTGTTAGCCTTGCGTGGTCGAGTATGTACGCGCTGTATGCTGGTTGTCATTTTTATGTTGTTCCGTGGGCTTGCGTCACTTTTCTGCCGGTGCATATATCAAGGAACCCTCAGCGGGTTTAAGTGACGTGTTAAGAAAGTATGAAAACAAAACCAATTCAGAAAGTGAGCACTGTTGCTTGTCTAGCGCAGTTTTTTCGTTCTATACCAGCGCCTTCGTACTGTAAATTGTTCTAAAGCCATCAAAAAAGCTCGATGTCCCTCTCAGTGCAAGCCTCTCCCAGGTACGAGAACACTGCTTTCCTTTGAAATTGTTTATTAAATGTGTTAAGTATTCTAACGCTTCACATTATGCTATTGTTATCTTCGCGGCGTTCATTAATCGAATACAGCTGTTGAAGTGATGTTCACATATGAATTTCCTGGTAGCACTGAATCTGACGACTAACGCGACCAAACATTCTGCCGCACGGACACAACCGTTCTTGATGCTTTGAACTCGTTTACTGAAGCAATGGACTGATGACCGCGGTAACGTTTTCCGAAACTAGACCGAAACTGTGGTGATACATATACGGGACTTCTGACCCCTGCCGTTGTGCGTGCCGTTGACACCTGAGCGATGTGCTCTACTCTCTCCCTCTGGTAATGACTTTCTATGCTCCCTGCCGATGATTACGCCTCTCACGAAATACAAGTGGACAGATCTGCAGGATGTAATTTCATTAAAGTTCTTCGTGATTATTTTAAGGAAATTACGTGTGAACGGATTTGCCCGGTGTACTTTCATTGCAGTTCTTCGTAATTATTTTAAAGAATTTTACAAGTTTCCTCGAAAAGAACAGTTCGGGATCTGCGTCTGTTCTCTTCGTTCGGGTACAGCAAGGTAGGCGCGGCTATTGCACATCACTAAACTGTAAACACTAATACGCATATATAAAGTAAAAAGAGAGTCTGCTGTACAGTCGTCAGCACACTTAACACGAACGCTCAATTGAGCGTCGTGCACAGATATTACAGACCCTGAGCGCTGGGCGCTGAATCCCAGACCATGCTGATCGGTGTGTTTGGGGCAGTTGGAGACAGCTCGTGCCCTGCTTCCAACCTAATATTGACTCAGACCCAGCGGCCGACCCTCAACGCCGCTAAAGTCAGTGGAAGACAGGCGCTGGAGCGTTCGCACTAAGCGTGCTGACGGTGGTACTCTAGCGCACACGCTTTTACAAAAGGGTATGCGCTAAAGGACAGTTTACTCCATTTTTACTCCTTTATGTTTAAAGTGTACAGAGAGGAACTGGCCTCTTCGTCTCCGCTGTGCTCTCTTAGGGTTTGAATAATAGACATTTGTAACCGACATTTGTAAATGACATTTGTAAATGGCGTTTGTAACCCCCCCACTGTAATGCCGAAAGGCGCTGTCGGTATCAGATAAATAAATAATCAGATAAATAATAAACGCATAATAGAAGGCTTTGTTGGCTCTGGAAAATGCCTTTGCTGATTAAGTGTCATCCATAAGGACTGTGTGCTTGCGAACATTACGCACTTTCTTCATTTTTCGTCTCTTTCTGAATCCCCTCCCCATTTCGACCTTTCTCCCCTTACAAAAACTTTTTAGACAGTCTACAGACTATCCATAGATTTCTGTCTATAAAGTGTATAGACTCTCTACAGATAAATCCTAGAAAAGAGTCTATAGGCAATACAAATGGTCATACACTTTTAATAGACATTTGTCTACAGATAGTGTATAGGCTATGAATGGGCAAAAAGAAATATCTATAGCAAGGCAATAGAGACTCTATAAACTGATTTATAAACTATAAACTATAATATAATATATTATAATAACTATAATATAATATAAAATACTATAAACTATAATGTAGAGTCTATAAACTGTCTTCAGACCATTTTTGTTAGGGTCTAGAACATGGTTAGCAAAGCGGACCGTATTCTGCCCTGTCATTCCACCACGTAGTTTTTATTTTCGTCACCTTTCTCTCGTTTAAGAGGCTTTGTTTCCAAGTGCTTAGATATAATTAGTAAAGATAAAATAAAACCTTAGACTCGCGAAGCTGTCTTGTGATATTCCAGAAGACTTGAGAGAATTTTTTCTCGTTGATTGCTGTCAATAAGTGAGATGATACTTTGCGGCTCTAATGGCTAAGAAAAATAGCGATGTAAACGACGTAGGGAAGTTAACCAGACCGAAAATTTTCCCTCTTCCCCGTGCAAAAGACACATCTCCCTCCCAACACATCGTTTCACTTATTTCTCTTTTCCGGGCAAAGCATTGGGCCCCCGACAGGAATTTCTGTCTCTTGCACCGCCACACGCTGCCATATACCTAACCCGCATGACGCTTACTTTCACAAAGTTTCCCTATACTTCCGAATACAAACTATTATAATTTAAACCAGCACTTGAAGGACAATCTTGTGCCCCAGCACACTATAAACTGTGCATTCAACCTAGCGATTCGTTGCACACAAACTCTTGCAAGACAACAATAGCTCGGGTAATATAACGGTGCGCTGAAATGAGTTTTTCTCGGCGGTTTCTTTGATTGTATCATAAGTTTGCCCATCCCAAATGGATTTAGCGTGACAGACAACAAACCATGGTGCCCCCATAGTTGAGCCCGACTATTTAAATGCTTTAAACACAAATCCATGCGTCTCAGTAAGAAATGTTTAAATTCCATGAACCCGGTCTTATGATAGGTTATAGTTAGAGGCAGTACATGCTTCGTTGCAGCTGGACAGTGTATTCAAACTCCATTTTCCAGTGCGCTTTACCGAGTGTCCCACAGAAATGTATTGCTTCGTATTGTGCTCTTTACGCTCTATCTGAGCAGTCTGCCGCTAGGACCATTTTGAAGCCGATGAAGCGTTCGTGTTTGGGTGTCTAGCATAAGGTATTGCTTTTGACCGTTGGTTCTCATCGGAGTGAAAGATACAGTCGGAATACTTACGGTTATAATATTTACTGTCTGCGTCGCCCAGACGCCTAACCTAAGAAAGTTTAGTTATAAACTCATATATGGTGCTTTGAATAATGGATTGTGCTTTGTGACCTTCTGTTCTGTAGTTCTGCCCAAATTGAAGTGTTCCCTATAAATTGAGCATGCCAAAATATAACAACATGTCCGCAAGACACAACAAATAAAGGAATAACACGAGGCTTTCCGTGTGGTTCCCATATCACTTCCTCAGAGTAAGCACATGACGTCATACGGAGTCTGCTATGCGGGTATTCCGATCTACCCGTCAGTGTTGTCCAGACAGCCCGTAATAGCCCTTACGAAAAAAGTTTTAGACAGTCTATAGAGTGTCTATAGACTTCTGTCTATAAAGTCTATAGATATTCTATAGACAAAAATCTATAGGCAATACAAATGTCATAGACAGTCTATAGACAATATATAGATTTATGGCCATACACTTTTAGTAGACTTTTGTCTATAGACTATGAATAGACAAAAAGCAATATCTATAGGAAGTCAATAGAGTCAATAAGAAGTCTATAGACTGTCTATTGACCATTTTTATAAGGGAGACGCCGATCACTCCACGTGAGTTACGTGGAAAACTTACGGAACTCATGTGGGGTTCCGTATGATCCGTGCATGAAACATGCGAATTTATCGGAATCCTCATTCCGTCAGTTCCTGTAGAGATAGCCCATGTGCTGTTCAGAAGCGGGGCCAACCAAAGGTGCGTTAAAATTGTCTTCGAGTGCACAGGCGTGAACATTTTGGGCAAACTCTTTCCTCTGAGCAAACATGCTTCATTCTCTTCCTCGTCCGTCGACAACGTCATACAAAGAAAGCGTCAACGTCGCAGGTGAGCCGGCGCATACTTAAAGGCGCTCTTCAAGGCGTTCAGAACACACAACAAAGAACTGCGAATAAAACAAGCCGGCCGAGCATCGTCAGCACAGTTTCACGCGCTCCAGACATTCCCAGCACTCTGGCCTGATACGGCCGTGGCTATTCCCTGAGCTGCCTTACACCGTAATTGTTCTCCATTCTTCTCGCCTCTTTGCCAGGGCTGTCACATCCTATGCATTCATTTTTATTCCTCCCCTTTCATTGTTCTCCAGGGAAGAGAGCAGAGGGAGACAACTCCTGTCAGCGCCTCTAGCGGCCCGAAATCTCGAACGTAATCTGTCTTCCCCTCTATGCCAGCCTCGTAAGCGTTTTGCAAAAGAAAGTTGACAGAGTCGTATCTCATCTGCCGGAGTTTCTACGGCAGCTCTTCTGGAGTACGGTACGCGTTCGAGACAATCGTCTGCGGCATGAGAATCACCTGCGCTTTATCGTTTAACTTCATTTAATTTATTTTTTTTTCGTTTAACTTTAGGCCGTCGCGCTTTCTCGCCGTATCTGGAACGACTCGCGAGGTACATCCTGACGTTGATGGGCCGCCATTGAACGGAACGCAGCGCACACAATGCGACAGCTCCGGGAACACTGCCACTCGGATCTTTGGCTCAGGCTGGCCACCGCAGGTAAAACTTGGCAGTTGAGCCGTTGATTTCCTTGTGCAGAGAAGACGGCTCATCCCGACTGGACACAAGAATGAAAGCAATGTGTGCATTATGTTCACGCTGGGGCATAGAGTTTCTTACTATTACCTAGAGGGACAGCTGGCGGTGCTGCACTTCAGCCACCATGGACGCTCAAAGCATCATGGGGCGGTGAGCTACTTGTTGCGGAACAGTCGTAGTTTTTTGGGAACACATAGTGGCACTACAAAGACGTTTCATCCCAAAAACGTTGTTCGTGTGTGCGCAGACGACTTTCGCGCGAACGCAGTGTGCAAAAACCATAGTAGTGAAAACGCGACGACACACGACGGCAATAAAAGGTGTCACTTTTCTGAAATACCATTAAAAAATTCTTATAGTGTTTAAGCAACAACATTTATTTTAAAAACATATTTACTTTTAAAAGTGCGCCTGTTAATTATGAAATATTAGTTTTTGTAGTGTTCATTACTTGGCCAATAGGAGAGCTAGCCACCCCTTATTTTGAGCGAACTTTGCACTTAAATGCTTTTCTGCTCGTTTGTTGCAATTTACAGACAGGATATTGAATGTTAGGACATTCTTGATTATAGAATAGCGTTTATTTTTGCATTATTTTTTGACCAAAAGTTGAAGTTCTGCAGTCGGTAGCTCACCACCCCATGATGCTTTAAGCGCCCATGGTGGCTAAAGTGGTCTCGAGGGATCTCCATGCAAACTCCCATAGACGGGCTGCCAGCTTTCCCTCTAGGCAATAGTAAGAAACTCTATGCGCTGGGGGATCTGGCGCACGAGAACCAGAGGGTTTCACTACACGCTCTGAGTATATACCGTTACGCGCTGCCTATTGTGAGCCTTGGTGCGAGAAACAAAGAAGAAAAGTACCGGTGTAAAACTCAAGGGGTTACATAGTCGATGCAAAAGGAGGAGTACGTTTGTAGACGTAGCAAATTTAAAACCTTAGACTCCACCCGGACGGTTTTAGTGCTAAATAAATGACTTTCATTAAAAGCTGCCTCGTTTTCTAACGCTTCAGAAACCAGCAGAGAAACAAAAACACAAAGCTAGTGGTGTAGGCGTAGACAGCAATGTATTAGACAATATAGTTTAATTAGCCTGATCTGATATTTAGCAGTAAGGTATATCAACAGCGTGAAATGATAAAATGAAGAAAATGTATTTTGCTGCATACGTTATATGTGTAGAAATAAAGAAGGCAAAAATTAAATGGTTTGAGTACTAAATGCCGAATGAAATTAACTAAACAAAAGAACACTGAAAGAAAGAAAGAAACAAAGAAAGGGAGGAAGAAAAAAACAAAGGAAGAAAGAAAGAAGGAAAGAAAGGAAGAAAGGAAGGAAGAAAGAAAGAAGGAAAGAAAGAAAGGAAGAAAGAAAGAAAGGAAGAAAGCAAGAAAGCAAGAAAGAAAGGAAGAAAGAGAGAAAGAAAGAAAGAAAGAAAGAAAGAAAGAAAGAAAGAAAGGAAGAAAGAAAAAAGAAAAAAAGAAGAAAAGAGGAAAGGACTGAAAGAAAAAAAGAAAGAAGAAAAGAAAGAAAGAAGGAAAGAAAGAAAGAAAGAAAGAAAGAAAGAAAGAAAGAAAGAAAGAAAGAAAGAAAGAAAGGAAGAAAGAAAGAAAGAAAGAAAGGAAGGAAGAAAGATGGTTGGTTTATGGGGTTTAACGTCCCAAAGCTACTGAGGCTATAAGAGACGCCGAGGTGAAGGGCTCCGGAAATTTCGACCACCTGGGGTTCTTTAACGTGCACTGACATCGCACAGCACACGGGCCTCGAATTTGTCCTCCAAAGAAATTAAGCCGCCGCGGCCGGGATCGAACCCGCGTCTTTCGGGTCAGCAGCAGAGCACCGTAACCACTGAGCCACCGCGGCGGCAAAAGAAAGAAAGGGACACTAAAAGGACACTATTCTCAATTACCGGTCCATCACGTCGAAACATGGGTGAACAGTACCTCAGACCGCCGCGGTGGCTCAGTGGTTATAGTGCTCAGCTGCTGACCCGAAAGACGTGGGTTCGATACCGGCCGCTGCAGTCGGATTTCGATGGAGGCGAAATGCTGGAGGCCCGTGTACTGTGCGAAGTCACCGTACGCTAAGAACCCCAGGTGGCCGAAATTGCCCGAAGCCCTTCCCTACGGAGTCCTTCATAGCCTGAGTCGCTTTGGGACGTTAAACCTCCTCAACCATAAACCAACCATTTCCTCACATGCTCGAACACAAAAATAAGAAAACGCTGGCTAGCTTGGTTTTCATTTACGCAAACTTTCCTGCCCGATAGAATACATACATTTTTTTTCGATTGGTAACTTGTGACTAATAAAATTCAAATATTTTATTCACTGAATGTCTACTGAAGCAACCAGTAAACAATTACCAATTTCATCATGGGGAAATATTTCTTAAGCTGAAGAACCACTTCTTCTCTTAGCGTATAAAAATCAGGCAATTGCAAATTAAATCCCACTGGATGGTTAGCGTGATTATAGCGGATGGAGTTAAGCTCGCCATAACGTGGCGCGCGTAAAGTTGCGCACGACACGTCGACCTTGAAGGACGTGGCACGCTATACTTACGCTACCGCCTCCCCGACCTGTCGCAAACAGGCGCCTAACAAATAAAGTACACTGGCAAGGAGAAATTCAATTACAGCTTTTTCGACGCGCGACGCCAATCACCATGATTAGAAAGTTTCACGCGGCACGAATCTCTCCGGTTAGAGACCTTGTAGCCGACGAGCGCCATCAAAAACCCATGACAGGTCGCGTTTTACGAGCGTCGGCTGCTCCACTCAATCTTCGTCTTAACCTAATTTACGCTGCTTCAATTCTCGGCCTCCTCTTGGCAACACGTCTGGTGAGAGTCGCTGACGCAGGACTAGGACGAGAACGCGCGAAAACAAAAATTTCACACGCAGCGTCCGCGCTCATGAAAGCGACGCGCGTTTGCTTCGAAGAAAAACGACGGATAACAATAGTACAGTAAACGAAGAAGAAGAAACAAGTCCGCGATAATATCAGGAAAACGGAGGCCAAAATTCACTACAGGAGCAGCAGCACTTGACTCAAATATTGATATAAATGTGCCACTTGAAGAGCGTTTCAGTTCCTGCATTATGCATTCTGCTATCTAGCTGAAAGCGGAATTTACCAGAGTATATGTGTCTGGTCCCGCGAAGATCATTGCTACAGCAAGCCGTAGAGTTGTCTCGTAGTTTTGTTTATTTGTTCGGACTGAGAGAGCTACGCTTTAAGTGCATGCTTGAAGAATGGCAACGCCTTCAAGGATAAGCAGGTTTAGGTATATAACAACATTAAGTGTGCTGTATAGCGGTGAACCCACGCTGCCGCAAGATTGAATCAACCGTGCCTCGCATAATAATGGCAACGCGGAAACGACGGAGCCTGTCTTGTCGCTGGAACTTCAAGCGGTGCACAGAGACAGTTTCAAGTTCTGTAAATGCGGCGTCGTTGCTTGCAGCTACAGGCGGTGTAATCCGATATCCCTCCAGTGAAAGCAGCTGCGGACGTTTGTAGCTATTCGTTCAGACAATCCCTACCGCGTAGAGCTGCTCCTCTTCCATCCCTCCCTATACAAATTAAAACGACCAACTAGGGGGTTGCGCAAAATAATTTTGGAGAATTTGGTTCAAATTTGCAATTATTTCATAAATGATGCAATTATTTCATAAATGAGGCGTGCACCAAGCCTCAGTCTCCATGATCTACTTAAGCACCGTCTATTAACTTTACTCATGCATCCCCGTTTAAGGGTGCTTTCGACAACAGTGCATTTTAGCGGCATCTGACTTGAACGGTAGCTGAGCTATGTTAAGCGGCAGTGTCCACTGCCGTTCAGCCCTCAATGGTAGATTTACGGCAGTTCCAGTTCAGTCGAGATCGGCGGTCTCAGTTGAACGGGTCAGCCGTAAAGGCGGTGCTCAACGCCCTGTCGGGCACGTTTCCTACTACAGGCTATATACTCAAATGCTGTCAAAAATTGCACAGAACAGATCTAAATCAGCAACTTTCACTAAAGGTATGCTGAAACATGCAAAGCGAATAGCTCACCATGCCTCTTCTGGATTAGCTCAGCTCTGTGGAGAGTGCAGCTGTGACTGACGCTGGTTAGAAAGCGGACAAATAAATTGAATTTCAGGAAAATAAGATATGAAATGAGCGCTCGAAATAAAAGAAAGCTTATCCACTGGGCATTCGCTTCGACGTCTCGGCAAAGGCACAGGGCATCCTGGGCGGAGAAAAGCAAAGTTTCATTCATTAATGTGACAATTGGGATAAATTTAGATTCGCTGGAAGGATCGTGTAAGTCCAGTCGTGAAGTTCAGCTCAATTCAGTGCTCTTCAGTTCAGCTCAGTTCAGTTCAGTTCAGTTCAGTTCAGTTCACTTCAGTTCAGTTGTGTTCTGTTCTGTTATGTGCTGTTCAGTTCAGATCAGCCTTGTTCAGTTCAGTTCAGTTATGTTTTGTTATGTGCTGTGCAGTTCAGTTAAGATCAGCCCTGTTCAGTTCAGTTCTCTTCAGTTCAGTCCTGTTCTGTTCTGTTAGGTGCTCTTCAGTTCAGATAAGTTCAGCCCTGTTCGCTTCAGTTCTGTTCAGTTCAGTTCAGTGCAGAGGCAGTTGGAAATCTTAACTATCGCTCACTTGAACGGCAGCTGAAACTGCCTGCGCAAAAGATGTGTAGACCTCACCCGCCGCGCGCAAAGCCAGGCAGATGCCCGAGGACTTTGGCACCGAGACAGTGCCGGTCATTCGGAGAATAGCCAGAACAAAACGCCGGCGTAGCGCGGTTTCGGCCGGAAACGAGCGTCCTGCGAAGGTCCCACTTACTGCGCGGCGATCATTTCCGCGCCTTAATTCGCGTAAAGCAAAGCGAAGCCAGGCCGATTTGCCGACGGGTGGTCCGATGTGCCAGAGGGAAGAGGATATGGCTTCTGAAACCAAAACCTGAGTGCCAAAAGTCTGACACTTTTGACGCGTACGCCGTCATTTGTAGTGTCGACAAGCAGTACAAGTGGGCGACACCAGGGCGACAAGAAAGAGGGCGGCGGGAAAAGCAATGACCTTCCCCATTCTAGCCATTAGACATAATGGTGGGTCGTGTCTAAGGAGTCGTCGCAGTCATGTGGGCGTAGCTCCAGACGCTGACATCAGGCGACAAAACCGACACTTTGGTTTTAGAGTAGTTTTCTTGCGGTTAGCCCGCCTAACGTGGATATAGTCGTCGAGTCAATTACCTCCCTCGGTTAGGCCGTCAGGTGAAAAAGAAGCAAAAATATGGGTTTGCTGAGAAGTAGTAACAAGAACTCCGTACTTAAGGCGTCTCGTGGCCCAGACATGTGTTTGTTGCGGTTCTTTTCCCTCGTTAAATGCGCGGCGGTCGCCTTGAGAACACTGGCGTAGCAGCGTTTGCTGAATTCTTGTCTCATTGGCGGCTACGTAAAGGCCAACGTGTTTTTATGATACTGCGTGGTTGTGTCTGGATAGAAAAGTACCATTTCATTCCCGACTATGTACGTGAGAAGTCACGTAAGGGCAACGTTTCTTTACGGCTTTACAAAATGTGTTACTGCGAGAATATTGCAGGCACGTTCACTGCGTTGTGTCCCGCTATGACACTGCTTGCTATGTTATACGAACTGCGACGAATGAATTAGGAAATTCTAAATTTGCACGACGAAAACTTAACTCGGATCAACCTGAGAGCACAGCCGCCACTGGATTCGGCTTTGCGCCGCCCTGGCTTCTGCCTGAAACCCGAAGACACTAATAATGAACGATAGATTTAGCATAGCGTGAACAACTTCGGCGAGGCACCAACTACACACCCGCCTCCTTGCCAAGGAAAGGCTGCAAGGGAAACTTGCAAGAGCACAGGAGCAGTTGGCGATAGCGTATCACCCTAGACTCAATCACTAAAGTTGTGAGCAACGACACACTGCATCCACATGACTATACGGTGTACCGCCTGGGCGAACACCCACCGGTTAATCCTGACTAACAGCGTGGGCGTCGGCGACATGGCGACCGCCGCTGCTTTAGATATGCATGCAAAGCGTGCGAAAAGCTCGTAGCTACAAATCTGCGAGCCGCACGTGCTCCCGGGACCCGGTCCGATGCGGCGAATGCCATTTCGGTTCGACTTTCAGGGGCCCGATCGAGTTCTTCAACCCAGCAATCCTCGACGAGGAACTTGACCCGCGACCATTGAACGAGAAAGGCGCCCACGACACCGTTGCGTGTTTGCTCCACCCGCTGCGTCGCCCCCTCTATTTCCCTCCCAGCTTCCATCACCCTCGCGGTGAACAGAAAGGGTCGCCCACTTGACCTAACCAGACAGAAAGGACACGCCAGCTTGCCAGCGGGACCCGAAGCAACTGCGTTATACCGGTTCGCGTCCCTCGGGTGAGGATAGTGGCGCCCTCGGGCGTCTGCCCCCGGAGTGCACTTCCGCATTATCGCCGTCGATGTACGCAGTGATACCGGCGCTTCTCAAGCAGTCACAAGGTGAAATTCATGGCAGCCAGAGAGCTGCGTCGGAGCCGAGGTGTGCGGGGTCAGAAGTAGGGTGAAAAAAGGGGCTGGAAGAGAGGGGCCGAGTGCGAATAAAAATACAGGAGAAAGATCAAAGAAACCAATGCTCGCGCTTATCGCTGCATACTTGAGTCTAAAGGCACCACTCTGGTAGCAGGCAGCACGGCAACACCATTCAGAGAATAAGTAAGACGCGCCAGGTTAGTAAGGTGCAGCGAGACGGTTTGGACCTTATTCTATACGCACGAAAAAGTAGTCCAGCGTTTAGACAGGAGCTAGGAGAGGTAAGCACCTTATTATAACTTCTCAACAGTGTGCCTCTTACTTCGTGCATCTGCGCCCATAAATACAAGCTGCTTTGGGAACGTATGCGTGCAAAGATTCATTATGACCAGAAAGATGGTGACCGCTCCAAGAAAGCTCCCGGATGGTGGCGGAGCGACGCAGCGGTGGCTGCGTTCTGCGTCCTGATTGGACGAGCAGGTTTCCACCTGCTATCGTGCTGCACGGAACTGCGAGGACGGAACTCGTGCAGGACTGGCACGGCCGGAGGTAAAAACGAGTATACATATACATAAATATATACGAGCCACACGCGTCCCCCGGTAACTAATATCAGCACCACAAACTCGCAGTGCTTTCCTGTCACATCCATATCCACGTCTTTTTTATTTACTGATCAGGTTTAGATCAGTAGTCAGGATGTGGGCACTACGCGGCACGAATAACAATGTCCTGTTTGCGGCTCCCTTCTTTCTGCGTCGCTATGGCGAGAGGCACACACGAAGCCGTTCTGTAGGTGCGAGAGAGCCGCTGTTGATCTTCGGGGTTGCCTTACGTGCGACGGGATCTCCGCTTCTTATCATCTTTCGGGCCGCGTCATATCGGGTTCCCCCTTCTCGCGCTAACCATTTTCTGCATGGCTGCTTTATAACACTGTGCCGGACGAGTGGCTAATTAGTTACGTGTCCAGAGTTGAGACTTCAAGAAGAGTAGCTAAGGGCGCCGGTTGTAAAATATGATCGCCATCCAGAGTTTTTTTAATGCTTCTTATTTCCATCTTATTTTTGCCACTGCCAACCAAGGGTGGGATCATTTTTTAGCAGCGGAGAACGCTCGACGAAGAGCTAATCAGGAAATACAGAGACTTCGTTATTCTGTTTTTATTGTGAAGCAAGGAAATGCTTCCGTGCACATATTCTTTGGCGCCACAATAAGCACAACAAAGCAGTTTAGAGCGATTTGTACCAGATGTCTCGCCGAATGCGCAAAAATTGGATCAAGAGAGAGACTCTGTTCCGTGGCTGGGACGATTCTTCATCGCTGCTGCATCTCGTGCAATGCATGTCTCTCGTATGGTAACCTTTCTGCTTGTGAAGAAACTCGAGGTAACTTTCCAATCCCAATTACAACAAGTTTGATCACCCATACGCAAAAAAGTCTATTATTTTTCCGGCGTACGTTCGAGCGACGTCGTAGCCCCAAACGTCGCAATATATTTTTCGCTGGCTCCCGGATACACAATTCCATCTTCTTGCGCATTCATCCCGTTCTTGTAGGCCTAGACGAAAATCTCATTTTCTTTCTCTTACATCCTCCGCGTAACAAGTTCCATATATCCAGAGTCAAACTGAAAGAATCCACGCATAAAATGCGAAACAAGTACGCGTAGAATTGCAGACAATTTCACGTCGCAGCTGTCTCTCCCTCCTTCACCTAGTCGTCCACCAATCTCTTGCCTGTTCTTGGAGTTCGCAGAACGACGTTATTCTGACGCAGAGCGTGCAAGAAAACAAAGAGCTAGAAAGATGTATTCTGCACACATGCGCGGAGCGTTCCGCTTCGATTGCTTAGTCTGGAAATTGCGGGAAGAAATAATAACACCTCAAACATATCAAAACCATCAGCGCGAATTGAACGCAACGGAGCTTAATACCGTCCTTTCCGCTTAAGCAGGCCTGAAAGAACCATACTTAAAAACGAGCACGTCGACTAAGTTTGCAAAGAAAAAATAAGAACAATCAAACTTGAATCAACATAACGCGCGCGAAAGAAACGCATCTTATTGCAAAATTAATGCTAACGTTAGATTTCCTGTCTTTGCGCAGAGTTTGTGGATGCAGAAACAAAAGTTTGCCGTGTGCTCCTCACATGTTAGACCGACGAAACTCAAAGAATTCTAGTTCTCAATTATGACAGTTTCTTGTGAAATGTGGAAGAGAAAAAGAACATTGCGAGAGTTTCTATGCTCGCAGAAGAAATCCTTATCTACAAGACATGGTCTTACGAATAACGTGAGGCGATCAGAGTGGCATTCTCATGTTAAATGTACAAGCTTGGGTTAGTTTGCAAGCGCGATACAAAGAAAAATGAAATCATGTGAAAGAATGAAATGAAGTTTATGCGTGAAAGCACAGGTAATGCGCGCAAGAATTCTACAGAGATTCAGGCCTGCTAGAAGGTACTCGCCTCATTAGTCGGCAACTAGGTTAAGCCCCGGTAAACATTTAAACTGCAGTCTTAGACAAAGAGCATTTACCGTCAAGTTGCAGCTATAATCAGGATACGTTCGTACGCCGGCCACCGATGAATTCTTCAGGAGGGAAGGACAAATCAGCCGTATCCACCCCCGCTTTGTCGGGCTGCTCAGGGTCAAGCGGGCGGTGGGTTGGCGCCGCAGCCGCCGCTCGCTGTCTCCTCCGATCCACGGGAGAGCGCAGTTCGGTAGAAGCGCCGCTTTCAGAATCTTCGGCAAAGGTGATTAGCTGCTTTTGTTCACGGCGACGCAGTCTCCAGAGGCGCCCCCACACCAGCGTTTCTTGCGTCTTCTCCGAAAACCAGCGCCTTTGGTCAACGCAGACCGATGGCGCCTGCCTGGCTCGCCTGTAACCTCTGGCTGGGTCTCAAATCACAACAGCGCCCATGTACTGTGCGTGTCAGTGCACGGTAAAAAGACCCAGACCCAGGTGGTCGACATTATCCGGAACTCTGTACTACTCCGTCCCTCATAGCCTGATGCGTTTTGGGGCTCTGAACCCCATAAAAACACAACAACAAATTTTCCGACCGGAGTGGCGAGTGTTCCTTCCCCTCGGAAGTCGCGCGGCGTTCCTTTCACCCCCCAAAGTGCGCATCCGGGGATATTGCGGCAAGTAAGCCCTTGCACGTGTGCGCGCCTCTGTGTTTGTGCTTCGGTGTTTTTAGTGGCCGGTTGTCAACGAAGGTCAGAACAACCAAGACAGCGGACGAGAAAACGACGAGCGGCGAGCAGTGTGTGTGCGGTTGCTCGACTGTGCGGATGCGCGAGCAAGATGGAGCGAGGTGTATGAAGCGGCGAGCGTGCATTTATCTTGTAAAGAAGTTTTTGTTGTATATATAGTTGTCTTTTGTTTTCAACGTACGCGTTCAACCGTTTTTCCATTCAATGTGTATGATGAGTATGCACCGAGAGCGTGTAGTGAAGCACAGAAATGAATTTATCACCCGTGTAATTACACAATTCGCCCAGAAAAATCCGAGGCGCCTACAGTTGCTGTTCAAGGAAGACTGACTGAGTGACTGTAGTTGCGTGTTTGTGAACATATTGTGCTGTGTGCTGGTCATCAATCCGGGTGAGTCGAGAACCCGTATGCAGCAAGACTGAGCGCTCTTCTCCACGAAGTGATAGTATCTTTTTGTATTTTTTATTAATTTTAATTGTTTTTTCGTTGATAAACTTTAATGTATCTCTCCTAGCCGCGCTTTAATTTGCTGTTTGTAATTTTTCTTTCATGTGCGTATTTTACTTATTTTTTTTATTTATATATAAATAAATAAATTTACTCCGCAAATAGTGCCTTTTTGCTACGAATATAGCCCCCCCCCCCCCTCCGGCGCCAACAACCAATGGGGCCCCCCCCTGCAAAAAATTCTGCGGACGCCCTTGGCTGTCGGCAGGGAATGCACGCATAAACTTGAACAGAGATCGCCCGGTGGAACGTTTTTCTCACGGAAGCGCGTTATAAATATTTATAAATAAATAAATAAGTAACGTTAATGACAATTTAACAGCATATTGCACCCACAGGGTGTTCCGTATTTATCTGTTCATACTGTAAAAAATTCTCCTGCGCAAACTACTTGCCCCTTTGGGCTCAACCACTGACCATAGAGTAGTTTCTGATAGTCTGTGTATTTCAATAAATTATTTAAACATGGGAACTTGCCTGAATTGTCGGAATCGGCGAAGAACTGCAGTCGTCTGCGCGAAGAATTTTCGTCTAGGCGAGCGGAGTAGCAGATTTGACAGGCTGCGCCATCTGGCGTACGGGGAGACCTACTCCAGCTGCAAGCAGGGACATTGGTTGCCTCTTAATTCGCCAGATGGCACAGTCTCTCAAATCGGCTACCTCGCTCACCTCGAAGAAAATTCTGCGCGCAGACCACTGCAGGTTTTCGCCGATTCCGGACAATCCAACAGAGCGTGAATGTCGTTGAGCGCTTGCTAATACAAATTGCTAATAAAAAGCTCAGACTATCCTAAGCTACACTGTGGTCGGTGCTTGAGACCAAATAGTCCAGTAATTTGCGCTGGAGATTTTTTACAACTCGGGCATATAAACACGAGACACCGTGCACATGCTACAGGTTCGCCTTAGAGAAAGAGCCCTCGAATGAAAGGCGTTGAAATGCGGCCTTGCGTGCCGGTGAGTCCCGCACCGAATACATCACGGCCCACGCTGGAAGCTTTATCTTTAATGAGCCACATCAGAGGTGATGGTGTATGCATGTGCTAGTACTTCTCATGTATTTTCCAGCATATCTCAGCATATCCGCCTCTCAACTGCGAAGAAAACATGCACTCGCATCGCGTTTCACACGTTAACCACGTGAATGTATGCGCGTCTGCATGAGCACATACTAAGAAAAAAAAGCAGACACTTTGCAATTTCAGAGCGCCCGCGCCCTGCACAAAGTAGCCATTAGGCGACTGAAGTGAGAGAGAGAAACCGCTTCAATGGCCGCCTAGCGAGTACAACAGAGCGTGAATGTCGTTGAGCGCTTGCGGTTCTTAAGTTGCTGCGTAGAACGGCCACACGCAGCCTGAATGCGCAAAAAGCGAGGCGTAAGATTGAGCGGCGGCCATATATGCGTCTAGCCTTTAATTCCCTCCGTCGTCTGTTTTGGTGTTTTCATATGAGATGCTCCGCATTCTTGACTACGCTCGCCGCGCTGCTCTCCTTTTATTTGGACGGTAATTGCCCACTAACGGCGAAATAGCGTTCCTCTAGACAGCGCGTGAATACGTCACTAGTCGCAGCGGTACGAATCTCTGCGTGGAGGCGCCACGTGTTGCTAGCTTTTGCGCAGTCTTCTGGCGTATAAAAGCTTTGCTCCTGGGAAAAATGAGATATTGGTTATCATGTGGCACTTACCTCTTAGCCCAGCCTGACTTAGTATTTCTTTTTAGTGTCTCTTTATAGTCAATTTCTCGTACGGATGTGAATGAATTCGTGGAAGGAGCTGGTTTTTCACCGTGTATTTCACCTTTGAGCGGGCTGAAGGGCCTGCATAGCGAGGACGATATTAAGGCGAAAGCCTTTAATGGCTCATATACTGTCGTCCGCTAACAAAGCGTGTCACATGTGTTTAACTCGGAAACTGAAAAAGAGAAGAAAACCAATGGTTGCTTCAGATAGAGGAGGAAACAATGAACCTAGAAGCCAAGTTTCATCCCTGCAGATTAATTAGTTGATTAATTATAGGCAAAAATGTAGAAATTGTGTCGATATAGCGCGGACGTCGATATAGCCACGAGAACGGTGAGGCATCGCATCCACCGGAAGTCGTCACGGCATAGTGAAAGTTGTCACAGAATGGTTGGAAAAACGTTGGATGTGTCAAATTAGATGAAAAATCTGTAATTAAGCGTAATTAACACTTAAGATCTCCAAAGGATGCATAATTTGGGTATCGATGTAGCCACGGGAACGGTGTGACGTCACATCCACCGGAAGTTGTCACGGCATAGTGTCCTCGGCTTTCGCCTCTCAACACTTTAGTTGCCAAGGTGTCCTCGCAATTTTTTCTCTCAACCTGCGCACCGGGCTGCCCATATAAATACAGCAATGCAGCCCTGCTTCATGTGGCTTTGAAGTAAAACGGCAGAACCATACATTGCAATTATATTCTCATTCGTGGAAGCCAACGACGCACGCAGCCTTAGCGACGTTGACGAAGTTTCGGAACGGAAGGCTCCAAGTAGAGATAAATGTTGCATGCTTTCAATACTTCGCCGGAAGGCACGCGCAGCACTCTTTTTGTTTATTTTCTTTCTCCTTTTCGTTTGATCAATAAATTATTACTACTGAGAATTTTATTCCAATGTCTTATAATGTGCTTTGTTTGTTTTTCTCATTCATTTGTGGTTTATTTTCTGTTTTTGATCGATTACCTGTACCACCCTAAGTAATACTCCCAGCCTTGAGGGCCTTCAGGGGTATATTAAATAAATACTCGTAGGCTACACCCGGCCTACACCATACCCCAAGGTCTGTGATGCGTGTAGAGACTTTTCGCATTCACGGAAGGACATAGAAAATCGCGAGTCGATGCAGAGAACTGGCGAGGTACGCGCTGCAGAATATGCGAGGCCTGGAATTTTCGGTTTTAAGTTTGTAAAAATCGGGGGAGCCGCCGCTGTGGCTCAGTGGTTATGGTGCTCGGCTGCTGACCCGAAAGAGGCGTGTTTGATCCCGGCCCCGGCTGTCGAATTTCGATGGAGGCGAAATTCTAGAGGCCCGTGTACTGTGCGATGTCCGTGCACGTTAAAAAAACCCCGGTGGTCGAAATTTCCGGAGCCCTTCACTAAGGCGTTTCTTATAGCCTGATTTGCTATGGGACGTTAAACCCCATTAACCAGACCAAAAATAGGGGGACTTTTTTCGCTTTTTATTTCAGAATGCAATTTTCTTTTTTTTTTCAGAGAATATTATTCCCTTTTAAAATTTACCGCTTTTGTTTTCGGCGACATACGTTGCACACGTGCGTGCTCGAAATTCACGTATCGTTTATTTTAGGCAGTTTATAAGCAAGAGCCACGATCACATCCTTTCTCAACTTGCCTCTTTGGATTGTGGCTCCCGCATGTACTCCTATATCCGCTCATTCCTCTCTAACCGTGTGGCTCGCTTTCGAGTAGATACCCACTTGTCTAACCCACACCACCTCACCCGTGGCACTCCTCAAGGTGCTGTTCTCTCTCCTACCCTTTTCAATCTCGCTATGGCCCCTCTCGCCTCCCAGCTAGCTGAAATTCCCGACTTGCATCATATATTTTACGCCGATGACATCACACTCTGGTGTTCATCTGGCTCTCCCGGTCACGTACAGGACACCCTGCAACGTGGCCTAGATCTCATCGACTCCTTTCTCACCACCGCTGGCCTCTCTCCTGCTCCTGAGAAATCCGAGCTTCTCCTTCTCAACCATTCCTCCTACCAGCGCTCACACAACCACTTCGTCTCTCTGCACCTTTCTGGCTCTCCCATTCCTGTCGTCACACAGTGCAAAGTTCTTGGCTTCCCTTTGCATGCGGCTAAGAATGTGCAAGCCCTCCACCGCGCTGTCACCACCTGCCACTCTGTAACTGACCTCCTGCGGCGCGTGGTCACTCGACGCTCAGGTCTCCACGAGGCTCACGCGTGCCGAGTTGCCCACGCGCTGGCCCTCAACAAGGTCTTGTACTTTGCACCCTACGCTTCCTTCACTCAGACTCAACTTAACGCTCTCGAGACTGCCCTTGTGGGCCTCTACAAGGCAGCTCTCAACCTCCCTATCACTACCTCTACCACTAAGCTCTTTGCCACAGGCCTCTTCCATCCTCTTCGTTCTCTTCTCAGTCTCCATCGTGACTCGCAGCTTGCCCGGCTTTCCCTTACCCGTCAGGGTCAGTGGTTATTGACTCAAGCGGGTATCTCGCCCATTCCAATCTCCCCGTTTACCTCTCCTATTCCCACCCCCGCTCCCAATCTTCGTATCCTTCCCCTCCCGACCAACATGTCCCCCGTCCTGCACGCCGGACGTCGTCATGCGGCCGCACAGCACCATTCCCCTCTCTTTGATACCCAGGGTGTAGCTTACACGGATGCCTCTTTCGTGGCTCCTCGAGGTTCCTGCGGCTACGCCCTGTACCATCCACACCTCCCTGCTCCTGAAACCCACACCAGCGGGCCGTATCTACACCCTCCAGACGCATTGTCCCTCGAGGTTCTCGCCATTGCGCATGCCCTCCAGTCATTTGCCCTCCTTCCCTCTCTCCAAGAGTACACAGTCTATTCAGACTCACAAGCCGCTATACACAACATACAGAAACGCACCCTGACCCCTTCTCTCCAACAGGAGGTCGAACGAGCGGTCTCCGCACTGCAGCCTTCCATCGTTTTCCTCCGCTGGGTCCCTGGGAATTCAGGGATTGACGGCAATGAGCTGGCCCATCAGCTCGCCCGCGACACACTTTTCCGGGCACCGTTGATCCCCTGGCCCAAGCCCTCGGAGGACGGTGGGAGACTCACCCTTCGCCGCACCATAAAAGAGGTCTACCTTGAGCTCCGCCTCGACAAACGCCTTTACCCTCCCCCTCATCCATCACTCACGGTGCCGGAGTCTCGCCTTCTTCGGCACATTCAGATGAATGCAGTTATCACCCCGTCCCGCCTCTTCCTCTATCGCTATCGATCGGACCCTTCCTGTCCCAACTGCCCCTGTATCTATGCGGACCTGGCCCATTGCCTCTTCTATTGCCCGGCTGCTCAGCAGTCGGGTTCCTTCCCCCCACCCTCTCTATCCATCACCACCTGGCTCGACTGGCTTGGCGCTGAAGGGGAAGAAGAACAGCGGCTTCTGGTCGCCCAGGTGGTCGAAATGCTCGGCCTATAAATTTTGGTCGAATAAAAGTCTTTTATTACTACTACTACTACTAAGCAAGAGCAGTTTATGCACACGTAATTAGCGCGCAAATTGTAGTTTTTAGTACAGCGGTTGAATTTAGAAATTTTATCGGCATAAAAAAAGTATCAACGCCGAAGTTCATTAATCTGGGAACAAGAGAAAAAGTATATAAAAGTTTCCTTAAAGCTCAATTACGCAGGAACGCCAAAAAACTAAAAAAAAATCTCGGGTAGTTTAGCCTGGGGCTAATCACAAATTATCGCACACTAGCACGGTTAGTCCTGGTTTTGCATGGTTTATCCTGACTCTCCTTGCTTTTGCTTTGTTTGAACTGTCTTATACCTTGGTTGATATATCATATGATATAAGTTTGTGGGAGATGGCATCATTTTAGACTTGTACTGCAGTGGAATTGGTCAGTCTCTGCATTCAGATCCCCGAGAGCCCCCCCCCCCCCCCCCCCACCACTCCTGCACTACAAACAGAAAGGAATAAAAAGGGAGTAAAGTTGTCCTCTAGCACACTCCCTTTTATAATATGGAGTGCGCTAGAGGACAGCTTACGCCAACCAACCAACGAACCTCTCACGATTAATCATTAATTGTACTGTCACCTGTTATGGTGGGCAGTTTGCTCGCAGTCCGGTAGACAGATTATGGTGACGTCACAAGGCCACGTGACCTAGGTAGCCCACCCAGTCGATTAGCATCCAGGTCTTCCAAGTCGCGGAGGGACCAGGCAAACAACCTGACAACGATTTTCAGGCGGATCGGAAGCCCTAGTGCTAGAACCCTAAAAATACAAACGAATCAACGTAAACAAGGCAAACACCTGCCGTTCAGGAAAATTTATCCAGGCCCTTTCTTTCGGCCGTCTTCGTGTCACAATAAATTAATCTGGTTTGTTTTTTGGCGACATACTACCCACTCTTGGCTGAAAAAAAAAAAACTCGGGAGGGAGCGTCTGGCGTTAACCTTGAACCACGCGGACCAGCGCGGCGAATTTACTGTAGGCCAGCCTTTTTGCTGTACACCACAGAGTTTTTAAGATATCACCTAGAGGGAAAGCGGGCGCCACCGTCTATACGAGTTTCTCAAAGAGCACATCACCCACCGCGGGAATGCCAGGAAGACAAAGTTTCTTACTTGACTCGGCTAGTGTTAAGCCGAAAGCGTGGATTGTGCCTTGAAATGCGCAGATTAAGTTATTTCCATGCTGCATTTTCCACTTCTTCAGTAGATTTAACCCAAGTGAAAGTTCGGTGTTAGGCTATGGAAACTTTCACATACTTTCTTCGAGGGTTGCCTAGAGAAGAGTTGTACTTTTACGGCTGAATACAAGTTTTACGCCCAACAATAGGCAAGCCAAATAAACTTCCTTTTCCCGGCATTCCTGCAGCTCTCCACGTTGGATGAAGCATGGCGCCTCCAGCATTCCCTCTAGTTTTTAAGAAACTGTGCTGTAGACACCCTCGCTATAAGCCGCACAGAGGCGGGCACTAAAACATACCGACAACAAAACGTTAGGGATGGACTCCGAGAGCAAGAAACCTGGGGAGGGAACGGCTTCATGAGCACTTGGCTTGCAAAGGCTGGTTGCGTGACGTCACGCTCTGTCCCGACTGTTTTTCGCTCCATGCGCACACTCCTTCACACACGGAAGAAACTGTAAGAGCATAAAATGCTTCACAAGTACGTTCGTTTCTCGTTTTTTTTTCCTCTTGAAACCAAAAAACACGATCCCCTAAGCATAGAAAGAGCTGGCGTTAGACATACTACCTACCCAACTTTTTTTTTTTTGTCGCGCTAAAGATCGCTACAATACCTTAAAAACTCCCGAGCAAAGGGCCAAAGCCCCCCCCCCCCCCCCCCCCCCGCCCTCTTCTCCCTTCCACTAATGAGCAGGTCTGGATCCATCCTTGACCCGCAACGAACAAATGCAAAGTAACATGCCAGTCAGAATAAGAAAGCACCTGCGGAACGTTTGTTCCGTGCTCTGCCAATAAAATGAACGCGAACTTCAAAATAAAGCCTACACCGTCAGGGGTGCCTCCGAAACCCATTAAAATGCCTTTTCTCCACAGCACACCTCTCGCTATTAACAACACCATGGCTTTGTAGTACTTTATTATCATCACGCCGCTCCCGGCGCTGTCGAACTCCTGCTAAGGGTTAGAACTTCAGCTTGTCGGGAATCCTGCTCCACTGCTAGACTGTAGCGTTTATCTAACTTATTTTCAGGGAAGATTTGGCATCCAGCAATGACGCTTTTCATTTAAGTTTCGTTAGCGTACCGAAGCTCGCACTGAATACAGAGTCATTGCTCCGAAAGTAACAGACACGTCTGTGCATCCTATGAATTCAAATTAGCGGGCTCCTCTGCAGTCGTACCTAGGCAGTTTGATGCCATCTATGGGGAACAAGCTTCAGCCAAGCAAGCGTTTTGTACTCGTTTCAGCCGACAGGTGGCGCCACGTGCCCCCTTAGTGGCAATTTTATCGAAGGGCTTTGGTGCTCCGGCTTGATTTAAACGAGAAGGCGGGAACGATGCGAGGACAAAACGATAACAGACGCAAACGCTTGAAGACAATACCAGGAAAAAAAAAGCAATGAATGAATGCTGAACTCATTTCTTGTGATCAGCCAAAAACTATAGCTGGCACTGTCACAAACCATTGCCGCAGGCCGGGCTGCCAGCGTCATGAGCCTCCGGGACACGAACGTTTGAGTGCAGTAGGGCCGTGCGGGGGCCCAAGGACCTACGTGTCCAAAAATCCCTTGTTCAAAATGAAGTTTTCATCACCATCATCAAGCTTAAAAGTTGTCCTGATCGGCAGTAAGACATTAGAAGTAATAATGACAAAATATTTGCGAAGATTACTTACGGTTTTAAACGGGTCATAAATTGTTTTGATGCTGCAGATATTACTTTGTCTGAAGTAACATCTGATTTAAGGGAGCGCCATTTCCTGTTTCAAACCGCAGGCAGAATCAAATGCCTTCGTAATTTTTGCGTCACAAGCATCTAGCACAACACATTAACTTGAGATGTGGCACAGCTAACTGAGCACTGTTGCCCATGATGACTAATGCAAATGACCCGGTGCTGGAAGAAGAAACATTCAGTGCATAGACGCGCTCGTCGTTCGTGCGTTTCTTATTGGTTGAGTGGACATGCAACTACTAATGAACATCCAATAATTCGAAAATATTAGGAGGAGCCTTTGCTCATCACTGGTGCAATTCGGCTGATTATGGTGTTGAGGCTGATATGCATCTACAGCCGAGCCTTGTTAAGGCATAACTGTCGGAAAAGCGTAGAACCCTGCCCACTAAATATCTAAGCGTGTTGCACAGCTTTCCCGACCATGATGAATTTACACATGCTTGCGCGTCGAAAATAAAACAACGCGATAAGCATTGATCAAATAAATAAATAAATAAATAAATAAATAAATAAATAAATAAATAAATAAATAAATAAATAAATAACCTACCAAACAAACAAACAAACATCAGACCCCAGTTAGCAACAATCATTAGAATATTGTTATCTCAAGTAAGTTGCTGTAACGCTGTGTGTTGCATTGGAACGTTACGTGAATGTTAAAAATTAACATATGATGTTGTTTGTTATATCGAGAACATTAGATTAACATTAAAAGTAAGCATTATTGTAGTGTTAAAAATTAACAAATATTGCTATATGTTCGATCTTAAACATCAGTTTAAAAAAACACTATTTCATTATAGTATTTAAACGCTTTTGTCACGACACCTATTATCACGACACGCTATTATCACGACACGCTATTATCACGACACCTAAACGCTATTAGTTTGAATCATAACTATAAAAGAACATTAAAAATTATTTTAAGCACAAGGCCTCACATTTCCCGCAGTTCTTACTGCAAGGACGTTTTTTAAACTAGAGTTTTGCAGCTCAATCTCTTACATTGCGCCTGCCATGGATTGCATGCTAATTATTTTGTTCGAAACATTTCCTTATTAACCTTTCCTTTGCCGCCCCTACCACGCTTATTCGCCACTATCACGCATGGGACACCCTTCAGTAATGGCTAAATAAGCTTTACTCCGTGGTATCCTTTTGGAGGTGAGTATATGCGAGTTGGATTTTGGGCTGTATTGTGGAACTGGAGTGTCTCCCTCGTTTCTGGTCGCTGCAAAGCGTTAAATTAAGTTGCGTACGGTCACAGAGGCGGGCGTGCATGCTCATGAAAGAATTGCTTCATCATTTTCGAGAATGTTAAATTTATGCTGTTTAAATGTTTAACCTATGTTAGGAAAAAGTTATTTGAACGTTTGTTTGTAACATCGCTAAAACGTTAGAAAAAAAAAGGACACTAAGAACGATGAAGTAACGTTTGACCTTAGCAGAAATGGAACATTGTTCTAATGTGCCGAAAATACATATTTTTTTCCGATCTGCGCACGAGGCGTCAAACTCGATAATTTCATTTTCGGTCGCAAATGCGTAGCAGCAAGCAACGATGAAATCGTCGAACAATGGCAAGACTCGATGTCTGCTTTTCCGCGAGGTCATGTGTTCGCAATGTTACATCAAAGGAAAGCGGAAGTCGCTGCTGATTCGAGCGCCGCCCCTGGACCACGGGCCGCGGACAGTTGCACTAAGGCCTCGGCTTTAGGTTGCCCGCCTCTGCAACTTGCCTGGATTGCGTCGCAACCAATCAGGATATCCCATATGACGCCGCAAAAATGCTAGAAATTCACGTCTGTCTTTTCGAAATGTCCGCTTTTTGTAGCGTTGCCAGCAGTTGTAAAAAAAGGCTCAAAGTTGTGACGAATGCAGGCATTTTTACGGAGTCTGCGAAATTACCACGCGGCATCGAAACCGTTTTCTGCCTGAAATGTTCGGCCAGACATATACCGGTGCCTTTAGCACATAGTGCGTACAACGGAAAGATAGACAGACTGGCAGTGTGCGCGGCTCTCATGTAGCATATAGTCTGTTTGCCTATGTTGATGCCGATTTCTGCTGAGGGGTAGCTGGAACACACCTTAACTGATGCCCATGCTCAATCCACACTAGCTGAAACAAAGCAAGTTCAGTTGGCATCGCAACAGCTGGAGTCGAACACTGAGCAAACTTGGGGGGGGGGGGGCAATTAATTATCATTACGTGTGTCAACTAGCATAGCGTCTACGTATGGCTGTCACTGTACTGCCAATGTACCAGTGGATACATAAAGGTAGGCACACATATATGGGCAACCTATCCGCTTGAGAGGACTTCTACAACGCGCAACGGCCCTGGTTCTGGCCCCATGTAAACAGAGAGCTTCGCACGTCCTCACACCGCCGAGCACTGCTGCCGAATCCTTGCTGATCTCGGCTCACACAAACACAAATCACACATAATGAGCGGCACAGGATTCACCACCACCCGTAACTGTCTTTGTACGCTCACAGTCGCGAACATTTCGCACGTGAACTAAAAAGAAAACAACACAGTACGTAAGCAAGCCGCAGCACCGTCCCTCGCACAGCTTTTTAGCGCGCACTACGAAGCGCGCGCAGCGCGCGGCCATGCTGTGCGAAGTTGCCAGGTTTGGACGCTGTAATTGACGTTAAACCGTCAAACTTGGTCTAGGTCATCTGTATCTTGCAGGGAACCATGAGCAAAGTAACAAGATGGCTGCCATCCACGGTTATAAAAAAAGTGGAGAGGGTTCACATGGGAGTGCTGCCGCCGCTTTCTCTCAAGAGTTGGTATTTTAGCTCTATGCCGTCAGCGGAGAGTTAAAAAAAAAAGGCTGGAGCCGGGACGTTTAATTCGAATGAATAAGAAAATGGACAGCACAGGACAATAATTTGAAGTTTCTAAGAATACTCGGAACGTGTAGATTGAGTTCCCTAGGTAAAAAATAACGAGCTCAGAATCCTAGATGATACAAAGCGCGAAAGGGACAGGACGAACGAAGAAACAACACGGACAAGGCGCTTACTGCAACTGTAATTTTGAATGCACGAAGTTGCCTTTTACAGCATGGTGCAAGGGAAAAAACGCAACAGGCACACAACCAAAACACACGACAATTGTGACGATAGCTGATATCAATGCACACTCTCGCCCAAGTTCGTCCTGTCCCTTTTGCGCTTTGTACCATCTAGTCATGTACGAACACGGCCACCAATCGATTCTTCTCAGAATCCCATTTAGTGTATCTTTAACATACACAGGAAGAGCCAGAAAATCAGTTTTTCCGAAAAGAGTAACTGGATGGAGTGGAACTCAGTGTTTCTGAATAAGTGTAACAAGCGAGAGTAATTGCTGTAAACGTTTCCAAGAGTGTCCACGTGACTAAACGGCAACTCTCACACAGCCGTAATGTTTGCCGTTCAGTGAAGAGGAGTATCCGTAGCATTACAAATAAAAGGGTAATGCTAAGCACGCTTATCGATACATTGCGCCCCTAATATGTCAGTTGGCACAGCGATCAAAGATGATTTTACAGCGCTATTATTTATTGCCAACCCAGACATTTCATTAGCAGCTAATTGCCGCGTAATACACGAAGCAGCCCATTCGCCGTGACAGGAAAAAACTCTGGGGCAGACGATTCCGAACTGAAATGAAAATTTTTATCCTGGATCGTCGCCACATTTCGAAGAGGCCAATTTTACACTAGGAAATGTAGTTATTGGCTAAAAATGCTTTCAGAAAATTTTTGTTTTGATGCAGACTTCCCACGTTGCAGTGAAATAAAAACAAACGCAGTTTACTACAAAATGGCCTTCGATGGAAACCTTTGATGCAATGAAATCGGTAGCAGGAAACACCTAGCCTGACGCTCTGTATCAAGACGATCACTAGGCCCAAAAGGGGCAATACCGGAGTAACACTGAAGGTAGGAATAGCTCGCTCAGCGGATTAACTGGACGTGAAGCAAGGAGTTGGGCATCGAAACAAAGAAAATGACCTGAGCTCCTGTTTGCAATGACGCCAACAGGTGACGCTGGTTTGCTTGGTAGACATTTGTATAGGAAGCTAATAGATGGCGCCTTGCTCCTGCAAAAGAAAATATCGGTGGAAAGGGGAGACCTTGGGGGGGCTTGTTTCTTCACCATCGAGACGTTGATTGACTGGTGTTTATCACGCGGTTACTTTTCAACACGGATGTTTCTTCCTGGCTAGCGACCTGCGCAGTGCGTTGCTCCGTCAGAGTGCAACGGATTAACCATCTCAGGTTAATTTCTCGCTTCTCAGTGGCGGGCTAGAAAGTTCCTGAAGATTATGCAGGAACAGATACCGACAAGGACTTGTGCTAATGGGTGCTTATTGTAGCCGAAGCTGGGACACCAGGCAAAAAAAAAAAAAGACCATTTGGTCCATTCGGGGTTTCCGATTGTATACAATGGGAATGTCAAATTGGCTCCAATTGTGTTTTTGGAATCATGGAAGCTCCACTTGGAACGTTCCAAATGGAACCAAATGGACACCCAAGTGGACGTTCCAATCAGTTCCAACCGGGCATTCCAATCGGCTACTACTCAAATGTCTGACTGAAACCATTTCACTCGAAATACACATTTGGAACCAATTTAAACGTTTTAGTTGGATTAAGTTGGAAACCCTAGTTGTACATACACATTTGTTTTTTTTTTCGCCTGGGACGCCTCGTTTTGCGAAGTGAGGGGAAGTTACGACGCATAATGGCGTGCCACCTGAGCCAATTTATTTTTCAGCATGATAAAGAAAGCTCTAACGGATGATGCACTTTGTGCAGAACGGATTTGTGGAAGTATCTTTGTCCGTAGTAAAGAAGTCGTAACGTTGTTGTCCTTCACTACTGGCCTTTTTATACCACTGGGGTAGCGAAGCTGAAGATCTATTTTCTTTCCCTATTGTGCATTTATGCTCAATTGTGCATTGTGCTCTATTGTGCTCTATTGTGCTCTATTGTGCATTTATGGCGATAACCACTACTTGGCGGGCCCGATACAGCTTTGAAATGCATCAAGAGTTAAACACAATCCAAGGGAATGTGCAGTCTGTCAAAAATCTGTCAAAAATATACAGCCCAAGGCAGGGGCGTAGACAGGGGGGGGGGGGGGGGGGGTTCGGTGTCAGAACACCCCCCAAAATTTTCCGAGTGCTGCATCCTCCATCCCCCCTTCTTTCCGCCTTTCTTTCGCCCATGCTATTTACACACTGTATCGATATATTAAAATGTAAAAAACTAAATTAAGAAGAGCGTCGGTGTATTCTCGAAAAGATTGATGTACGTTGTCGCGGCTCTATAAGAGGAAGCAACACTTATTGCTGAAAAAAGACACTTCTTCGCTACAGCACGAAGTGTGGCACTCCTTTTAATTGTAGGCACAGTTTACCCAACTAAACATACCTTTTCACGCCCGAATACTTTTTCAATTCTCGCATTGTCCTCAAATGGTGCTAAATTATTTCGAAAATCAAGTTTTTTTAAGTGCCTCTACAGCCGAGCGCAAGTTCACATGCATGGAGTAGAAGTTTTGGCAACTGCCATTCGTTCGCAGTTGCTGACTTTGTTAAAGAGCTGAAGCTTTGGTGTTGTATATCACGTGAAAATATTTTAAACTGCCGCGATTTTCCCTACGAGTTTTTTTTTTTTAGAAAATAAATGTTCTTTACGAAACAAGTCCTCGGAGTTCTGTGTGCACTCGTATTTTTACGTAGATATTACAGCGAACGAAACAACTTACCCTTCAGCTTCATGAAAGAAGAAAAATGACTAAGGTACATCTTATTAATTGTTTGGGCGGCGTGGGCTCTCTTTCTGTCTATTTTTTTTTTACCGGCTGCGTATAACAACCCCCGAAAAATATGTCTGGCTACGCCACTGACCCAAGTGGTTTGCTTAGAAGCCGTGTAGCGCGGCTCTTAAGCACATTCGACAATTCCAAGCTTGAGAGGGTTGAGGACCTAAGTTCCTCCCGCCTTCGTGAGATTAGGGTCCCTGAGCATGCAAGAGGATCCGCGCTGCAGGGCTCAGAAGCAGACCCTTTCAGCTGTATACTTTTGACAAAGACTGTACATGCGCGACAAGGACAGGTTTCGAGACCTAGGGCACTTGCAAATGACCCAAGTGAACTCCCCACTGCGGCTTCCGAGCGCTCTAGACCGATGTGTAAACGGCTGTAAATGTGCATAATGCATATAATTTTTCCTACTGCCGAAGTGGAGAAAAACATCAGAGTTTTATGCTCGAGACGCGTGCTATCCTCCTTGTTCGTTCGTTCACACCCGGAAAATAGTGAGTGACTCACTTAAGATGTTTTGCAGAAGCTATGGTCTGTGACAGTTCATTAGTATCATTCCTGACAGTTTACACTACATAAAATGCCTCTCTGTACACAGTACGGAAAATTCTCCAGTATGCGATACTCCTAATGGTTCTTCTGGACGTTGTTCAATATATTCAAGAAAATAGCTGACAAGTATTGTAGAGAAAGATAAGCCGTGCCAGCCAGCAATGCGGAAAGGACCAGTCCCTTGAGGTAACAAGCTCCTGATAGCCACCATGGGGGAACTTTTAGAGGGCTGTCATATTTTTTTTCGCTTTCTGAGCTACGTTTCCGCGATGGAAAAGCGAACACTAGACACGGTTGCATAAGCGCCCACATGCACGGATTGAAGCTTAAGGGGCCGGAACGACTTTGCTTGTGAAAACAAGGTGAAATAAAATGTGAACAGTGCATTATCTTCGTGCTCTCTTCGCGTTTTACTTTGGATTATTTCTTTTAGACTGTTGAAATTAAGTAGTTACGCCTTACAACACCCCCAGCAGCAACTTTATCTCCTGCATCTGGCGCAAGCGTAGTACTTCAGCCTTCCGTGAGCTCGAAACATCATACAAGGTCGCGCTGTCTCGCTTGCTACCTCTGTGAAAGACATGGCCGAATGCTGTGGTCCTCGACGGGTCCCGCTCCAACGCAAAGAATCAGAAACAAAATGCTCCCCTATGGGGGTTTGCTCTCTTGGTGCATGCAGTCGTATCCAGATTTATCATTAACAGCTGGGAGATTGCGAACATATTTCGTTCCTCTAAATAGAATCGTTGTGACGATAAAAGAGACTTCGAAAAGAAAACCTCTTTGAGGGAATAGGTGAGAAAAATTTTCATCTGACACATTTCAAGTGAGTAATTGCTTAAAGGTGCTCTCATTCTTCTGATCCTTACAAGGTAATTGAGCATTGAACATATCTCGCCCTGTTGCCTGCTTCTTAATTCAGTAATTAAACATTGGCAGGCTACTGCTTTCAAAGCAAATGTATAAGTGCGGTAATTCTGCCGTTACTGCGGTAACGGCAGAATTACTGCACTTATACATTAGCGCGAGAATCCTCGGCCAGCAAAAGACGCGTTAGCCTCATCGGTGCAAACGTCGCAAGAAGAGATCAACGTAGCCGCGTTTTGCCCGTTGATTGATGTACCTTCGAGCTTCAAGAGACTTCAGCGAAGGTAGCTCAAGCATGTGATTAAGACGCCTTCGTTCGCTGTGAAACAGTGCCCATCGCACACTGTAAACACGGATTACCCTACAAAAAACAACAAAGATAGTAAGCGTCCCTCTAGCGCGCTCCTTAATAGGTTCAGGAAATTCTTCCCAAGCCCTGGGGTAGATTCGCCTCACTAAAAATACGGATATTTACAGGACAGGCAACGGAAGCAGATTCTCTCCTCAAAATACGAGAAGTTCTTACAGTTACCAAGATTTTAACCAAGGATTCAACATCATCTAGTTGCTAAACTCAAGACCCCCGGTAACGCGTTTAAAAGACTCCTTTTAATGCTAACTACATCGAGTTACTATGCTTTGAGGGGGCAATATGCCTCCGTTGCCACTAGCAAGCATTCCGCATGTTTACTGATCGAAATCTACCATGGGACTTCGCAGCATACCATGCTTCTAAAAAGCAGTGCACTAGACGAGTGTTTACTCCATTTCTGCTGTCTTGTGGGTTAATTCATTTTTACAGTGCAGCAGGTATAAAATAGATAAGAGAAAAAAGAACACCGGTGTGGTCAGTGTTTCATATTTTCACCATTATTTTTTAATGATGGGGTAATATTCTTTGAAAATCAATTTTGTTACTCGAATGTTCATTTATTATTCAAAATACCTAGAATAGTCTACACGGTTGAGGGTATTACATAAAACGGGGTGGTGGGCACAGGAGGCCGCCTCCGTGGCTCAGTGGTTATGCGAACGCTGGTGACTCGAAACAGGCGCGTTTGATTCCGGCCGCGGTAGTCGAATTCCGACGGAGGCGAAATTCTAGAGGCCCGTGCACTGTGAGAGGCCCGTGTACTCTTATGGAACCCATGTTGACTTTATAAGGGGACATTATGCTCATTTAAGCAGTAAACTGTCTGCTCCTGAAAATGAATCACATTTTCAAGAATTTCCAAAATTTCGTTCGTTAATTAAACATGACGATAACTGAGAGGTGATGAACGATTTCAGGACTTGAAGATGTGTCTAGTTTTTCCGATACGCCGGTCATGTGAGATGAAACAGATAATAATGACTGTGAGAAAGCTGGAGGCAAAACTTATCAACCTTAAAGGTGTGGTGACTCCCTACTTTATACATGCATAGATCTCTGGCAGTCCTCGAGGACTCTTGGCGTAGTTGTGGAGCGGTTAAGCGGTGCTCCACTGCCCTGGGATGGCAGGTGCTGACACCGGTTGGGGCTTGGGATCCACTCGCGACCAATCGTTAATTTAACTGGCACCTGGCTCGGTGGTCGGTTTGCTGACTATCCGGTGTGCAGGTTGTGATGACGCTACACGGTCATGTGGCCTGTAGGTGGCCCACCTGCGTTGCTTCTCCAGGGATTTTTCGCTCACAACGCCGACGACGACGCCGGATTTTCTGCAGGTCGCGAGATTTAACGCTATCGCGTGAAAGGAGGGCACAAGATATGATACAGGCTTGTTACTGAAGCAAAGAAGATCAGACGCGGATATGGCTCTGAGTTCTCTGAGTAAAGATAAGTTTCCGGACTCGCTAATTACTACTTCAGGCATTAACATATTAGATGGATTGATAACATTAGAGGATAAGAAGCAGCTTTACGAGTAAAAAATGATGAAAAGGCGCTGTTTAGAACCTGAACGCATTCAGCCACTGGAACCGGATAGCCATCATTATTAGTAACGGTTACATCAGGGTTATTGAATGGCTCTATATGAACCCCCTGTACTTTGGAAGTTTGTTATTTAACTATTATGATGACAAGTAGAGGGTGATGATGTTGCGACATGTTGATTTCAGTGCACTATGGTATTCTTTGCAGCATTTTTTTTTTGTTCTGACGCCAACAATAAGGATGCCTGTTCTTGTCTATCGGCCTGTAAAAGTGGTTTTTGCTGTTCTTAAAGCGAATAAAGTTACTGGTTAAGCACAGTGGAGTGCTAGTATATGATGTGGTGCTGACGGGTATACATCTGTTAATAAGACCGGCAAGCTTATTTTTCAACATTTTTCAGCCCACATCTAGTGAATGTGATGGAAATTCGTGCACAAACTGTTCAGAAAATACCGATGCCTGACCGTTAACTTTATCAAAGTTCACTCGCTTGTAGCACCCTATTTGTTCTTTAGTTCCGTTGTCCGCTAATATTGGAATAATCGCAAAGCTCATTCAAGTGTATACAGTATTAGAGGAAAGGTACAGATTATCTTTTTAAGATTAGGTCGAGAACGCGCTGGTGAGGAAATCAATGGTTATAATAATGAAACAGGGCCAAACTGGAGGAAGGTTCGAGCTTCGGATTCATTGGCAGGGACGTTTAATGTGGGTGAATTAAACCCCGCAAGATATTCACCTGTTTTAATTTAAGCTTTAATTCGAAGCAAGATGTTTATATCAAGGCAGACGGTAGACAACACCGATAACCACATCCGTCGGCCTACATTCACAATGCACACATACAGACTATATTATTTGAGTACAATGGGTGGAGAGGTGACTTTTTTTTTGTTAACCCCCGCGGCATACACGGTCGCAGCGAAAGATGTTCACGACGAGAACTGCGTTATCGGGAATGCTGTCATTCAACCACGCCTCGGTAAGCGCGATGATAGATGAGCAGCACAAATGGATCAGCGAAGAGAACGCCACGTTTTTCGAAGGAACACTTCTTATGTTTTTTGTGTGCTGGAAATTAACATCCATATTGGCGCAGCGCTACGCGCGGGGCCATACAGGCGGTGTAACTGTCGAATCTGGATGACTGCAAGAAGTGTGCCTCTTTTGTGACACACCCATGGTTTGTTTAGAATAATTATCCCAGAAATACAAGTCCTTGTCAAACAGTTTGAAAAAAAAAAACACAACAACAAAAGAAAACGACGGCTGATTTAGCGTGGTTAGGTCAAATGAGAATCAGGTGGGCTAGCACCTCGGTTTTCATTTCGGTTTCGATGGCTTAAGCTCCGGCATATGGGTATGACGCGTTAGCGGTAATGGGTTGATGCCAATATATGCGGAATTCGTCATTCTCTACTTTACATTCATAGATCCCTGGGAGTCCTCATACAACTCCTGGCACAGTGGCGCAGTGGTTAAGCGTGGCGCCACCGCCCTGCGATGGAGGCGCTGCAACACGGTGGGACATGTGATACCCAGGTTGCTCTTTTCGAGCAACTTCTCGCAACCAATCATTGATTCAGCTTTCACCTTCCACGGTGGGCAGTTCGTTAACAATCCTGCAGGCAGGCTATGAAGACGTTGCAAGGTCACATGACCTACGTGACCCACCTTCGACCTAGGGGGTTCATAACCAGATGTGTACAAAAAGGGTCCTCACAGACAAAGGCTAAGCGGCTGCGTGGAACTCTAGTGCTAATGCACTAAAAACTCGCAACAATGCCATTCGACACACAGTAGTAAACTAACGCATGACGTGATCTTAGGTGTTGACTTTTAGCGCGAGTGTGGTGCAACACTAGACTTCAGTGCCGGTGAAATTTCTTTAAAGCCAAACATTATCCCCGTATTAGTGGATAACATGTCCCAGCCTCATGAAAGTGTTCTCTCCCTGCAGGAAGATGTGCTGCTGCCGGCGATGACGGCAAAATTTGTGCCTGTGACATCACCCCACCATTTCGTGGGCACGAACTCATTAGTCGTCGAGCCAAATTTCTCGAATGGGGCGAAAAAAATATTTTGGTGCCACGCTCCGTCGTCGAGGCAGTGGATGGCGGCGCACTCATCTGGACTGTGAATGTGTCAGAGGAGCCTGTTCGTCTTCCTTCTGATTTAGCACTCGCAAGATTTGAGAACCATGTGACCCACGCCATTGCAACTATTTCTGATGTCAGCAGAGCAGCGCCCGGGAAGTCTGACTTTTCTGCTGAGCTTGAGCGCATGGTCAACAAATCACTCCCGTCTAGTGAACGCCATACGCTGCAAGACATCTTGGCACGTCATGCTCAAGTGTTCGACTTTGCCTCTACGGGATCGGGTAGTCAATTCCTCTCGAATACAGCATAAAATTAACACAGGAAACGCACCCCATATTCGCCAGAAACCTTACAGAGTCTCCCCGGCAGAGCGCACGATCATTCAAGAACAGGTGGACGAAATGCTGCAGAAAGGAGTCATCCGCGAATCTTCCAGTCCGTGGGCCGCCCCTGTGATCCTAGTGCGGAAAAAAGACAACTCTTGGCGATTCTGCGTTGACTACCGTAGTCTAAATGCGCTAACAAAGAAAGACGTATACCCGCACCCCGCACCTCCACCAAATGTAGCGGATGAAATGGGTTTTATACAGGTGAAGGCTGGACGGAACACAGCTGGCCGCAAACGGCTCAGAGCCCAGATCAGTCTGCGCGCGTCTCCCTCTTCTTCCTCCAAGTCCTCAGTAAGCCGCTACGGGGCGTAACAATTTTATTACTTTTTTACCTATAAATTCTAAATAGCACGGATATAAACGACCAATTTGCTATTTCTGACTATATTATGAAGCGATAATGCCTTCTTCCGTCAGAAGTTATTTGGGACGTAATTGTTTGCCCTCAGTTTGTTTTTCCTTTTCGCCCGTTCTTCTGCGCGTCCCATTGCGTTCATTTTCCGTCTATTCTAGATAATTATTTGCTTGCTGTCGTTTTCAACCGACACGTTTTGCGTTTACATGTACTATTGCATATTTTTATACGCATTCCCCGGACTGTGAGGTTGACTTAACCCCATCCGCACTGTTCAATAACAATTATCCGCGGCCACAACTATGGGATGACAAACCATCAGTTTTCACTTGATTACACAGCAGTGCACACTTTCGCAAGTTTTGAGGAGATATACGTTCAGCGGAGCTTTGTTTTTTGATCATCGCAAAAGACGCGTAAGAAAGACAAGCCAAGTTGTCCAGAAAGGCATTGTTCGTGCGAGCTTAAGGAACAGTATACTCAGTGTCATTGAGATGGCTCAGTGGTTATGGCGCTCCACTGCTGACCAGAAAGACGTGGGTTCGATCAGGCCGCGGAGATGGAATTTCTATGGAGGCGAAATTCTAGAGGCCCGGTGCTGCGCGATGTCAGTGCACGTTAAAGAACCCCAGGTGGCCGAAATTTCCGGAGCCCTCCACTACGGCGTCTCTCATAGCCTGAGTCGCTTTGGGACGTTAAACCCCATAAACCAAACCAAACCAAACATTTCCGAAGATTTCGCTCTATATTCAGTGTCAACAGTAACTCCATGAACTGGGAGAAACCGTGTGAAATGTGCTTAACTAAATGGCATGAGCCCAGCTCGAACTGCGCACATCTGTGAAAAGAATTGGGTTTCCAGGATGAGGTAGGTAAAGGAACACCTCGTGTGGAGAAGTCACGATGAAAAAAAAAAAGATTTCATTACAAGAATCGATGTTTTTTCTCACGCGGAAACGACGGCATTCGTTGCGTATGTCATCCCGAACACAATTTATGGACCTCGTTATCAACTTCCGACGTTAAACCACATAAGCGGGAAGAACACTGCATGGCTCTGATTCTCCGCTGTATCTCCTTGACTGAGTTCAATGTACAATGAGCAAAGAAATTGATGTGGGCATTCTTTAAAAGGTTACGCTTTCATAACAAAGCGAAAATCAGTGATTTGATTATCCTGTTCAAAAGAATTACCACGTGACGAACTTTTGTTCTCGTGTGAAAAATTGAGTAAAGAAGAGGACGGTGGGCCTTAAGGAGTGACCAAGCTAGCCTATTAAAATTATTTCAATTAAACATATTTACATAAGCATCGTGCATCGTCCAAGGGACGAAAAAGCCAGCAGAGTTGAGCCGAAAGTAAGAAAGTTGCGGCGAAGGGGGAGAAATCTGGACGACACTCTCACTGTCAGCTCACTGGACTCCATGCTTGGGCGGAGACAAGCAGTGATCGCCGGAAAAGGCTTGCGCGTGAAGTACTGACGCATCAGGTTATTGTGAAAAGGCATTCTTGAAATTGTTGTCTCATTTGGTAATAATAAACTTATAACCGCCAATACCGTCATGCGGCGCGGAAAGCAGTTCTTCAATATATTTGTTGTGGAAAAAATTTGTCGCCCTATTTGATGAGAAACATTTGCATCCATTGTGCAAAAATTCTGGCATTGTCGTCCCACCAGTGTCGTGCGTAAATTTAGTGCGGTGAAAAAGAAGTTAATTACGAGAACCTGAAATATCATATCTTTTTGTTCACTACTGTATATGCGCTCACGTAGTGGTTGTACATTTAGCTTAGTCGATTCCCTACTCGGTGTTTGAATTTGATTTTGCCGGAGGGTGGAGGCTTTGGGGTGGGTGGAAGTGGTGGGTTGGGGGGCATTCCCCTAGCTGGTGGGTGGGGTTTGGGGAAGCATTCGGTGAGTGCTGGGTGCCGCTTCTGGAGAGAGGAGTATTCACTCGCCGAAGCTACACGACGCCGTTTTGGGGGAATGTCGCTTGTAATGTTAACGCAGGGGTGCGGAGGGGCGGAGGTGAGTGTGTGTGTGTGTGGGGGGGTGAGATGGGTGAATGATAGGTTGGGAGACACTTCTGGAACGTAAAGGCTTCACATGCCGGGGGGTGGCGACAGCATACGCCGCCGTTTTGGGGAATGTCGCTCAAAGCATTAACCTTTTTCGCTGATTTAGCAAAGTTAAGTAGATTCCGGCTTTTATCGCTATGTCGGAAAAGAACGAAGGACGGGCAGAATAAGCGAAAGAGGAGAGAGTAATCCGAGATCAAGAAAGAAGTTACATGCTTTCCCAGCAACGCGCCTCGTCTTTGGTCTACAGCTGCATGCTGAACATTGTCTCTACGGCTCATTTAGTCAAAACAGCATTGTCCCTTGAACATGAGGGCCTCAAGGGCAGAAATAACAGTGTAATGCATTGTCTTGCCCTTCTTGGATTACCGGCTTCTGCCCTTGGAATATCAGAATCCCTTGGAGAGCGTTCTTAGTGCCAGGTCAAAGCAAAGCCATTTTCTCGTGGCAAAGCGAAAGCCATGCTATGAGGCAGTCTGTAAAACAGGGCAGCTGCTTAAGTTTGTTGCCGTAGGGTTCCTGGAAGTGCGCGCTGTAGAGATGCCCGAGGATTTGGATTCTGTGCAAGAGCTCGTCACACGTCACGTAATAAGCAATTGCTTAACAGATGACTTCTAGCGCGGGTGGGACACGCTGGAAGTGCGTGTAGTGATGATGCAATTGCTTGCCACACTCGTGAGACTTAGTAAAAGAGAAATGGCTTGCTTTTAACGAAGGATCATTCAACCTTATCAACGCGGCCAGCACATTTAATAATTTTCATTTCTGACTTGCTCAAATCTTGTCAGTCTACATTATAATAGGCTGACCTCACGATTTCCTATGCTCATTGAATATAGATGATTCCGGAGATTGTTTTATTTTTATTCATTCGTGAAGTGTTAATATCCGCTGACAAGATAACAAAACTTAGTCTCCTAAAAACTTTGATATTCCGACAAATTTACCCTATTTTGACAGCCTTCAAGCCACATTTCGTCTGCCTGTACGGTCCATTTAGTGTTACGCTGACGACCTTCACTACAAGTGGCAGGATTGGGCCAAAATATTGTCATCCATTGCAGCATCACTTTAAATGGCATATTGGATGCGCGGGGCGAAACGCGCTAGGATAGGACAAAGGAAACGACATTGAATGGAGGCTTTGTATCCCTTCTTTGAGTACTTTGGCACCGCGCAGCCAATATGACACTAGATCAATAAGCTAGCACCAGACTTCCTTCAAATGGTGGCTTCAAGGTTTTGGATGCGCCCAGGTGACCGGAGGACTTATGGCTTGCGCCATATATAATATATTGACATGATGGTTCATACGCAAAACCGCTGAAGTACAAAATTTTTGTTGATGACCCTCATAGTGTGTCCAGTAGTATGCCCTAGGTACTTGCGGGAGGGGCAGCACCTGTAATGGCGGGTTCGGATTGACCTTGAACACTGAGGGAAACTGCAGGCTACCTGTCAGATCGGCTGCGGAAAATTCATCGAGGAAACTCGGAGCCTGCGTAGACGAGCAACGAAAACATGGTGCCTCACGAGGCACGATAGTTTCCTTGCCATTCAGATACCGACGACGTTTGCGGTTCAGCACGTGTCACTTCTTGCATAAATGACAGTAACATCTTTTCTGCGGTCTCCACGTTTTGTGAGGAAACAATGTCCTGCCTACTCGGAAGGATGTATCCGACACAGTGGGGAAATCCAGTTGTTCCGCTCCCTTCTTGGCAATCTGGACGTACATTTCGATGCTACCAACATTAACGTGGAGAAATGAACGCAGTTTCAAAAGGCAGAAGACAAGGCATGCCGGGATGTTCCTGCACGTAACGATAAGTTTATTCACATTCAGAAAACTCATCCTAGGGACTAGATGACGCTGTATTTTTGAGTTCGTGGTCGTCGGTGGGCACAGATGAGGTGATATTTCCTGACACACTGAAAGTGTATTTAGCAGTGGGCTGTTTCAACAGAGGGTAAGTACGGAGGCGGGACATTCTTCAGCAGAAACTTGTAATATTAATGACTGATATCATTCTCGCATTGAAATAAAGAAGTAGATTAGTGCGCTGTCGCTGGCATACTTTCAAAAACGACGCGAGAACGCTCAACGACAGCAAGTCAAGTATTTCCGTTCATACAGCGGCGGTCAAGAGTGAGTGACGGGCCTCCGCGATGGCGCCTGTTATAAGAAAATAAAGATGCTGAAGAAACCGCTGCGGTGGGTGCCTATGAAGTGCGAGAGCATTCGTCATGATACTCACGACGCAACTCACTATGAATACAAAGACGCAGTTTGCCAATTATCAGTAAACTATATTCATTCCCGACTCTCAATTTTGTTGTTGTCTTCATGAGTTCTAGAATTGAGACCAGCGGTCTGTGTAAAGTGAAGAGGAAAACGTATTTTGCAGTCCTTTTGTCGACTCCTCTATATGAAGACGTAGTCGATGACACCGCCATGTCGCGTTGTTAGCGTCGGCCCCAGATATAGACGGTTGTTCTGGCACACGACGATGTCTAACTTACGCATCTTTTCTAGCCTCGCCTCGTGTTACTCGGCGGTTTCAGGTGCCGCCTTTGTCTGGCAGCTTCATGCATTTGTCGTAGGCGCCGTTACCTCTCAGCCTTCGCTACATATCGATATGTAGCCTTCGCTATATATCGCTACAAATCGGCCTGCTCGAGCCACTGGCCACAGGTGTGTGTGCGCACGGCGCTGTGACCGGTACAGCTGCGGCCAGCTTGCGGAGCGCCGAAGCTTATCAGAAGAAGTTTATCAGAAGAAAAAAATTATAAGCTCTAGGATTTTGACACGTGGATTGTTTGATATAGTCAAACATTAAAAAGCTGATTTCGTTTACAGTTGCAGCTGGCCAGAGGAGTAATACAGGACGCCACGGACCGCGGCCCAGTGTTAGCAACTGCTGCTTTTGTAAGTTGTATCCTACTATAGGATATTACTTCGGGGTGATATGCCATTCCCTGCCGAGGACAGGGTTGATGCTACTCACTGATATCCTTTGAAAGAAAGGTGCACTGGATACACATCCTGTCAGTACTCATTAAAAAGGCTTGGGATATCGTTAAAGACAGGGCAGGGAACTGAAAGTAAAATGACGGGTAATTTTTCGAGGCAAAAAAATAAAATCACAGAAAATAAACTGAAGAAAAAATCGCGAGAAGTGTTAATATACATGAAATCGAGGAAATGGACTTGAAGAAGACACGAAATGTGGGGAACATATTAATGTTCGTGTAAAGGACCATCGGAAAGGAAAACGAGGCAGGGGCAGCTAACATGCAGGTGAGATGCGAGTTTTGAACTTCGCTGAAACAATGCAGTTGCGGCTGACTCACGACAAGGTCACCAGCAAATCGATGCAAGATGCCTTTGTAGTGTAGTGGATTCCCCGTAGTACCGGACGAAGTACCGGACCTGTTAGTGTAGCATTCTGAGTGGCCGTCGTCAAATAAGTATCGCGCACCTGCGGAAATGCAGTGAGGACAGCACAGCTGTTTCTAGGTAGCTGATTCTATATGTACTTCCGTTGTTTCGCAGGCTTTAGCCTTCCGATTTCTTTCCTCGTGTTGTGACGTGGTAGTGACTGCGCGAGTTGAGGCCTCGGCGGGAAGCAATGAACTTGTGCCCGCAAATGGAAGACATGTCGGCGATGCGGCGCTAGCAGTGAGTCCACGCGACGGACATCGTGCACAGAATGCCCGCCGTTCTCGGCCGTCCACAGTTTGCATGCGATTTCAAACTTTCTAAACACAGGCTTGAAACACTGACAACAATCTCAGAGCATCATGAACATTTCGTGCGCGATCAAAACCGTGGCAGAGTGTTGCGGTGACGTCTCACGCAGCGTACAGATCCTTGCAGGAAGAATAACTTAAGGGGTAGACTATGGAAGTTTTGAAACCTAGTCATAAGTGAAAAGGAGGGAGAGAGTCGGCGCCGCGTGACAAACGGTGGCGTATTTTATTGACTAGGACCATGTACAAAACCGTCACGCGGGGCCGAGCTTGCCCTGTCTCGAGAGAGAAAGGGGAAAGGGAACCACTTCAAGAGCGCTTGGCATGCGATCGCCAGTCGCATGACGAAACGCTTGCTATTTTGTTTCTAGTCAGTTTTTTGCACCTTGTAAAGCGTTTCGCGGGAGCGTTCTTTGGAAATTTCGGCATTATTTGGAGAGCCAGTTTGTCGCTCGCATGCCTGTGAACCCTGTCATCTCAATTTCCCCCAGGCGCCGACCAGGAGTGCGATGAAAATCTGGCAGTTTTCGCTCCCGACACCCATTTTCTGACTTTCTTATTATCGTTTTTTTTAAAAAATAAAACCACTACTAACAGCACCACGATTAGTTTTTTTTTAAAAATAGCAGTTGTTTCGACGTCATGACCAGGGTTCTCTTTAAGAAAGGTTATGAAGAACACTTTCGCTGAAGCAAACAATATATGGATGTACCTTGGGAGAACCTTTTCTTCAGCATGCATCGAGTTTTATCCAGTTCGGCATGGATGCCTGATGGAAGGTTTTTTTTATATTTTCCACGTATTTAGATGATGACGTTAGAAGTGAATATTTATTTTAAACACAGACATTCATCACTGTCCATAGCTCTTGTGATATTTTTTTTTAGTGCAAAGAGAAACGTAAAACTGAAGATATTTTTGGAGTGGAAGCAGTGATGACTAAAACACGAAAAAGAAAATAAAAGGCTCAGGAACAATTTGACAATATCGAGTGTTACTTCAGGACGCGTGCCGCGGAATACTTTCTTGAGGCAATGAAAGCTTCAACAGCAAAATAGAACTATACAAAGCGTCTGCGCATCTCGACTAAGGTTATTTTTTTCCGCCGAGGACGTTTCCTCTGTTTTACCGAGAAGGCGCCTACAGAGCGCATTTTCTTCGTCTTTCACCAACACGCATCGAGAGATACCAACGTAAAAGAAGGTATATAAGCACCACACGCCCTTTGATGGCGTTTGGAACGTCATTTTGTTCGTACCGGTGAATCATCTACTGAACGTATGTCATCACGGAGCGTCATTATGTGTTTCGAAATAACGGAGGTAGCACTCTGTCTGGGCAACCGTGGAAACAGTGTGCAATATTTCGCGGGCGTCATTCCGTCTCGTCATACACTCTGGCCCACTACATCGCTACACTAACCGGCAATCCCACTATCCAGATAATTCCATTGCATGTAGGTCGTTAGGAAACATTCGTATGACTCACTCGGCTAGTAATGCGTAGTAGCGGAGCAGCATGTTGTCGCTGCTGCAGAGGTCGCACAACGGCGTGACTCGTACAGCCCTTATAAAAATGGTCTATAGACAGTCTATTGACTTGTTATTGACTCTCTTGACTTCATATAAATATTGCTTTTTGTCTACTTATAGTCTATAGAGTGTCTATAGACAAAAATCAACTAAAGTGTATGGCCATAAATCTATAGATTGTCTATAGACTGTCTATGGCATTTGTATTGCCTATAAACTGTTGTCTAGGATTTGTCTATAGACAATCCATAGACTTTACAGACAGAAGTCTACTGACGCTCTATAGACTGTCTAAAACTTTTTTTGTAAGGGAGAAGTCACATGCCAAAGCTACAAGCTTGAATACAGACAAAAAGAAGGATTTATGCTTCAAGGCATGTTCCTCTGCATTCTGTGCAGGCGCTGGGGTTTACACTAAGAGCTTGCTCCAAGAAATAAAGTATATACGAATTTCTTGCTGGTTCGCGGGCGTTGTAAAAACTGCACCTCGTGGAAAGTTGTCTTAGACATGCCTTAGCACTAAAACAGTAATATATTAGAACCTGCTCCACTCCAACTCGTCTAATTCGAACGCCCGGTTTACTCTAACTGATGCTTCCGTGCGTCAACATCGCGCATTATTTAGGGGAGCCTTATCGGGTGCCCTTTAACATTGGCGGCCCTCGTTTAGCGAATTATTGATGTTCAACTGTATTACCGTTATTCATTGTTTCTTTGTTTATCGCTGTCGTTTAACGCAATGTACTTATAAGTTTATGAATAAGGTGCCAGCAAGCCAAACCATATTTCCGCATCCCCAGATCACTTCCCCTAATACTCATTACTCGCTTGCAGGTAAATATGGAATGGCGTGTTCATTATAATCATGCGCTAGCAATGGCCATGGTTATGTCACTACCTTCGATGAAATTGTGAGCGATATTTTCGCCCTGAAAATGCGCACAAGCATGGCATTTGCTCCGTACTTTTACACCATATTCACTTCATGCTCAAGTGATCTAAGACCTACATGTGGCCGACACTCAAGGAATGATTTAGATGCAGTGTTCTAGCTTTCAATAGCCCCTTCCGCCATCAAGGTGCAAACACTTTAAAAGGACACTAAACTGAACTTGGCCTGTTTTGATCACAAACAGACCATTCTAAGCGAAAACGGAGCTTTCATAAGCTAGAAAAGGCCAATGAAAGCAATAAAAGTGTCGCCCTCAGCGGTCGATTTCGCAACTGCAATGCGTGAGTCGACACTGAATTTTTTGACGCGGATCCCATCATTTCAAAATGACAGCAACCCGTCATTTTCGGTAAGTACGGGACAAGTTTGAATCGACTCTCGTGAATATTACAAATCTAACTTTCGTGCCGTTAAACGTATTTTTCGCTGCCGGACTAACGTCATCGTGGCTAGAGAGTCGCAGAATAAATTTTTACTGTGAGCAATAATTGGATGGAAGTGTCCTCTTTGACTTTTTAGGCATAGTACACGTATTCAGATATCAGAGCTGTGCAAATTGTGGTTCATTTGGGCTATCGTTTTTGAGGTAACTACAAAAAAAAAAAAGGAAAAGACAAGATACAACCGATCACCTCGGTAGGCAACCGCTTTGTGTTTTAGATGCCGAATGTATTCGTCTCTTGAGAGACGCTGTCAGTTGTCAGTACGTGGTTCTTTACACCGTTCGAAAGCGGGGGTTAAAGGGACACCGAGGAGACATTGAAGTTTGCCTGTTGGACGAATTACCGCATCTGATGTGAAACCGGGTACTTTCACTGGAAAAAAAAAAACTTTAGTAAGCTGTGTTGTATAGAAAGGCGCGCTTGTTGATGGTTCGAAGTGGAATGCAAAGATGGAAGCGCGCGAATGAACAAAATAGGGACGTACGAAGGAAACAAACTGTACAGAGCGCGACACTTCAAATGAGGTTTACTTCACAGAAATGTCAACCGCCGCGGTCGGTGGCTCAGTGGTTATGGTGCTCGGCTGTTGACCCGAAAGACGCAGGTTCGATCCTGGTCGCGGAAGCCGAATTTCGATGAGAGCGAAATTCTAAAGGCTCTTGTACTGTGCGATGTCAGTACACGTTAAAGAACGTGGTCGAAGTTTCCCGAGCCCTTAAAGGGAGACTGAAGCACTTTTTTTGAAAATCAGGCTGGCAGCGGCGTCCTATAGTTTTTCATGCTGTATACTGGAATATCGCATCCAAATAAGGCAACAACGAGCGCGAATTGCCTTTTTTAGCAGAAATATGCGGCCTGTGCCGCGGGGCACGCCGTGCGGCGCGCCGCCGCCCGTGATTGGTCAAGAGAGGTCGTGACGACACTTTGAGGACTGGAGAAGCTGCCGATGCGGATCCGGCGCTGCGTTGAGGGCAGATCGCAGCTTTCCCTGGGGTTGTAAAAGCGAATATGGTGACTATTTTTTTACTGACTTCCAAAGAAAAGTATCCTACAGTTTGTTCATTCCACGTATCACCTTAAACCAAGGCGCAAGCAAAAAATTCTACGCCTGCGCACAAGCATACGCCAGCGTGAAAGACGCGTATGCAGACCATGCGTAAAAGGTGCCAATACAACCTCGGCTCGTATTCTCGGAAAGGAAGGGGTGCGAACAATACTCAAGTCAATTACCACCACCCGACGCCTCCTGGCTCGCCCGAAAGAGCGTCATCCTAAGGAAAAGGAGCAAAGCGCTGTGTAGAAAAAATCCTGTTCTCAGTACCCGGCGTTGTAGGTCGGGGCAAGAAGGTATTTCAAGGAAACGAGAAGCAGCACAAAATTGATGTCAAAATGAGCGAAGCGCAGTGGCCAAGCACTGCGAGGCATGTGACCACAGGACAGTGACGCAATCATTGTGCGCTGGAAACCAAGCCAAATATGCCCACAAGGCTGCTGCTTCACTCGTGGCGCGTTTAGCAGAGGCCAGAAAATATTAATTGCTCCCTCGGAAACGTTCGCCCTTCTCAGATTTGCAGTTTAGGTTCAGTGAAGTGGTGGCTAACTATATGTGTGCTTAAAAGCCAAGCTAGATGCAACTCGCCCGCTGCCACAACATAATACCGAATAAGGTTGCGAAACATGGTGGTTTTTTTTTTTTTTGCAAAAACTTGGTTGGCATTTATTTCTTTATTAAATTTGCATCCGAAATCAGAACGTCGAACGCTGTCGAATGCTTTCATTTTAATCGCTTAGCTATAGATTAAACGAGATGCCGCATATGAAGAGCTTCGATGCTTGCTTGCTTTGCTTTATTGTGCTTTGCTTATTTCCTTGCTTGCTTGGACTCGTCGAACCGAGTATAAAATCACTAACTGAGCCTTGCTGAGCACGCCTCAGGTGGTCAGGCAGCACATAAGCTGAGGAGCATGTTTCTACAGAGAGCATATTAGGGACTAGCTCTGTATGTAGCCGCTCTTACGAAAGTGCTTCGAGCAGAGTACGCTTGCTTTGGTCGGCTTGAATTCTTCGTTACAGCAGCGAGCGCTTGCGCTGCGAGCTTATGGCGGGAAACAGTGGAAGACGACACAGTCGCGGCCGTAGTTGTTCGTGGACACGAACGCAGAGTAGTACCCTGCGTTGAACCTGATTCTCAAGATTGGCTGACACGCATTGTACGTCACAACGCACGCAGTACGAGGAACAACGCATTCAGCACAAGAAACAACGCGCGCTGAAAGCTCGCTTAGGTGCGCCGAAGTATCCCCGGCTCCTCAACATGACGTCACGTTGGCCGACATCCCTCTCCGCTTTTCTCCTCTCCTGCGGTCGCGCGGGGCGCGGGAGATTTAAACATCGCGCTTTCAATTGGTGATTGCGCCATTGTTTTAGCCAAAATCGAAAAAATAATTTCACAGACGTGATCAGCAATGACACTGCTTCAAAACACTAAAAAATTACCTGATTCGAAAACCGTCTCAGTATCCCTTTAACTAGGGCGTCCCTCTTAGCCCGAGTCTCATTGGGACATTAAAGCCCCTATAAACCATATATTCACAGAAATTCATATTTACACAAGCGTCGTAATCACACCTGAAAGAATGACAAAAATAAATCGTTGCATGGTTGGGGAACTGCGCAGAGAGTAGACACAAGGAACATTGAAAGACACACGCGGGCGCTGACTATCAACTGATTTTTATTTCGAAGTACTTCCGAGGAGACGTTTGCCCAATGTATTGCTTCCCGCAGGGCAAAGATACTCAACAGACGACACCGGAAGTACAAGAAACGTGGGGATTGCTGTGCGTTTGCCCACAGCCATGGTGCAGTTGTTGGTTATTGACTTTCCTGCAAAGTGAGGCCAGCTGATAGGGTGCGGAAAAAACCGCGTCAATGTCTGCCCGTTTGTCAACTTCCTTCAAACCGTGGCTGACATTGTGCAGATGAGGCAAAACGAAAACTATTTTGCGGCCACTCTCTTTAGGGGCAGGTAGATGTTTCCTGTACTTCGAAATAAAAATAAGTTTATAGTCAGCGCCCGTGTGCGTCTTTGAATGCTCCTTGAGTCTCGTTCCTGCGCTGTTTCCTAACCATGCGAAAGAACCAATTAGCCCGCCAATATGCTCTTAAAAATCAAGTTAATCTGTCATGGTGGCATGTGTGGCGCAAATTTACATCTAAATGGGTGACCTCTTTTGCGTCTAAACTCTGCAGAGAAATTTACGAAGTCTACTTTATAAAGAAAGAAATTTGCTGTTGTGTCAACAAAACATTACTCTTGCTAACCATGTAAAGAGGCCACCTATCTAGATAGGACTTTTGCCACAGACACCAGCATTCCCGGATAATGCGACGCATTTTTCGTCCTTCTTTCAGGTGTGATTACGATGCTTGAACAAAAATGACATTCTGTTAAGTAAAATCGAATTGAACTTCGGCGCACTGTTCTGTTTGTCGTATGGGTTATGGTGGTTTAGTGTCCCAAAGCGACTCAGGTGCCATAGTTAAGGGCTCTGGAAATATCGACCGCCTGGGGTTTAATTAACATGAACTGGCATCGCACAGTACACGGGCCTCTAGAATATCGCCTCTATCGAAATTCGACCGACACGGCCAAGATCGAATCGGCGACTTTCTTGTGAGCCGCCAAGCGCCATAGCCACTAAGCCACCGCAGCGACTTGTCGTGTTTTTAAAGCGAAAGCTTTACTACTTGCATTTTCAGCCTTTGCCGTGGCGCGGTGGTGCCACCATTGACCTTTAGTTGACCTCTGTGTGACGTCATATGTGACATCACGCCGAAGAGAAGGGCGACCGCAATAAATTTATCAGCAATAAAGTTTTTTCCATCCATCCATCCAGGGCGACCGACTCGCGCCGTCGCAAGCCGCGACGGTGCCACCACCGGCGTGTAACTCCTGCGCTCTCCGCTAGGAGCGCAACAGGTGCTTTGTGACGTCACGCCGAAGAGAAGGGCGACCGACTCGCGCCGTCGCAAGCCGCGGCGGTGCCACCACCGGCGCCTAACTCCTGCGCTCTCCGCTAGGAGCGCAACAGGTGCTTTTATGACGTCACGCCGAAGAGAAGGGTGACCGACTCGCGTCGTCGCAAGGCGCGGCTGTGCCACCACCGGCGCCTAACTCCTGCGCTCTCCGCTAAGAGCGCGATTGTGGCGTTACGCTGAAGAGAGATTAGGCTCGACTCACGTCGCTAGAAAGCAGTAGCTGTGCCAACCACCAGCGGCTTAACATTGCTTAGCGATCTCGCGCCGTCCGTGTGCGACGGCGGTGCACATGAACGGCGGCCTGACTGGACTGGATTGTACTGGACTGGATTGGATTGGATTAGATTAGGTTAGATTACATTAGATTGGATTGGATTGCATTGGATTGGATTGGATTGTATAACAGATGCATCGCCACAAGTCTAACCACAAGCACCATCACCAGCTACACTACCAGCTGAATCATGGCGTAGGTATACGGATATTGCTTTCGCAATTACCGGGCTTAACCAAGCTAAGCCACAGCGATTTTTTTTTTGTTTCCTTCCTAAGTGCCCTTTTCCTTCTGCGCTATTCAATTATGCATTCTGATTTGGTAAGCTGGACGCCGAAAAATTAAACACGAGTACCACCGCCAGTGACCACTTTCGCAGGTAAACTGCGCTGACTCCAATAATTTTTTTTTCTGGAGATCACTGAAGCTAGGTCATATCGTAATTCATTTCCAAACGGTGACCGCAGAGACTTTTTCATTATTGATGTGACGAATTTCAGTCGAGTCACTGGAGAACAAGGCGTTCCGTTTCAAATCCGATTTTCTCAGCAATACATGTGTGCTTTGCAGCCGTACAAACGTCAACATAGTCACAAAGAGCCTAAACACTAATTTTTACTGAGAATAAAAACAGGCTGTATTTGCCGTCAGCGGTCTCTTTAAGATGATCATTATGATATATTTTTACGGCGCAAGGGCATCTGTGGCCGAAGAGAGCCATGGCAAAAGGCGTTTTTAATCTACTCAAGGCGGGGTCAGAAACCTATTACCCAAAGCATTGCCCTTAAGAAGCCGAACATCAGGCTTGAGGAAAGCTTGCACCCATATTATCGGTATGTGACCGGTGCCACTGAGAATCGAGCCCCGTCCTTCCCGCTTGCGAGGCGGATGGTCAAACCCCTAGGCCACCTATGCGGCACGTATTCTTTAAGACCATTGAGGATTTGGTGTAGTGTGGTCGGCGTTTGTGGGCAATATGTGTAGGGGCAGATGAGCCTTTCATGAATTCTTCTTCAGTATGCCAAGTAATATTAGAGACGCCTGATAAGCGCTGTTTACTTGTAGCATACCAAGATGTTCTCGATAACTTTTATTCTTTGTCCGTGTGTGCCACGCATCAGAACCTACGAGGGAGACGTTCGAGAGAGGCGAAATGCTAAAGACCAGTGTACTGTGTGATGTCAGTGCACGTTAAAGAACCCCAGGTGGTCGAAACTATTCCGGAGCCCTCCACTACGGCACCTCTTCCTTCCTTTCTTCCTCTCAGTCAGTCCTTTATCTCTTCCCTTACGGCGCGGTTCAGGTGTCCACCGAATTGTGAGACAGATACCATGCCTTTGATTTACTGTTATTTATTCAATAAATAAATAAATAAATAAAAAATAAATAAATAAATAAATAAATAAATAAATAAATAAATAAATAAATAAATAAATAAATAAATAAATCCGGCCAGGATAAAGTTTCACATTCTGCTGCATTTTTTTCACAGTAAATGTCTGTCCAGCGCTTACCGAGGTTATCCAGACCGCACAGCTGACCGGCAGCGAGCAGACTGGACTCGGCCTCCTGCTTCTTCTGGATGGACGCCTCCTCAGCCAGTATCTGCCGCCGCATGGTGACGAGGCCGCAGCGGTCGCAGGAGCAGTACCGGTGCGGGCAGACCCTCTTGTGTCCCTTGAGCACCACGCGCACGCCGTGGTTGCGACACCGAGAGCACGTCTTGCCGGAGAAAGCAGCTCCAGTGGAACTCATGACGAGAATGCGTCCACGAAGGCTTACGCGTATTTCCTGCATGCGGTGCAATGCCGAATTTCAGCTAACCGATATTCCGTGTGGGAGTTGCCGAGTTCAGTGAATTGTATAATCAAACAAGGAGAGAATAAAGTCCAATATAAAATAGAGGTTACGTGTGCTTTCTTGGCAATTAAAGCGTACTGAAGTTTTGTTTGACATTTTATTCCTCAGTCGAGTATCTTTCTTTATAGATAAGTATAGCTATTGATGACAGATTTTCATCGAATGCACCGTGTTTGATGCGCAGCTTTGATGCGCAAACACCATCTTTACAAGCACCAGGCGGCAAGGGAACAACATCACTCCCATTACTATTTTTTAAAATCCTTGTTAACCTCCTTGTCTCTCTTTTGCTGCTTCCAGTTCGTGGTACTCGCGAAGTAGCTTCACTTTCAAGATGTTCTAGTTCCACAATTTTTATTTCAAGCCGTGCGGCGCAATGGGGGATTTAAATTTAAATATATTTAATAATAAGACGATCCCTCGCAATAGAATATATAGCTGATTTGCTTCTATGCTCGCTGCACTTCAGAAATTTACTCGGTTAGGTGATGCATCTTTGCGATAAATGTCTGGTAATCATTAAGCGATGTAAACTAACTCTCAACAAGTTCACTGATCACATTGACCCTTACACGCTCGAACTTCGGGGAAATTAAAATGATGAACTATTTCTAAATATAAAATGTTCATTTATGTTGAAAATTTAGAACCGTGCCTTTGTTAATGGAAATGTTTTACTGAACACCGACTTTGCAGCCATCCTAGAGTGTAGGGCACTAGGCAAAGACACTACTTGTTGCATGTGGGAGAACATGAAACGTTTGATATCAACATTAATGTCACATCTCTCATCACCCGCGGTGATTTTTTAATAACAATTTTCAAATCTTGTTTGTTTTCCTTGCCGAATCGCGATGTGGTCGATGCGGTCAAATTTGGCTCTGCTTACAGTAATACACAACGCAACGCAGACAACGCAGTCCTTGCGCAGGAAAGTTTAAGAGCCTTTTGAACCTATTCATATGTAGGACACTAGGCATGTAAGGGATACCTATAGGCTAGAAGAGAAAGTTGATAAAAATAGTCAAGATGTGTTTTAAATACTGTAACTATCTTGGAGGAGGCAAGCAGGGCGGATTAAATCGCTGTTTTCATCCTCGGACCACATACACCACGCAACGGAGCTGCACCATACGGGATTATGACAAAGAGCTTACGGTCTGTTTGGCGCCTGTTTCGGTGCCCGGTTACTCAGAGGACGAAGCCAGCGATTGTTTTCGCCGTGTGGCTCCCCCGTTGACCAACAGTGCAAACCCCAAGAGCAACCCCATATATGTCACTGACTCCTCAGGCATGGGACCACTGCACAAGACGCGCACGAAAAACAAGTGATAACCTTCACGTTTTCCTTCACGCGGACTACTGATGCTACTAGGTGCCGAAACGTAAAACAACAAAGTAATTACCCAGCGCCTATCTCCTAGACACAACAAAGTCCAATACTCGTAACCCGTGATTATTCCAGAGAGCACCAAGGTCAACGAGAGTTCGGAAATGATGATCTACTATGTCAGCCTGTTCAATGTTCACCGTTAATCATGGCCAAAAAGAAGAAACAGCCATGAGCAATTATAATAATTGCAGCGATTAAAGGAGCATTGGTAAGGCTCTACACTTTCGTCAAGTCTTCGGGAAGAAGCGACCAGAAAGAAAAATGACAGCTATAGATCAGTCAGATTGCACCGAAGCAAGACGCCTTGCAGGGAACGCGGCGCGCATGTCTCGCACAGCATGGTGTAACGGCGTTCAGCACAACACCTAATTTGGTGAATTCCGCGACGGGGCTCATAATTACGCGCCAGACAGAGCGAGCAGGGGACTTCTTTCAAAATAAGCGGGTGGAGCGGTGCCGTCTGCGAGGAATGGCGAAACCACGAACGAATCAGCGTTCAGGTATGATACAAGCTTTGATAGATGAATCGATATCGGCTGCCACAGGTTCGCTTGTTGGCAGCCGGCTTTGTTAATGGGGATTACGAGCAAGGGGTAGGGCCCCGCTGAAGAGACCTTCAAGCTGCTCTCTAAGCGGACTCAAGAGGGCATATAAATAGAATCCAGCAACACTACACAGTCACCTCTTGAGCTCCGTTCTGTTCAGAAGCAGCAGTCTTCTCCAGACGTCGTCATGAAGTTCGCCGTAAGTATCGTCTCTCGCTTGACTTGTACGGGACACGCCGGAGTTCCAGGGAGAAAAGTATGTCAAGCTGTGGGCTGCTGCGGTGATAGTGAAATTTCGTTTTGCCTGCACATAGTGCAACGATAGCTGCGGAAGGTTTCAGCGCGTCAACGCGATAGCGTTAAGGACACCGTGTCGCAGAAAAGCCGGCGTCGCCGTCGACATCGGCGTCTGCTTCGTTGGCCAAGAGTGAAAAATTCACGAAACAATTTTCAGAGAAGCATCCTAGGTGCGCCACCAGAACAATCCAATAGAACAGAATGGATACGGCGTTTTGTTTGTCTATAACGTGTGAAAAGTCTTCGAAGATCTGCTCTGAGTTTACTGTGGGCTTTAGGATAACCGTTTTGTAAAAAGAAAAAAGTACACAAATTTTGGTAGTGAAATTATTTTTATAAGGCCGTCTGCGAAATATGCTTTAGCTGGTAGTGCAGGTAACAGCTGGCGTAGCGTTGCAAACATGTTGACTCATAAAACCGTTCAGTCCAGGCCTGTGATGATTCATTTTAATTAACTGTAATGAACAACTAATGTCTTGTTAAGAATAGGGATCGGATATTTACGTTATGGCATAAGGCAGCTCTGGATAACAGCCATTAAAAAGTTGGGCATCTTCACTCCTAGACAGCTTGGGCAACCCTTTTGATGCGCCAAACTTCTTTTAAACGACGTGGCGTTGCCGTTCGCGCTAAGCCGAAAGTCCGGCAGCTTGCTATGGGGCGTTAGTGTTGTGAACGCTATTACATTTGGCGTTTATAAACATCAGCGGCGCGTACAAAAACGCAAACAGAAAGCTCCTATTTAAATAAGAAGAAATCGGTGTTAAGACAATAGGGTTGCCAAGAAAAATGTGCCGGGATAATAAAGTTAGAACTGCGTGAAAAAGGATGAGCGCTGTGGCTAAAGCCGATACTGAAAAGAGGTGAACATGTGGTTGTCCGATTTTATTGCTGCAGATGTGCATGATTTGTTCACAGAAAGAAGGCTACATTGAAGTTATAATACAGCCTTTTGTATTAACTAGGTGGAGTTGTTGTAGAAGAGGCTTCTGTGTTTGATGTATGCAGCTGATAATTATTAGTTGATACCTAAAGAGATATGCAATCATTCACGATTCAGCGGTGCAATTTTTGTGATGCGTTACTCAGCGAAACGTAAAGGGTGTTTGATGTATATGCAAGTAATATTTGCCGTTTTCCTTTCGAACATTTCTATTTCTATTACGGAAAGCGAAAGAAGAGTTCGAACTTGGAGCCTTGATCCATATTCGGTTTCCGACTGTACGTATAGCGCCTTGGCTACATTTCAGAAAGCTAAAGTGGCAGCCTAGGTTTTAACTTTGGCACAGATACATAATCCTTGATTATTATAAACAATACCGCTCATCAGATACAAAAGATACAAGGTCAAGAGAATAAATTAGAGACTACCGATACGTGGCCGTACAGATTAAAAAGTCCGCGTTGCATGTGAGGCAGCAATTACTGGCTACTAAGACAAGACAGAAGGTAAATATGGCAGTAATTAATGATGGGGCATCATGAGGGTGTACTAATTATGATATGCTAAGAGGAATCACGAAAAGTCTTGGTGCCAGGATTAGAAACCCCGCCAAGTTTCAAAGGGGCTCTCTTAACTCCCAACGTTGCAGAAAACAATGTTCATAGCTCTTTTCTAAATTAGGCCAAAATCAACATTTAATTATTAATAGTTCTTGCTGTTGTAGCCATTGCTTTATGCAAAATGTTGCAATATGCGCCTGAATTGCAAATGAAGCTTTAGAAATTTCGCGCCTCTGAAGCGGTGTCACTTTTCAATCTTTGCGGGCCCATTTACTTTTGTTTTTTTTTGTTTACATTTTAGGACAAACGATCATATGATGACATGGAAAAGTGGTCAGTTCACCAAGTCGGCATCAGGGAAAAGTCGGCAAATTATGTCACTGAAACCTACCGCTGTACAACAGTTATTTTTTTTTACGAGGACCTGAACTATGAAAAGCAGGAGGTCTTTTAAAAGACCTCAATTCAAATCAATTCAATTCTCTTGAAGACCACCATAAAATACTTTAGATCCGGTGGCTGCGCCTGCTGCCATGCTTGAGAGGCATCTTAGGACACTCGGCCCGTAAGAACGCGAGACACTGAAATGAGAACAACAATCTTTGTACGTACGAACCTCGCAGAGCAGCGATTCCCGCACAAAGGCGAGGATACCTTTCGTAAACAGTCCGCTTGCAGCCCAGCTGGCTCATAGTCTTAAATCAGCTCAAAACAACACTTTGAAATGTTTCTAAATGCGTTTGTAAGCTTTTATTAACTGCGCTCTGCGTTGCCGGAAAGCTGTCGCCGACTTTTAAACTGTTTTATTGGATCCTGCATTTCCTTCTTACTGTAACAATTTTTTTTTTGCTTAAAGCTGCTGAAGAGGGAATGCTTCTTGAAGCGTTCAGCACTTATTTAGTCACGCTAATGCCTTGTGGCATGAACAACCAGTCTGCTAGGGTCTAAACGTGAATTTTTCAGTTTTGCAAAAGATACGAAATGACCGCAGATAGATCCGACAAAATCACCCTGTTCTTCTAGCGGTGGCCATTGAAGCAGTTGAAGGCACCACTGCTGAGAGAAAAATAAGCTGTCCTTATTCGTTAGTAAAGAGCGCAGAGTCACATCGGGACTCACAAGCATGAAGCGGGGGCGGCAGTGTAACGCTGGGGTCTTAGTTGCAGGGCTGATCTTGGCACCGTTTCCTACTGTTGGCGCTCTCGTTAATGAAGTGCTTTTCTAGGCTCGATAGCGAACGCTGCAAACGATATTTCTCAAAATTGTGACGTTTGTAGCACGTCCTTCGAAATGGTCATGTAGGGAGATTTTCCACCCCAAAACACTATAATCTATTTACTACGCTTGAAGCGTCATGCACAAATTTAAAGAAAAAATGTAAGTGTTTGATGTCTGGAGTACTCCTCATAAGACAAACCCTGCTCTGTGCCCTTTCTCTTTTGCCTTTTGTATTCCGCCAGTGTGCGTAAACATGCAGAAATTTAAAGAAAAAATGTAAGTGTTAGATGTCTGGAGTACTACTCATAAGACAAATTCTGCTGTTCTGATGTTACGACTGCAGGAAATTTTTGCACGTGCCTGCAACAAACACCACTCACATTTTGCGCTGTAAACCTCTACAGTTGTTTTTTTTTAAAGCATACATGAACTTTGCAGGCGCAAAAAAGAAAAGAACAATTGCAAGCGCTACCTCAAAGGGTTAAAACGGCTAAGGGTGTTCACTTCAATATCTGCAGTTTATCCCTAGGCTGGAGATTACAGGTACAACCGCGGTATTCACATTTTGAAAGGAACGAAAGATAGTAGTGCCCCTGCACAGGTAACAGTAGCGTCAATGACAACAAACTAAAGCACACCGCGCGCATTGTTAGTGATGGTTAGCAGAAGCTCTTGACGGCCTGTCAATTTATTAATCATACTCGACTCTCCCAGCACATGCGCATCCAACGATGGATGCTGTGTTCATCAGAAGAAGGCGCTGCAGGCATTAGAAACCAATATAGTGACCTTTTTTGATACTAGTGGAACTGTCTCAATTGTGATTCTTGTTTTGCTGTGTGAACACAGGCCTTGACACGTAACGCACGCTTGCGTGCTTGTTGAGCCATTCGAAATAAAGCGAAACGTAACACGGGACCCTTTCTACAATAAAACTGAAGAAGTTCTATACACGACTTGATAATCAAAATTTGCTACGGCGCAGGCCCTCCTGATCACCTTGGGCCTGTTGGTCGCTACGGCATCGGCCACTTTCGTGGTTGGCTACGGCCTCAGCGGATATGGCGGACTCGGATTTGGTGGACTCGGCTACGGTCTCGGATCCTATGGCGGCAGCTACGGCGGCTACGGAGGCTACGGAAGCTACCCTGCCTATGCAGTCTACCCTGCGTACGGAGGTTATCGGCGATACGGATACGGATACTACGGATAAATAAACGACGCCGTGAAATGTTAAGTGTGTGCTTCAGCGCAGTTGTTGGAGCGAACTACGGGCCTAGATTTTGTGTTAAGCCCGAAGCCTGGACTAGCGAGTGAGTGAAGGAAAGAAGGAGAAAACGGTTGCAGTGACTGGAGGAAGTAGAGTTATTAGAGTAACTTTAGCTTTTTTTTTTCTTGCAATACGCAGGTGATTCCAAAATCTGCACTTCACATAAATATTGTTGCTTTGCCTGCGCGGCTATTATTTGCCTGTGTGGAGTCAGATCATGTGCGACTTGGCTGCAGTGTTTACCTGGAGAGGAAATCAAAGGTTTCCGTGCTCGGTTTTGATTAAACCTATCCAGCGTGTCTGACGCTACAAACACTACAATCACACAGCAAGTAATATTGAAGAGCAATTGGAAATCTCATACGATGACACTTGTGCGCTCGGTAATTATGGCAGCTAAGAACTCACACCAGATTACCGGCTGGACCGCAACCCCCACTTGCGAACAACTGCGTTAATAAGGCCGTCAATAAATAAACACCGGCTCGTTCGGCTTAACAACGCCTGTACCGATCACGAAGTCAAGAAACTGCAACGTAACCGTTTACCGAAGGACAGATGAGAGAGGAGAATAAGGCATTGTTGTATGGCACCAACTTCATTCTATCCCAGTCCATTGTTGCAGCTTAAGCGAACATTAACGTACGCTACCGCGCTATCGTTTTACCGCCTTCATTGCTGCTACGCATTCAAAGGGCTTGAAGCGGCGGGTAATCACCAGCGTCCTTATGCGTCAAAACATCGCGGCCGCACCCGATCATTAGCGTGGATGGTAGCGCTCTGGCGCTTTCTGTAGGCAATGAGCGGAAAGCAGCGCCCTGTGCAGTTTATCGAAGTTCAGTGAACGTATAGCAGGCGCTTTCGGAGAAGAGGTTCCGTCGAGGGAAGTCGGAGCATTGGTGCCTTGCTCGTTTTCAATGCGAGAGCATTAGGGCTGCCGTTTTGCGGAATATCCGGCCCATAGGATTGTGAGCAAACTGACAGCCGTGGCAGGTAAATAATGATTGGTCGCGATAGGCTTCTGGGGAAAAGCAATCTCACAGGTGCAGGCAGCACCGGTAGTGGAACAGCAGGGCAGTGGCGCATCGCTTAACAGCTGCACTACTGCGCCAGGAGTTTTATGAGGAGTGCCAGGAATTTATGAATGCAAAGTGGAGAAGGACCAATTCCGCATATATGGGCATTAACCCATTAACTCCCCAGGCTGCTGAAAGTAACCAATAACACTGTCACGTCATACACTTAAGGCGGAGGTTAAGTGTTCCCCGAATTTGTTTTTTTTTTATTGGCACTTTAGCTTACTAGTCACGCAGCACCCAAGAATCTTTGCGTTTTCATGCATTATAGCCAAGACAGGTTCGCCCACCAACATGCCGGGCGTACCTCATTCGTGTGCTTTACGGCAGAAAGGCAGAGTCATCTGAGAGATAGCTTGATAGAGGACCGCAAATGAGCATTAAAGCAATAAAAGTTATGACCTTATGAAACCCAGCAATGGGAAATGAGTCCATAGCGGACAAAAAACTGCTGACGCGGAGGCCATGGGATGATGTACAGCGCCTTAAGAAGCTCTTCCTTAGCTAATATTAGAGCCCTGTTCTCTCCCCTTCAGGAACTCTTAAAAAGGTGGAAAGCGGGGCGAGCACGTATTACAGTGGCAGTAAAAATAAAAGGATGCGTAGTCACGTGCATTTCAACATACAGTAAAGCACAGTTAAACGTTTGCTACCACTCGCTACAATAAAACTAACAAATGCAAGTAAAAATTTGAACAATGAAAGCTCTAATTATCCTGCGCACGTTGGAAATATCATAATGTACTCTATACTGGTCATTTCCCAACACACATCCAAAAGTTCTAAGCGCAGAAAAATTTATTTTGGTTGGTTTGGTTTGGTTTATTGGGGTTTAACGTCCCAAAGCAACTCAGGCTATGAGGGACGCCGTAGTGAAGGGCTCCGGAAATTTCGACCACCTGGGGTTCTTTAACGTGCACTGACATCGCACAGCACACGGGCCTCTAGAATTTCGCCTTCATCGAAATTCAGCCGCCGCGGCTGGGATCGAACCCGCGTCTAAAAAAAAAATAAATATTTTAGCCCTGTTTTGGAAGCGTCTGAAAAACAAAGGTGACAAATATATCTTCCGGGTCCCAGGGAGATAAACATTAAAGAAACAAGAAAATTTAAAATCAAAGTTCGATACTCAAAGTGAAATGCTGGGAAAGCATTAGAGATAAGTGTACTGAAATCTCATCAGGAAGCGTTGGAGAGAGGCGGGAAAGAATTAAGTACCACAGGGGAGCCTGTTTAGAGCTTTACTAAATGTTTTTGGAATACATGCTCCAAAAACAAAACTAATATTATGCGTACAGGCGACTCTTTTGCAGCTTACACACAGGCACAGTAAAATACAATCGTAATTACGAAAACACTTAAGCATAAAAACGAATGAAAATGTTATCTCGTTGTGGACGGCCCTTGCTTCAATACGTGAAGGGTGTTTACTGCCAGAAAACTGCAATGGAAATGCTCTAAATCAGCGAGACAGTTATAAAAGGTTTGTTTTTGAGAGACGGTAAGTTTTTGAGAAGGTGCGTTTTTGATAGACGGAGTCACTGCCTACAGTACCGAATCAGTTCACATAAGGACCACAAACAATTGCATAATGGTCTTATGAACGCTGCACTGTTTTTGGATAAACTTTATCCTGCACTTTTATTATTGGTTATTATTGGTTATTGCCCGTGGTTATTCCCACACCGCATAAAAAGGAAATGGTTATGTGACCGAAACAAGGAGGCTGGTTGTATGAATGAAGGGAGGTTGGCTGATCCAATGAGGTCTAAGATAGACTGCCGATGCGGTCACTGTATCTAGGCATCACTGCATGCAGATCTGTCCGGTGAAAGACCCACGGCGGCCAGGCTGCTAACACTAGTCGGTTTTTTAATCTGGTTAGACCCGCTCACTTGGCCCGGTATTCGACAATGCGGGGAGAAACAGGCGCTAAAAAAAATGATTTGCCACAGAAAGCAAAGCTCGATTTGGTAGCTCGGGCAAACAAAGTACCTCTAATTTTTTTTTCTTTGTCCCTCCATATCACCGCTCAAAGGCTAAAGACTGCGCTACTATGTCACTGGGATCTAGCAGTTTACAAGCGCGCCTCAACATGCCAGCGTCGTCAGTGTACTCCTGTATGCGTCCAGAAAATGCGGAGGTAGCGGAGGTGCCGTCTGCAGCTGTTGCTCCCGTCAGCTGTAAATTTGTGAACCTGTCGCATTGTCATAGCATGTACGCTAGAAATATGTTAGCTGCGCAGTGCGACGTTTTCGAAGTACCTGTTATAATAAACGACAGTACGGAGGCAAGTAAAGCGCCAGTCAGAAGCATGGGCAGCCATGCCTACGCCCTGAATGCCCTTCAAGCCAGCGACTCTTGAAGCAGTGTTATAAAGACTTAAATACTACAGGTGAGATTCACAAACAGGTATCTTGAAACCCATGGTGATATGCGAAGTCTCTGCGGACAGGAACGCCTTCACTAGTATTGCTTGTATTGCTGCGCACATAACTATCTTAAGATGTAACAAAAAATGCGATTAAATACAGCAATAACACGCTTCTTTCGGTATTGCGCAGCAGCTAGCGACAACGATGACAAGAGAAGATAGGCTGATTGGTGTGATTGACCACTTCCTTGAATTAGATCTTTATGATATTTCCATCACCGTCACGCGAGCCACTGTTATTTTTTTGCTTTGTAATTTTATACACTTGTTGAGGCGTCCCATTCCTAATAAATGGCCGTACACAAAATGCCCTGCGGAATGACGACGAGTCATGCGCAGGTTTGCAAGACTTCGGAATCTAAACTCGTTTCTCTGATGGCGCTGGACTCCTGCTAGATAAAATGAAAATGTAAACTTCTCTAGAGGCTACAAAGCAGCAGTAATGTTTTAAATGACACGGCTTTCCTTGATCCCGGAGTGTGGAGCTGTATGACAGCACGAACAGGAGTGTGTTTCAGCATGACCACACACGTTATAGCTTCACGACGTTCAGGCAAGCCTCCTTTACCCCAAATTTCCCCCTGTCGATCCTCTTTCACAGAAAAAAATTATGCATCAAACCTCGGCTGTAGAAGTTTTTCTCATTACGTACAAATAGGAGTTCTCTTTTTTTCCTGTATACTGTGCTTGGCGACTGCAGACTGTGGAAATCGTGCTCGTATCCGAAAGCAAGAATTAAGAAAGTATGCGGTAACTGTGTTGTGTTGTATTTAGTTAAATGCACGAACGTCAGTGCCAGGGCGAAAACAAAACTTGCTGCTCGAAGTGTTTCACGTTTCAAATGAAAAGAAATGGTACAACCTCAAGAAAAAGTGTTGCAGAGCAAGGAGCGAGGCTCGAGCGCATTTCAAAACGAGCTGTAATCCTTGTCGGCGCAGGCGCGAATCGGGATCATTTAATAACAATCGGGACTGCAAATTTTTTCTGTTCACTTGTAGGACCGGCATTACGTTAACCGGGGTCGTCGTTGTGGAGTCCCTATTTGCAGCTTTTTTTCATAATACGCAGCATACATGGCAAAATTACTTTTGAAAAAGAATTAGCTGACTTTATTAATTACTTACCTAAATATATCACAAATTACTGCTGTCAAGAATTATTGGCATTACATTATAATTACTTCCCGAAACCAATGAAATTACTCTTCAATTACTTTTGGTTTTCGAGCATACAAGAAATAACGAAGTAAACTGCGTAAAATAAACACCAACGTCTCTACAGAAGCGATGCCCACATTCTTTGGTCTTCCCGCTAAACTCACACCCAGCTAAATGCTACCTCATCCCCCTTCTTTCCTTAGCACGGGTCCTTACAAAGGTAAGACAAAGGCAAAAAAGAACAAAGAAAACAGAAGCATGGCCAAACTCTCCTCACTTCACTGCGACCACGACAAAAACGGGCGGCGAAACCAACGTCTTGCTCTCCGGAGCTGTCAGTGCTGTTTGAAGCCACCGAAGTAGGTTATTTACTGCCTTAGTGGTCCCAGGAATTGACGTCGCCACTTGCGGTCGGTAATGTTCGTGCCATGCGCATTTCCACCTGCTCCCCCTACCATGGCAGCACCTTAGCTAACCTTAGCTAACGTAACCTTAGCTGAACTACGACGTGTGCCATCTGCCCCCTTCGGCGCCCCATGCAGCCTTCCGTCTTGCTGCTTGGTGGATGGTCGCGACGCGTGCACTACCGACCCATCGAATTACCGCAGATAATCCCCCTCGTGGGTCCGTGCCATTTACCAAGCGCACAACAACTGACACAGGCCGCGGCGCGACAACGGAGGACCCCACTGGTCTCGGAGGCATACTTCAACGCAACTCTTGCCGTGCGTCGTTTCTGCCCTTGAATGGGCCAGCAGTATGTACGAGAGATCACAACTTTGTATAAGCGAATAGCAGTGACGGTGTTTAATTATGGAAGTTTCGAAAGTAACGAATTACTTTGCGGCAGTAATTTTGCAGCGAAAATAATTCGGTACAATATAAATTCCCAAAAGTAATTGAAGTTTCTACCGTTTCTACAACATAGCAGTCTTAAATATTCACTGTACAGCCAATGGTGTGTCCAATGAAGGGGTCATATCCGGCGATCACCAAGTTCGTAATTGTGCGTGTCATGTTTCTGCTTCACAGGAGGAAGAAACAGATAGTCTAAACTTTGTGCCACGTAAGCGTAGAAAACGCACGATTTTATTTTTTTTCTTTAGAACCAAATTTCCATATCGGCAAACATTTTAATACAGCGATATTCTGAAGCAAACGGACACGGACTGCATCAAATTTACATTTAACTTGAGGCATCTGGAAGAACACGAAGAAAAAAATGCTGCTGCTGATTCGCATCTCCTTACAAAGGTTGGTTTGGTTTGGTTTATGGGGTTTAACGTCCCAAAGCGACTAAGGCTATGAGAGACGCCGTAGTGGAGGGCTCCGGAAATTTCGACCACCTGGGGTTCTTTAACGTGCACTGACATCGCACAGTACACGGGCCTCTAGAATTTCTCCTCCAAAGAAATTCCAGCCGCCGCGGCCGGGATCGAACCCGCGTCTTTTGGGTCAGCAGCCGAGCACCATAGCCACTGAGCCACCGCGGCGGCCCTTACAAAGGCGTTAAGTGAGCGACCGTGTCGCCTGTTCTGGTTTCTGCCACCGACTGCATGAGATAGGGGCTCCTAGGGCTTACATTACAGGAAACATCGTGTTCATACATCGACGCTTGAAATGATTTATGAAGACTGCCACTTTGCTTTCTGAATAAAATAGAAAATAAAGTAAAAAGCAGTTAGAGCACGAAGAATCAATTATGGTAATAAAAATAGAAAACCTAAGAAACACACAAAAAAAAGACAGGCTCGAATGTAAGGCGCCCAACACTGGGGACATTTCCTCACGAGCGCGCCCGACCTGTTCGCAGCGTTTTGGCACAAGTCCATCCTTCGATCGGGAGCTCTCCACCCGCCGAGCTGATTTCCTAGTCATCTCGCATCAGCGGCGATGGGCGCGGTGCCACCGTCACGCGCACACTGTCCTAAGCGCGAATAGCCGAGCTCATGTGGTGGCACTCGCCGGCACTGCAGAGATGGCGCGGCCAAGTGCGGCGCACTCAGACAAACCCGCGCTACGCACTCAAGTGTCGCGCTTAACAAGTTGGAGCACGTCTGACGAGAGGAGAGGCCCGCGCAGCGACACGTATCAAGCGTCGTCGCATACGTGTCGCCTACGGAGCGCGGATTCCCTGAGTTGCACCACTTACCCGAGACAGGGTCGAACGAAGGCCGCGTCTTCTTACTTCTTCCGAAAAGCGTGCGCCCCGTGGTAATCACCAGCTTGCGAGTGCACTGTGTCGAAGTACGGCGCGAACGACGTAAGCGCGCTGCGGTAGGAGGGTGGAGTCGGCCTGCTGCGTCTGACTCAGAATATGGCGCCCCACCGCAGTTTCACAGCTCAGGGATGCAAACTCCGAGCACACTATACTTCCACTCCCTCTCCGCCTCTAGGTCCATTATGCTAGTCTCAGGGAAAAACTGGAAAAAACGGTGGTTAGGGACTTGATGTAGTTGGTTAAGCTGGTTAGGGAAAGATGCTCTTTATGAAGCTCTCTGTTCTCCATTATCTAGGGATCTGAGAGAGCAGCCCCCTGCGTCCTCCCCCTTCTCGACAAACTAGACATGCTCACCACCAGCGATGACGCCGGTCGCCCATATCGCACAGGCACTAGGTTTTCACGTGGCAGGCGAGCGAACCCAGACGGCCGGCACCTGCGGAACAATTACGCCGTGTGCTCACGGCCTGTAAGCCGCTGTGCATATGTATTTCCTGTGCAGAACGTTCTTTTGCATTCGGCTTGCCTCATTGTAACTAAACCAATGCACGTGCTTGCGGAGGGGGAGGCAATAGAAAGGGTTAGGTTCACGGTTTGATGCGCATGGTTTGTACCCCACATTGAAAAATGAAAAAAAAAAAGAAGAAGCAGAGAATGAAAACGGCGAAGTAGCAAAAGCGATGTATTATTCGCCGGATAAACGTCACCGGCTGGAAAACGTTTGCAGCTCCTATAACTAAAGAGTGCCGGTGAAACAAGCACGGACGATTGAATAACTCTTTTCAAAGCTGCCATGGGTTAAACCAGCGCGATATACACTCTAGGGCGTCTGCGCTCCTCAATACTATAAACATCGTAGAAGTAACTCGTGCTATACCTACATTTCCGCACTCTGCTTACAACTGCTTTCTTTTGTACTGAGATCTCTTTCATACTGAGTAAGTTAAAATCTTCGTTATTGCCAAATCAACTGTTTTAGTTTTGTTCGGCGAACATTTTGGTCACCAACAGGTATTGCTGCTGTTTGAAGTAGGAAAGATTTGTTTTTGGTTTTATGGGGTTTAACGTCAAAAAGCGACTCAAGCTGTGAGGACGCCGCAGTGAAGGGCTTCGAAAATTTCGACCACCTGGAGTCATTTAACCTGCAATGACATCGCACAGTACACGCGCCTTCAGCATTTCGCCTCCATCAAAATGCGACCGCCGCTGCCGGGACTGACCAGCCGGATCCTCTACGCCGTGCCGTACCTACGCACCACCAAACAACAAGACGAGCGCATTGACGCCATCATCAGGAAGGCAACAAAGCGAGCACTGGACCTCCCGGTGGCTACCTCCAACGCCAAACTGAAGGCGTTGGGAGTGGTAAACTCCTATCAGGAGTTGCGGAAGGCCCACCTCGTGAACAAATATACGCGGCTATCGCAGACGGTTCCTGGGCGCCGCCTGCTAAACCGCTTACACATCCAACACACATGCATACCAGAGGGGACGGAGAACGTCCCGGTGCTGTGGCGCCACATGCTCTTGGTCGCTCCGCTCCCTCGTAACATGGACATGGCTTCACATGAAGGCAGACGACAAGCGTGGGTTCGCACGCTTGAGAGGCAGTATAGATATAAAGAGGGCGTCTACTACGTGGACATCACAGGACCGTCGCCCACGGGATTCTTCACGGCTGCCGTAGTCCACCGGGGAATGAATGTCGATGGCCTATCTTTTCGGGCCCCAAATTCAACGCGAGCGGAGGAAGTCGCAATAGCTCTCGCTGCCGCCGATCCAAAATCGAGAACAGTTATCACGGACTCTCGCCGGGCCTGTGAACATTATCTTGCAGGCGAAATATCCCCTCTTGCCTCCCAAATTCTAAGACGCGCTCCCGCCGATCCAACTCGCACAGAAGTGATCTGGGCTCCTGGCCACCAGGGTCTACGAGGCAATGAGGCCGCTGATGCGGCCGCCCGAGCGCTCACACACCGGGCTCCTCATCCTAGCTCTCCTGGCTCAGGAGCTCATAAACCGCTTCTGCGGTTCCGCGAAATCCTAATTCATTATTGCGACAGCCACCGTCTCTACCCAGTACCTGCCAAGGGGCTGAGTAAGGCGGAGGAGCGAACTATGCGGCGCCTGCAGACAGGAACTCTTCTCTGTCCTGCCATAGCAAAACACTTCGATCCGAACACAGATTGGCGCTGCCCGCACTGTGGAGAGATCTGCGATATCTTTCACATGGTGTGGGCCTGTACTCGGAATCCTCACCTTCCCCCTTCCCCCACCCCCACCCGAGAGGCATGGGAGACTGCCCTCCTCAACTGCTCCACGCTGGAGTCTCAAAGGGCTCTAGTAAAGCGGGCGCGAGACGGGGCCTCGTCGTGCGGTGTCCCGGACTAAGGATACCGACCATGTAGCAGGGTTTCTTGACCCTCAAACTCTCTTTGCAAATTAAAGTTTTTCAGCACCACCACCACCGCCCGCGTCTGTCGAGTCAGCAGCCGAGTACCATAACTATTTCGCCACCGCGGGGGCCGATATAGAAAAGATTTTCAGTAACTAGGCTGTAATTTGCACTTCAGAAATTTCTCAGCCAGTGAACTCTTTAATCACGACACATTCGAGCTGGGTACATTTCTCCTCTGAAGGCTTTGAACATTTACTTTCTCTCCGATTTAACAACTTTGTGTATCTCCGGAACGCTTGACCTACGCATTAATGACAAGAAATTACAAAGGAAGTATTATGCCGGTGTTCGCGTAGCCAATGCAAGAACTTGTTTTTCCGAGTAGGTTACCATGTTCTGTGTGAAGGATAGCAGCCAAAGCCACTTCTTTTCTTGGACGTGACATTACACGCATTTAAACAAAGCGTGATTCCATTTGACGCAACAGGGACTTCAGTGCGGTATGAGTAAATAAGAGGGAAGCTATCCCTAGTCGGTATCTCAGGCTTTGTAGCATGCAAAAAACCAGCTTGGCTGGTGAAAATATCTCCAGCTTTGTATGCTTAGCCATAAAGTTTGTTAAAAGCCCGATGCATTAGACCTGCTTGTATCACTACTGCCAGCAGTGAACAAGGCCGGTGGCAGCGTCAAGTGCTGCATAGAATCACGAAGCTCCATTTTTAGATAGTATGTGTTGGGTTTATTGCGGCAAGTAACCCCGTGCACACTCTAGCCATAGAAGCCACCGTAGCCGAAGCCAATTTTCTTGAACCCGACGCCGCCGTAGCCGAGGCCATAGCCGAGTCCTCCGTATCCTAGTCCACCATAGCCCAGTCCGTAGCCTCCGTATCCAAGACCGTAGCCACCATATCCGAGACCGTAGCCGTAGCCGAGACCACCGTAGCCCAGACCGCCGTATCCGAGGCCATATCCCAGGCCCAGGTAGCCAGCCGACACCGCCGCAACAGTGAAGCAGAGAACGGCAAAGAAGGCCTGAGGGTGGAAATAGTGCTGGCGCTGTAGTGTGTAAGGACTGATTACATCCTCCTGGGAACAGCAGTGTGAACTGCGCCATCGATTTTTTTCCCAACCTTAGGATGACATTGTTCGGTTTCTAAAAGATCATTTAATTATTTTTTTCTGTGTTTAGAACTTTTGGCGGCCTGTTGGGATATGTGCAGCATGAAGAAAATTGCCAAATTACAGAAGCACAGAGGAAATTTGGAGCCAACTTTTCGCAGGAATGTTTGCTTATTTGCATTATTTTACCTATAAAAGCGCTGATAGATGCTTAAGAGGGCTTTGTGATAATGAGCGGGAATTTTATTGCTTCTTTTTCCCGATGCTGCAAAAAATTTTTGCTTTGATTCGCACGTTTTTGAGAACACCTGGAGAAGAGGAAAACGATACGACTTCCGCTGTAGTATTGTGGTCAACAGCCTGTCACTTACGAAACGACAGCGACAACAACAGCAGACAAAGAGGTTCTTATGACACCAAAACACCTCCTACGGCGATCGCGTTTGCGATTCCGTTGTCCAATATATTGGATGAATTTTCCATTGCAAAGGTCTCGGCAGGATATATGACTTTGGAGAGCTGCGTAGGCTTGCTAGGAGGCGATTAAAGCTAGTTGACTATTGAGGTTACAGCGCAAAATGAAGCGAGTAGTTGAAGTAAAATATGTCTTTTGTAAAATGGGTGTGCTTTCAATGACTGATATATGCTATGGGTTCCAATATACACTTAAATTTGTCGCTCGCGGCAGTTGCGTGCCTCGCGCTTTAGAGCTTAGTTATTAACTGCACTCAGCGGATGCGTAATAAAAGACGAAAAGAGATTCAGTTTTTTTATAATAGAAGGATGATTAATCATTAGCACCCACTCAAACCCAGCCATACGGCTACAAAGAAAAGTCGCCGGTTCGAACCCGCGCCAGGACAAATTTTTCCGCTATGAAACTTCTGGGGAAGCTGTATAGCATTCCTTTGTAGGCGAATGGCTGCTTTTGAGACGGGTGCTAATGAGTTATTACTCCATTATCGCAAATGTACTCCGCCTTGAGGTATTCCCGTAAACATTGAACCAGACTGTGATTTATGAAATCAGAATTGCGAAATTCGCAATGAGCACAATCGGCTGTCATCTGCCTATATGCATATTTACAAAAAGCAATGCTAGATAATTAATTGCTGCGCACAGTGCTCAGCCCAGCCGTAAGGCCGATCATCCCTGCACCTCACTTATAACTCTTGAAGGGCTCATGAAATCATTTAGCAGACACCGAAAGACTAAGCAAGCGCACTTTACAATTCGAACTAACACAAAGAGCTCTACAGGGATAAAACCTTGATTACAGCAACAAAAGTGCAGTTAGCCCTGAATAACGCGAATAAAGGCAGGGCAGGAAGTCAGTCGCCTTCTTTAATGCCAACGTGAGAAGAGCCTTACTCCTATCTGTAATGCAGTAGAAAAGTCTGAACCCCAATCTCTGCCATTACAGCACTGTCCTGATTGCAGTGAAACGAACCAGATCACACGACCACGCACAAAGCAATGCTGACCTTCTACTTGCTATACAAGAGCTCATTTAGTGACACATCCATGGATTGCGGTAATCCAAGCTATAGAAATCGATGCAGAAGGGAGCTGGAGCAAGGTGTTCATGAAGACAAGGAACAAGCCTTGCATGCAGCGGCAAGCACACCATGGTCTCACCACTTACCAGAGATTTCATCTTGGCAGAACACTCGCGTTCTTCGACGACCACGGGGTTATTGTTCCAAGGGGCGCCGGCTCGCTGCTTATATACCCCGAGAAAAACGGAGGTCGGCATTAGGCGCCCAGTGTACGCGAGAACCGTGGAAAGCGAAATTATTCGACTACGGGAAATTACCTCCGCGAAACTGTAGCGCTCACTTTCTTTTTTTTCGGGGTCAACTTGGGGACGAAACGCGAAGAAGCGTATCCGCTGACTGTGCCTTTGCCAGGAAGCCAGGCCTGCCGTGCGGACTTGTCGCTTCCTCTCCGGGCCGTTTTCCCCGCTTCCTGGCGACACGGACCGAAAATCATACTGACCACTGCTGCGTGTACGACACCCCTTCCCTCCCCTCTCTGCCCCGACAGAGAACTTCGGTATCACGGTCCGGTGACCCTCTATTAGAGGCACGCCATTGTGCAGCGACATTGCCCGGTGATATTGGCCTGGTGACACGGCCTGCATGGGGCCCTGGATGGCACCGTGCTGACAGGCCTTAAGTTTTTGCTCGGGCATGCAGGGATACTCACCTGAAGAAAAAAAAAATAGATGGCATGAACGCACCAACGTAGCGAACAATTCTCTTTAAATGGATTTGCTGCCTTCCTCGTTACATTATGTTTTTGAGCCTGATGGGTTAATGAGCGGTATTATGGACCTAACAGGGAGTTTTTCATATAGCAACCATGCGAATTTTTTCGTTTACATCTAGCGGCACTTTGGACTCCATTTGGCACTTGGAGCTTTAAATCTCCATTTTTTTTTGCCACATTTCCTATTCGCAGCGCCTTCGAAAGAGAAGAAAGAGGGCAGAGGCAAACGCAGATGCAACTTAGCAAAAGTTTATGCTTTTGAACTATACGGTGTCTTGCACTGTCGTCCTATCTCCCATTATTTGTGTACACGTTGCAGATGCAGAGAAGAAAAAGACCTTAGGATGAAACACGTGAAAAATGAACCAGTTTAAGCATTTTTTTTTGGTCTAACGAAAAGAAAGCCTTATATTTCCACATATAAAGGCTAAGTACAGCACCGGAAGATAGAAGTAGTTCACAAGCAACCTTCTAGAGGTTTCATGAATCCTGCGTGCAACGCATGCGGTCTCAGTCGAACTATAATCAAACTTTCACTGAACAAACCTGAGGCCTCTTGTTGCGGTGGGGTAGTAAAGCAATTATTGCCAGCGCCTTCTTCAACTTGTTAACTTTCAACATCTTAAATCAAGTGGAATCGCTATAGTTGTTAATTTTTTGCTCTGTGACATGGCAGAGCGTGTTTGAGGGTTTTTTTTTTCTTTGGATGCACTTAATGACGAATTGCGCTCAATAAGTCTTCAATGAAGGTCTGGTGCATTCTTAGCAACTGGGGAAATCGTAAGGTGTTACTTTCAAACCAAACTTTGGAATGGCCCCTATTGCAGTGAATGTTTTCTTCTGCAGGTGGCGCCACAAATGACGTAGTAGCTTAAAAAGTGAGCGCGTGGTGCAAACCGTTTCCCGAGATCAAACTTCCGGTTCCACTAACCCAAAGCAGAACAGGTAATCGGCCCAATATTGGACCCATGTTGGCAAAGGACCAGAGTGAAACCATCCATTTTCGATATTGGGGCAACGCCGCCAGATGAGTGCTAATCAGAGGGAAGCCTGCATCGACTTTAACATGGCCAGGAAGTGGAGGCGGGATGCAAATGCTGGCAACCCAGTCACATCCAGCCCGAAAGACAAGCACCAAAGACAACGCTCTTTTTCTGCGCCCATTCTACAACTGGTGCCACGCTGGTTAACTGATTGGCGAGGGTCGTGGATTCAAGCAAAGGGTGACTGCAAGAATAGAGGGTATATTGTTCGGAACGACGAATATTTGAGCGAAAAATCATTTATTTTCGAAAAATAGGGCACGCCGTGTAGGATGAAGTCCTTGATCTTGGTAGACCATATCATCAACGCCCAATTTGGAGTCAAAGTGCGTTCTGGCGGCATTCTCCACTGCATCACCACAGGAGATGAGTTGGGGGTTCATCATTACGGCCCAGCAAATAAACCGCGTTCCATGCAGTACAGGCATAACAGCTCGTCTCGTCTTTAGAAGTTCAGGACATACTGGTTAAGTGTCAAAACGATCGTATTTTTTTTTTGGCGGGGGGTGGGATTTATGATGCCGTATTTTTCTTTTTATTGGAAGGACAATTAAAAAAATCGGTGTGTTTGGCAGAGGTGGCAGCTAATACTTTTTGTAGAGAAGATTAACTGCCCGAGAACAGAACACACTGCAGTGAAAGCACGAAATACACAAGACTTCAATTATAGTGACAATGAATGACATAGAGGAGGAGAGAGAGGGAAGGTTAATATACAGCAAACAAATAAGATTATTTTAACTAAAGACAATTAAAAATATACAAAAGCACTCGGACAGTGCCTTAGTCTATGACGTTAACAGGTATTAACATCTAAAGGAGGCTCAGTAAAACAAGCACCGTCTTCACTGCGTTTTTAACCTCACGGTCATTAGTGAATTGAGGAGCCAGTATTTACCAATACCGAGGCTGCCTTCGAGAAAAGTTTCGAGCAGGAAACTTGCTCGTTTTTTGTGGAGCACATCTGGTGCATAGACCTGGCAGCTTTTTGTGACTATTAAGCCTTCACTCAAACCAAGGGCAGTTAAATTACGGATCAATCGCGTCCTAAAATTAGCGCGTTGTGTTCATTCCAACAAGATATGATGTATACATTTGCGTCCTCACCATGACGACTAGTGATGGTGTCGTTCTGGTTGGATTGCTGGAGTGTGTCGTGACGAGTTCAAATGCGCAACGTAGTGACACTAGAGAAATTGTGTACCTCTCTTCGTGTAGTTCATTTGCAAACTGTTTCAATCTCTGAACACGACGCCGGATCGTATTTCCACAAGCCGGAAGACCCTCACTATGTTGGCGGAACTGCAGTTCTGGGGAGGAGCACCAACTCCTGCGAGGGAACCTCGTGCCACCTCAATTCTGGGTGCTTGCCAAATTAAAGAAGCGTGTTATCGGGGCTAAAAAAATCTCGCGCACCTCACCGCGCATATTGTCCGCAGAAAGATGGGCGCAGCTAGCGCCATCGGTGTTCTGGCTGCGCTCCAAGATGAAGGCCCATCTGAGAGCTACGCGCGTCTCGCCTATCGAATAGGCCATCAATGCAATACTCTACACGTGCCAACATTCATCCTTGCTCTTATACAATGGCGTAGAGGTTACAGCGCAGGACTGGCCGCGGTGCGCTGCTGTTTGCAGGGACTCTGCGGAAAAATGATGTGTTCCGCCTCAAAAAGGACGTTCTAAATTTTCATTTGAATGCAATGTTCTGCAAAAAGGCTTGCCATCACAGAGACAGTCATGCAGAAAATTGTTCGCACTTTAAATACGCCCACTTGACATACGCTTTCATCGGTTTGTGTAAACAAACAGCTACTCGTGTTTGCATAGGCCCTTCTATTCCAGACTAGTCATTTTTTAGAAACTGAGGTTCGGTGACATATAGGTACTGCGTTGTCAGGGTCCTTCAAACATTCAACTACAGCGTGTAAACTTCCTGTTCCCAAGGCCATTTTGTATAGCTCGCGCCAGGAAACTAACGCATTTGTGCTTAGTGGCTCTGCTATCTCTTAGCCTGTGAACATTCATGTAAGAGCACCCTTAATACATACTTTCAGAACAAAATTCCGACAACATTATGGGAACGTACCAGTGACCCACTCGAGCAAAAAAGAAAACGACGTGCTTCAGCGCACACTAAGTAGCCTTGGACTAGTTGGCGGCGCCGGCGCAGTGTGGAACCGATTTTGTGAAAATGGCCGGTAGGATCGTGCTAAACGTTTTTGAGTTAAGGCCGATACAACGATCAGCGCGGAGACCCGCCGCGCCATCAATGCGCGCTATCTCGTCGTCAAAACGAAACATCCCCCTATCATTCAGTCACTCGACGGATCACGTCTCCAGCAGCCCGGGAACTTTCCTCGGCAGCATTTAAGCGAGCGTCGCCTCACGAGCGAAGGCGTCGAAAATTTCTCGCAGAAGGCGAGTTCGATCTTCCCCAAAAGTGGAGCAGATACTGGGGCAAGGAGCGCACTTTTGCTTGCAATAGGAAAAGCAAGATTTCCGTGCATTTTCGAAGCGCTATACTGCTGTTAACGTACGACATCGGCAACGCTACAGACGTTTAGGATGCGTGTAGAACTTCAAGAGAAAGTTATCAAAGCGTTTACGTCTTGTATGTTCTGTCGTGTTTTACCCGAGACAAAGTGTCAAGTCCGAACTGGGCGCGCAGTGCTTGTTGCCTCAATGCAATGTTGGTGGCGCGGAATTTCCGTTGGTTGATTGATACGACATAATTTTTTTTTCTTCAAGATTACAGAAGTTAGGGGGTTGACCTATACAACGCATATCTATTTATTCTTGCGATTTTGTTGCATAGTCAAGAATAAGAAAACATCGTTTGCCATTGTTATTCGCTTTGAGAAATAATATTTTAGCTCTATTTTCTACTATAAATTATAACTAGCAGCTGTCAAAGGTGTTGAGTGTTTTGTTTTTATTTGTTTAATTTGTTCGCATACTTCAGCCTCTTATAAAGCTATGGCAGGAGGATATAAATTATGAACAATGTAATCATAACAATGAGCATAGTATGAGATAATTTAGAAGTGCGAGGAAATGCACAGAAAAACTGCCACCTACAAACTGCGGATTCTAGAAATATTTCAAAGGCAGAGCACCAGTAAGGTAAAGAAGGCAGTTACAAATTTTTATAGAGCGCATCAAGAAAACTGCAACTAAACAAGACATTGCGAGCCCTGAAAGGTGGAATACAGTAATATCCATCTAATTCAAATTTCATGGGACCAGAGAAAATATTAAAATAAACTGAATGTCAAATTAGCAAGGAACAGAGAAAGAACATAAAGTGTTCCACAGCAATGTACCGTCATTTCTGGAAAAGAAAGCTGTAATCTTTGATGGTTTCGTGCGACGTTCGCGTGGGAGTAACTATTTCTAGCAGTCCTGGAAAATAGCGCAGTACGCGAGCTTTCACTGGTCGCTCAGGACACCAACAGCCTCCGTCCCACACACGCACCCCACGAAAGAAAGCTCACCCCGCGTACAAACACGCGTCATGATGTAAAACGATTACAGGCTCCATGATAACACGAACAATGTTGACAGCACGGTCAGCGAAGCGTGCACAAATAATAGAACGTAAATTGTGGAGTGCAGCACAAAACGGTAATTAATTAATTAATTAATTAATTAATTAATTAATTAATTAATTTTGTATAATTAATTAATTAATTAATTAATTTTGTACTCAGTCAATGAACGAACTGTTTACCATCGTACCTTATCTAGTGCAGATTACAGCGACGGGTACGGCGCATTCACATTTCGATCAGACAACAGCGCCACATGAGATATAGTGGCCAGATTTTTGATTCGCTCACTCACCACATCATGCACCATCTCAGGCGCACTGAACATGCAAACTCCGCCACTGGGCCGAATGAACTGAGGCGCGGCCAAATATCGTCAAATTGAAGAGTTACAAACCATATAATAGAACCCATGTTTGATGCGACCAGACGGCGTGTCCAAAATATCCAGTTTCCTGAATTAACAGGGGTCGAATTGACTATGTTTTATTGCACTTAATTCCTGATCAAGTGGTGACAATGATGGCTTAGAAAATTGTAAACGGTTTTCAGGTGACTCAAATTGTGATGAGGTAATTAATGAACGCAAAAACTTTACGCATGCGCTATGACGAAGTGAGTCCCGGATCAGAAAAAACGGGAAGGCGAAACATCTTCGCCATGTTGGCGAAAGATAAAACAGACAGGATTTGTCTGGACCGATTTCAATTTGTTTTCTACACGTTTATGGAATTCCAAACGGCGCAGCCGTATTCTATGACTGGGCGCATTAGGGTTTCGTATGGAGGTAACCTGCTACTTTGTGAGGCAACACACAAAGTGCGGCGCAAATATCCGAGCCTCTGGAGAGCTTTTTTATAAATTGGTTCGACGTGCTTAGACCATGACATAACATGTATGAATGTAAAGGCGAAGTATCCGTACTTCAGACCTCTTTTCAGATATACTTGTTTTTGAACAAATGCGTGAGCAAGGAATTAGGTGTGATCGTTAAGAATGACATGACAACAATTTTCGAGAAATTATTGCTCATTTGTCGTGCAGCGCACCACTTACAGAAGCTCGAGAAAAACTTGTTAGGAAGTTATTGATCCAAGGGTTGTTCAATTGCATAACAACGCCCAAAATTACCAACGTACAAGCGTTTGGTTGTTAATGCGCGAAACGATGGATCATTAATGCATAATGCATTCCGGGGATAGCGAAGAAATGAAATTTATCAACGCCAGTCATTACGCAACTGACACTGTCCATGTTACACTTTACACTATGAATATTGGGACCGCACTCATGTCTATACGAATGGCTCGGTAATATCTACTAGTTCTGCTTGCGCCGTGGTCATTTCTCTGAGACAGGCCGAAATTCCGCAACAAATTTCGCATAGGACTACCTCTACTGGAGCAGAATTGGCCGCACTTCTTGCGGCGATAAAGTACATCTCTCAGCAGTCATCTCAAAAAATGGTCTGTTTTCTGTGATTCCAAAACTGCCCTACAATGTCTTCAATCTGCTTTGAGCCATAGCGACCATGAGCAAATTGTAGCGGAGGTACGAAATCTGCACCACCAGGCAATCGAACCGGGTCACGAAATCATCTTCCAGTGGGTACCAGGCCATAGCGGCATTGTTGGAAACGCCTTAGCTGACGATGCTGCTCGATCGGCTCTCGATACAACCAACACTGTCCGCATACCACTAACAAGAGCTGACGCAGTAAGGCACCTTCAACTGCTCGCCCGAAACGTGACTGTACAGTGGTGGTCTACTCCTTGAGGTCGGACACCCTGCTGGCACTACGTCGACCCCTTGCTTCAACTTCAAATACCATTCGGCCTCCCCCTCTGTGACACTACGCTTTTGTGAGGCCTGTGGCTGGGAGTGGCGTTCACAAACGCCCATTCTAATCTCATCGCAATGGCAGACACCAGCGGGTGAGCAGTGCGGTTGCGATGAAACATTCGGGCACCTCCTCTGTGACTGCCCTCGTTTTGAGCGAGAGCGCGCCTTCCTGGCTGTACTCTACATCGCTTGGACTCGCGTCCTTTAACAGAGTCCAACGTTCTGGGGCCTTGGACACAACCTCCCTCACAAAGGAAAGCGGTGAAAGCGCTCCTGAGATTCTTAAAGGACTCGGGGTTGTGTTCGCGTCTATAAACTTTAAGGTTTAAGTGCGTGCCATCTGTCCCCTTGACATAGTGGTCGATGGACACTTGAAAAACTCATTTCGTTGCCACTCTTTTTCCTTTTTTACCCCCTTGATTCCTTCCCACGTGTAGGGTAGCCTACTGGGCATCGCCCGGTTAACCTTCCTGCATTTACGTCCTTCTGTTTTTCTCTCTCTCTTGTCACTTCTTCGTACTGTCGTAATATAAAAAATCACTGTGAGCTTTTGCAAAACAAGCGGATAGGCTTCAGAAAGCCGGTTTCCACGTCCGTGTTATAGGTGCCGTGGTAGAATAGGTTGCCTGGTGGATTAATAAAAAAAAATGGCTTTCGTATTCAGCAGAATAAGTAAGAAAACAAGTTTTTTTTTTTTTTACCTTACGCGCACTGGCTGTCGAAAACCTTTGAAAATGCAAGTCGAATACCGCATAACACATTTCATTCTTTTAGTTGCAAAACTAGCGTTCAAGGGTGTGCGCATTGGTACAATAAGAAAGAGAAAAAAAGGTAGTAGGAGGAAAGTTACAGCCTTCAAAGTGAAATTTTTCAAACAGTGTGTGGCTCGCTAGACAGCTGTGGTCCATCAGCCACCAATGTCTTGCAGAACATCACGCACAGGTCAAGGTGGATTCACGCAGTTACTTTCGGCGCGTGTTGGCGTATCTTACAGCGAGCATTTCTGAGCGCCTAAGGGCGCTCAGAAACGAACTTTGCAAATACCTGCGCATTTTAATTTATTAACTGAGCGGCAGAAAGCGGTTGTCACCCGCTCTTTCACTAAACATGAATTTTATCTTGTCATTTTGATGTAACAACGGGTGAAATCACACAGTAATTTAACGTTAATCCCCAGGTTTGGGCTTAACCGAATCCGTCCGACGACCCGGTCGTAAAGTAGTTTTGATTATGAATCATATGCTAGCCCGCGGCGCTGATTTCATCTTGTGGGTTTTATCTTCAGTTTGTTTAGTTTAGTTTAGTTTTGTTTACAGTTCTGAATTATGTCTTGGGGTATGCAGTCAGCGTTTTACTAATAGATTTTTGGCTCTGAGAAGCGCTAGCCCTTTCTTTAAGTTATCATTTGTCTCTGAATTCTTTTTCCTAGCGTGGTTAGACTGAGCAATGTTATCAGTAGTCTTTTCACAGATCTTTCAGTAGATATTTCACCTCTTTCTTTGTTGATGTAAACGAAGCCAAGATCAACCCTTCCTCGTGTTTACTGTCGATGTAAACTGAAGTCAACTTCACTACCAACAAGACCAATGACAATGTTTGGGGCTATCAGAAACCAGTGCATAAACTCAGTGGACACCGATCCCAACCAGCGGCGCGAGCCGCTCAAAACCGTTTTGTAATTTTTCGTGGCGAATGCGTTTGCAGCCATTAATTGTGCAATTAGCCTTCAAACTATATATCACGGTAGGCTGTAATATGGTAATGTGACGTTTTTAACATTCACCCAAGGAAAAACAGCGAAAATCTCCATGCCATTGCACGAGCGTTTAATTAAACATTCTGCGGCACTACACGCAAGTTTTTGCTTGCCTCACAGACGTCCTGTTTAAGTCCGCTGGCATTGGCTACTCCGGACAGAGCGCGCGCATGGTAGCCTCATGTAGCGCAAAGCGCGCATAGTGTTTGGTAATAATTGTAGAGTCGTGACTAAGCAACTCAGGGTGTTCTAAACTGTGGCGTGATTATGGTGCGTCGATTGGCTTTGACGAAGAAACTTCGCGACATTTTCGGCCGTCTAGAAACAGTGACGTACGGCTACATTTGTGCACACGGATGTATCTGCATTTCTCTCCTATTTGAGTAGGATGGTGAAAACGGGCAATCAAAACCACGATCTGCCAGCCGGAAAAAGAGTGTCTCCACCATGAACTGCCGCAAGGCCATCTATTATAGCCAAGCGTACTATCTTTTGCGTAGCATAGGATCAAGCAGAAAACCTGTGTCTATGTATAGCTTGCTAGCACAAAGAGAACTGCACTTACAAGCAGTCACTATTTACATCAGATAGTAGTTGTAAATAATTTTGTCTGTCCCGCGAATGATCTAATGCCAGCTAAATTAACGCAACGTAAAATGGGAAAATACCCAAATTTCGAAATCCCGAAGCTAGCTTAAAGGGATTATATAACAAAGGCTTTTATTTTCAGTTAGGAACAGTTCGCTACAGGCATCGTCTGCAGCACGGAAGTAAAGGCCGCGGGACCACTCTAACAGAAATTACGGCGACCTGTTTGCGACAAATGAAAAGCTTTTTGAAAAACGTTATATGTATAGCCGGAAAAAGGTATGTAGGATATGCAGCCATATAAATGACTGAGAACAGCTTTCAAGAAAGACTGCTAATTGAAGGCTTTATTAAGTGGCTGATTCTGCAATCGTGTAGTAGGTAGTCATTTGCTGGCTTCACCCTGGAGGCTACTCATTAAATCTACTCTCTCAAACCTCTCCGTTCCTTCAACAATTTTGATCTTTCCTCTAATCGCTTTCCCCGGAGCAGGTGCAGAAGCAGCCATAGGCACCTTATATCTTTTTTTTTTCCCTTCACAATATCGCACTTTTCACACACGAGCAAAGAAAGCAAGAATGCGTTGCTGACGAAGATTCAAAGTTTCTTACGCTTTGTTTGAACTGAGTAAGCACATCACGCTCGGGCCATTCCAAATAGCGATCACCGCTCCCTGCGCTACCGCTACTTTCGATTCAGAACCAGTTTCCGATCCCGGACACCCGTGTGAGGAAAAGAACGGCGTGGCGAAACCACGGACGCGTGAAAGTGGTGGGAGAGAGAGCGCTGCAGCATATGCAATGAATTCGGTCAAGGCCGTCGATCGGCGGCTCTGCGCGGTGGAACATACGCTCGCCGGGGTCCGCCGGAGACTAGACTAGCCGGGAGCGGAGGGCTTTTCCCCCGACGCGAGTGCCGCTTCTGAAGCTGTCTTTTGCTTTCTTTGTTTCAGCCCACTGCGCCCCATTCTCGACAGGAAACTTCATTAGCTCAGTGGCTACATTCTGTCTTTGTCGCGCGGATGTACCGTTGGCTAAACGGCGGCCAATTTTTCCTAGATTATGTTAACGTATTTGCCACTATTTCTTTGCGTTTCTCTTAGTTTCTGCCGTGGCAGTGCTTCCTGAGGTGCTCAGTTTTACAAGCCGTATTACTGTGCTGAAGGCTAACGAAAAGAGTTCAACTTAAGCTGAAGACAACGCAGAAAGCTATGGAAAGGAAAATAAAGGTGTGGTTGGTTGGTTGGTTTATGTGGTTTAACGTCCCAAAGCGACTAAGGCTATGAGAGACGCCGTAGGGAACACGAAGAGTGCAGAGTGGGCCAGAGAACAAACGCGGGTTGCTCCGTAGTCGAAATGAAGAGAAGGAAATGGGCTTGGAAAGGGCATTTAATGTGGAGGCAAAATAACCGACGGTAGTTAAAGGTAACGGACTGGATTACAAGAGAAAGCAAGAGTAGTAGGGGACGGTAGAAAGTTGGGTGGGCGAATGAGATAAAGAGGCTTGCGGGGATAAGGTGGCTACAATTGGCACAGGGTACGGTTAATTGGAGAGTTAAGGGAGATGCGTTTGTCCTGCATTGGTCGTAGTCAGGCTGGTGATGATCATGGTTACTGAGCTACCTAATAAGAAACTCGTGTGCTGAAAGAGAGAGAGAGTAAACGGAAGGGATAAAGTCCTATTTGACCTTATATAGCTCATAGCCTCAAGCCAGGCGAGATTGTGCCAAGTCATTTTGCAAACTTGACGCTGTAGTTATGACTTTAGATAAGAACATTTGTCTTACCACAACAAATCGCTTCCCGAGCACGGTCGCCAGATGCGACCGTGCTCTCAACGAACGCCTTGGTGAAACTAAGGTCGTAAAAACATTTAGATTTGTCGATGACTACCTTGTTTTTGTTAAGTGCTCTGGACAGGAGTTTGAAACCGAGGTGTCTCGTAGTCTGTCCATTTTTTCTGACGCTCTCTCCCCCCTTGAGATCACTTATGAAACAACTGTTCACAACCGCATCAAGTTTCTAGACCTTGGCCTGTACTTCACTCCTAGCCACGTTTGCTGGGCTTTCGAACCTCGAGGTAACAAGCCCCTTCTTCCCTATGGTTCTTGCCATTCCAAGCTCATTAAGAGGGGTATCATAGGGCCCTGTTTGAACAGCTAATTAAAAAAATCCTGCCACCACAGACTGCACTCCAGCGTTTCACTCCAGGTAAAAAGGTTGCTCTCGGCAGGGTACCCCCTAGAACTTATCACGTCAGTAGCTGAGTCGGTTCATGGTTAAACTGCGCGAAGGAAACAAGGACAGAGACAGAAACACACGTACACACTGAGCGCAGAACTTCCAACTTCAACAGCTACACGAGACGGCCAGGAATCGGACAACAACCGCAAACGTGTCGCTGTGATTCCATATCTACATGGAATTTCACACTCCCTGAAAAAAGTGGGGAAAAAAGCAGGTGTTGATGTTGTGTTTTCCGCGCCTGATCGTCTGGCTGGTTTGTGCCGATCTGTTAATGAGATCAAAGGAAAATTGGCGAAGTGCACAACTAAGCACCAGTCACGCTTCGTCCCTTGTGATAAGGGGGTTGTTTATAACATCCCTCTGCCCTGTGGAGGGCAGTACGTTGGACAGACGGGACGATGTATCAATAAAAGGCTGAGCGAACACAGCTATAAAGTGTCAAAAGTAGTTTCCGGTCACCTCGGCATTCATTGCCGGGATTGTGAATGGGCAAAGACAGATAAAAAACAGTGCGTACCGCTATATCATGAAACCAAGGTCATTGCCAAAAATCGGGAAAAAATTGCGAGGGAAATTATCGAGGCCTACAACATATTCAAGCAGGGAAATGCATGTGTAAGCACTGCTTCGCTAACACTACTGGAAAAAGAGCTGTCACTCCTGGAGGCTGATAATCTCCGCTGATTTCTAGCGCGCTTCTGTTGCTGTTGTCACATTTATGGTTTTTTTGCACTTTGTATACCTTTCCCTCTCTGCCGACATCTATGTATTTATACTTGTGTGATCAGCAATAAACCCTCAGTTGTTAGTCAGCGCTGTGTCGTCCATTTTCTTGTCTTTTGTGCTCGTCTTCGTTCGCGCTGTTTATTCAAGATTCTCATCAAAGAAAATGATAAAGAGTTCTCAACTGCTAACAGAAAGTTATAACAGATCACATATTCTCAGGATATGGCACTTGCAGCCGTTAGGAGGTGGAACAAAATTCACCACACTAAGCAAAGATGATGCTCCAAAGAATGGCTCCCAGTCCTCAAAATTCTTCGTACTGTTTGACAGTGCCTACCGCTGAGGCTTAATTCAATATCACCAGTTAGTGGGTATCTTATTTGGTTCTTTATTTACAGTGCTCACGGGAACCATAAAGGAGCACTGCACTGGGCGGTTGCCAATTGTAGGTCACGATCACCTTGTTGAGCTGCAGTTGAAGGCGAGAAAAACAAGGCCGTCCGGTTATACTGGACGACCTTGCTTACTCTTGTAATAACCTTGAACGACTCTAGCTCTCTTGCTCTATCCTTAAATGAGTAGCCATGTTAGACGATTATCTTGTTCGTAGTCATTTGTTTATAGTTCTTTTCATAGTCTGTCAGTCACGTGATGATAAGCTTTCATCAAGTGTAAGCTTTCAATTAACTCCAACATAGCGGCAGTAGCGTTTTGAATACTGCTGCGAATCTTTGTAGGGTTTGTTTGTTGCGTTTATTTGTTCATGCTTCAAGGCTGCCGGCACGCCGCTTTATCGCTTCGTTTGTGACGCAAGACGCGCCTAGAATTATCTCGATTGATCGCATCCAGGCGGAGCCGATTCTACTTTGTGCCAGAATGTTCTAGTAACTTCCCAAGCTTTATCTCGAATGTTCGCTATCAGCTTTAAAAAGAGCACGGCCGACGGCGGCGGGCATTCTGTTCGACGACCACCAAGCACGCTAGTTGCTACGCCGCCGCCGAGTGATTCAGTTCTTTGCAGGGGCAAGTCAGCCCAAATAAAGAGTTTCGCTTCGAAGACGTTCTCGCTGTTTTCCTGTTCGCCGTACTGCAGTCACCACTATACGTGACAATACCGAGACTTACCACCACTGGGCTGCAAAGCCCCACATTCGACACCCAATCTATTAAGCAAAGATGAGAGTGAAGATGATTTTTTTTATTAAACAGTATTGAAATTTGAGAGTTTCAATTTATAGGCTCTTATCGCAGGTGTAAGCGATGCAGGGCAGCAGATGCACTGATGTAGTACCTCGGGGGCAGAAGTAACAGACTCCCCGTCCAAGTTCCGTCTCGTGCCACGCCACCTGACAAAACACTTTTGGATTCGAGACCGACACAGTGGGCCTGTTTCTACGCTAAAAATGCTTTGTCAGATGGCCTCCCTACGCAGAGTATCACGCGTCGGGACTTGGAAGGGGGGGTCCGTTACTTTTGCCCTGATTGTACGCAACACAGCCGCATATCTACGGCAGAATCGGGAATTATATTTAGGCGTACGTTATCTACTGGTGTTATTATCAAGGTAAGATATCCGATACTTTCTATCTGCCTCGAAATGGAAACTGACAGTTCAAACATTGCCACGGCATATCGCGAAGAAATTTGCGGCCCCTTGCCCATGTGGAACTTGAAATGGTTAACAGTTTGTTTCTTGCAGCTAGTCCTAACAAACGCCCACAAGCGTCACAGCTGTGTATGAGAAATCGGGTCGTATAAAATCAGTCGCCTGTTTACATTATACGATTGCAGATGATATGGCTGTCTTCCTGTAGTGCTATTTTTTACGAAGTGAGAAAACTTAAAGGCATCACAACAAAATGAAAATTGGCGTGGGCTTAGCTTTGGTTAAGCCTGGTAAGTTGCGAAAGCAGGTGTTTTATACTGCATATGCAGCGCCTCTAGTGAGAAGAGCGCGGCGTGCCGTGCCAAGCGGCCGCCGTTACCCGACGAGCCGAGTTGGTAGCCCGTCTCTCGCTCCTGGTATGACGTCACGCTGTGACTTCACTAGGCATGGCATGACGTCAGGGGTCATTATAAAGGTCAGACGTTCCAAGTGGCCGCCGCTACGCGAAAGGCCGTTCTTGGGAGTAGTATTGCTTTCGCAATAAAAGTTTACAGCCTCCCATTCGCATGACCACATAATTTCTTGGTACAGTCCTTGCATTTGCGGTGCGCCGCGGCTACCGGTGCTCAAGTCATTGCGAACGGTCCAACTATAATGAGGGAAGCTGTTAGTTACTCGCATAGCGCACTGTGTTAATTAACTCTTCGTGCAGGGGCGGCCCTGACCCCATCTGTCCGTTATCGCTGGGGTGATAAATATCTGCAAGCAACTGAGAGGTGCCCTCACTGCGGCGCTGCACCGGACATTTCTGATGTACGGCACCTGTTGTGGACTTGCCCAGCGACGGCCCCTATTAGAAAACGGCTCCTCAGGGAGGTCGGCCTGTGGTGGAACCGCGAAGGGGATATGTGAAGTGGACTATGGACAATGACTTCACCAGCAGTCTATGCGACTACCTCGCCGAAACTGGTCTACACTCCTTCTTTTAACTTTCTGTAACCTACATACCACTCCCCCTTTTCTTAACTTATGCCTCATGGCAGACTTCTCGAATAAAAAAAAAGAAAAGAAAACTCTTCGTCGTACGCGAAGCGCGTACTTTTGAAACATGCTATCCTTTGTCTTGAAAATCAGCCACATGTCCGAAAGGTGTGAAGTGAGGTGGGCATTACTGCCGCCTTTGTTGTATCCACGCGCAGGTGCATCGCCGATGTTAGGCAGTACCGTATTTGCTCTAATTAATTCGCATTTACATAATAAACGCCTTGCCTACATATATCGGTAAAATGTGAGATTTTTAACTGGCCAAAGTTTGCAATAAACGCACTTTCAAGATTAGCATGAGTTATGTTGACAGCAAAGTGTGCACGCTGTTCGATACGGGGCACTGAAAGCTAATATACTCTTGGCGATATTTCCGATATCCAGGGAGAACAAGACGTCTTAACCATTCAGTTGAAAGTAAAATTTCTGAATTCCACAGAGGCAAGTAGGCAGAACTGATTTAGCCCATCTGATGAACAGGGGGGAAGCAGACATAAAAATTTCTTCCAACGAGTCCCACGTGTCACTGCAGGAGCGACGTCACCAACGCCCTGGTACGCCTGGCCTCTCATGAAATTCTTTAGCGGCCGATCTCTCCCGTAATGAATTATGAACGCTGTGCTAGAAGTGTCCACTGTCGGCTGAGGCCTGATATGAAAACGATGCAATGAGATCCAAGTAGTTAAATTAAACGCAAAGTTTCAGTTGTATGGAAAAATCAAGGCTCTTAGCGCTGCCCTAACAACTCGGGCACCGAGGCTCGGCGCATAAGATAAGTAGTGCAGAGCGAGGACCGGAAGGCAGTGAAATGAACTCCTGTGATAAGTGAGGGGACAAGAACTGAAAACTTGGCGCTGTGATGGCTCAGTGCTTATGGTGCTCGGCTGCTGACCAGGTCAATTTCGATGGAGGCGAAATTCTAGAGGCCCTTGTACTTTGCGATGTCAGTGCACGTTGAAGAACCCCAGGTGGTCGAAATTTCCGGAGCCCTTCACTACGGCGTACCTCATAGCTTGAGTCGCTTTGGGACGTTAAACCCACCTAAACCATAAACCGAAAATTGAATACTAAAGCAACCTCGTGCTATGCAGAAAACACGTTACTAATCATCAGAAATCAAGAGTTCGGTAGTATATATAGGGAGCTTGTCATCACAATGCAAGTGGGGCTGGCATGCATAAAAGTACATACCACTTCTATGAGAAAGAACAGTACATCCTCAAACAGTACAGGGTCGTCCACTCTTAGTTAGAAACCGCTAGCGCATGGCCGCACTCTTCAGAGGGCCACCGCGTGCGACACAGTCGCTCATCACAGCAAAGTGGCGCAGGAGAAGGTGTACCTGGACGCGGTCCTTCGCGTCATCTGCCACTTCGCTTCGATGCAAAGCCGTTTCGGACGTAGTGACCCTCCAAAGAGCACGGTCGTGCGCTAGCGCATTCTAACTAAGAGTGGACGATCCTGTACCTTCTCCCGAATTAAATGGCATCAAGTTTACCTAGAGCATCATTTTTGTCTGGACAGGAAATAGTGACGAATAGTCTTGAAAGTGCGCAGGCAAGCACGGACAGACTAACACGCTGCAATCAAGATCGAGTTCTTTGACACAATAAAAAAAAAAAAACTTCCCGGCCGGTACTACGGTGTCATCCGTGGTCACCAAAGTGCTGACCACTGGTGACGGTTTTCATACTCGCGGTTTCATATTAGTCATGACAAGGTATGACGTCGTAGGTATGGTATGGTATGGTATGGTATGGTATGGTATGACATTACCTTGCTAAGCCACTCAGGACATGAACTGCAAAGCATGATCAATGAGTTAGACAGGCAGAGCAGAAGGGTGGGGCTAAAAATTAACATGCAGAAAACCAAAGTAATGTTCAACAGCCTAGCAAGGGAATATCAGTTCGCAGTTAGTAGCGAGGTGCTGTAAGTAGTAAGAGAATATGTCTACTTAGGGCAGGTGGTGATCCGGACCATGAGAGGGAAATAACTATAAGAATAAGAATGGGGTGGAGCGCATATGGCAGGTTCTCTCAGATCATGAATGGCAGTTTACCAATATCCCTCAAGAGAAAAGTATACAACAGCTGTATCTTACCGGTACTCACCTATGGGGCAGAAACGAGGAGGCCAGCAAAGAGGGTTCAGCTTAAGTTAAGGACAACGCTGCGAGCTATGGAAAGAAAAATGATAGGTGTAACGTTAAGAAATCGGAAGCGGGCGGAGTGAGTGAAGGAACAAACGCGGGTTAATGACATTCTAGTTGCAATCAAGAGGAAGAAATGGGCTTGGGCAGGGAATGTAATGCGAAGGCAAGACAACCGCTGGTCCTCAAGAGTAACGGAGTTGATTCCAGGAGAAGGCAAACGGAGCAGGGGGCGGCAGAACACGTTAGGTAGGCGGATGAGAATAAGAAGTTTGCGGGGATACGGGGGCGCAACTGGCGAAGGACAGGGTTAATTGGAGGGACATGGGAGAGTCCTTTGTACTGCAGAGGGCGTAGTCAGGCTGATGACGATGATGATGATGATGATGATGATGTTATGGTATGGTATGGTATGGTATGGTATGGTATGGTATGGTAGTAGTAGTAGTAGAAGACGTTTATTCGGCCAAAATTTACAGGCCGAGCATATCGACCGCCTGGGCGACCAGAAGTCGCTGTTCTTCCTCCCCTTCAGCGCCAAGCCAGTCGAGCCAGGTGGTGATGGATAAAGAAGGTGGGGGGTAGGAACCCGACTGCTGAGCAGCCGGGCAATAGAAGAGGCAATGGGCAAGGTCCGCATAGATACAGGGGCAGTTGGGACAGGAAGGGTCCGATCGATAGCGATAGAGAAAGAGGCGAGACGGGGTGATGATTGCATTCATTTGAACGTGCCGAAGAAGGCGAGCCTCCGGCACTGTGAGTGATGGATGAGGGGGAGGGTAAAGGCGTTTGTCGAGGCGGAGCTCGAGGTAGACCTCTTTTATGGTGCGGCGAAGGGTGAGTCTCCCACCGTCCTCCGAGGGCTTGGGCCAGGGGATCAACGGTGCCCGGAAAAGTGTGTCACGGGCGAGCTGATGAGCCAGCTCATTGCCGTCAATCCCTGAATGCCCAGGGACCCAGCGGAGGAAAACGATGGAAGGCTGCAAAGCGGAGACCGCTCGTTCGACCTCCTGTTGAAGAGAAGGGGTTAGGGTGTGTTTCTGTATGTGGTGTATAGCGGCTTGTGAGTCTGAATAGACTGTGTACTCTTGAAGAGAGGGATGGAGGGCAAATGACTGGAGGGCATGCGCAATGGCGAGGACCTCGAGGGACAATGCATCCGGAGGGCGTAGAAACGGCCCGCTGGTGTGAGTTTCAGGAGCGGGGAGGTGGGGGTGGTACAGGGCGTAGCCGCAGGAACCTCGAGGAGCCACGAAGGAGGCATCCGTGTAAGCTACACCCTGGGTATCAAAGAGAGGGGAATGGTGCTGTGCGGCCGCATGACGACGGCCGGCGTGCAGAACGGGGGACATGTTGGACGGAAGGGAGAGGATCCGAAGATTGGGAGCCGGGGTGGGAATAGGAGAGATAAACGGGGCGCAGGGAATGGGCGAGATACCCGCTTGAGTCAGTAACCACTGACCCTGACGGGTAAGGGAAAGCCGGGCAATCTGCGAGTCATGATGGAGAGAGAGCAGAGAACGGAGAGGATGAAAGAGGCCTGTTGCAAAGATCTTTGCAGCAGAGGTAGTGATAGGAAGGTTGAGAGCTGCCTTGTAGAGGCCCACAAGGGCAGTCTCAAGAGCGTTAAGTTGAGTCTGATTGAAGGAAACGTAGGGTGCAAAGTACAAGACCTTGTTGAGGGCGAGCGCGTGGGCAACTCGGCACGCATGAGCCTCGTGGAGACCTGAGCGCCGAGTGACCACGCGCCGCAGGAGGTGAGTTACGGAGTGGCAGGTGGTGACAGCACGGTGGAGGGCTTGCACGTTCTTGGCTGCATGCAGAGGAAAGCCAAGAACTTTGCACTGCGTGACGACAGGAATGGGAGAGCCAGAAAGGTGGAGAGAGACGAATTGGTTGTGTGAGCGCTGGTATGAGGAATGGTTGAGGAGAAGGAGCTCAGATTTTTCAGGAGCAGGAGAGAGGCCAGCAGTGGTGAGAAAGGAGTCGATGAGATCTAGGCCACGTTGCAGGGTGTCCTGTACGTGACCGGGAGAGCCAGACGAACACCAGAGTGATGTCATCGGCGTAAAATATATGATGCAGGTCGGGAATTTCAGCTAGCCGGGAGGCGAGAGGGGCCATAGCAAGATTGAAAAGGGTAGGAGAGAGAACAGCACCTTAAGGAGTGCCTCGGGTGAGGTTGTGGGGGTCGGACAGAAAGGTGTCGACTCGAAAGCGAGCGACACGTTTAGAGAGGAATGAGCGGATATAACAGTACATGCGGGAACCACAGTCTAGGGAGGAGAGTTGGGAAAGGATGTGGTCGTGGCAAACACCGTCGAAGGCCTTGCGAACATCGACGGTCACAAGTGCGTGAATTTGAGTGGGGGTAGGTGACAGAAACGTGTGCTGGAGAACTAGAAACATGTCCTGTGCACAGACGTGGCGTCGGAAGCCGATGAGAGAATGAGGGAAGAACTCCCTCGTCTCGAGAAAATTAGAGAGGCGAGTCAGGGCCATTCGCTCAAGGGTCTTACCAACACATGATGTCAGGGAGATTGGGCGGAGGTTAGAGAGAGAGGGAGGCTTGCCCGGCTTTGGAATCATAGAAATGAGGGAGGAGGTCCAGGAGCTGGGCAGGCAGCCGCTGTCCCATGCATCATTGTAGGTTTTAAGGAGGAATTCTTTGGCGCAGTCAGGAAGGTTGCGAAGTGTGGTGTATGTAATGGCATCCTCACCGGGAGCCGAGCGTGTAGCATTAGCAGCCAGAGCCGATTCGAGCTCCCGGAGAGTGAAGGATTGGTCCAGATCGGGGTTAGGTCCACCGCAGTACACCGGGTAGGAGGGTGCCAGAGGGGGCGGGAGATAGAGAGAGGCGAGCTGATCAAAAACATCGGAGGGAGTTCCTTGAGTGAGGGCTTTAGGTATGGTATGGTATGGTATGGTATGTCATGGTATGGAGTGTTGTGGGACGGCCGAAGCTGAACATGGCATATGAGAGAGGCTGTAATGGAGAGAACATGGTTAATTTCGACCATCATGTGTTCCAGGGAACGTGCTCTCACAACGCACAACACAAGGGCACTTTTACATTTCCCCACCACTGAAGCGGAACCTCCGTGGTCTGTATACGATCGTGCGACCCTGGGCTCAGAAGCCAAACACCATTGCCACAGTGGTGAGACTCAAAGGGATCCATATAACAAGGTACCCATTTGGCTAGTTGGTGTACATATAACACGAGAGAAAAGAGGAGATACAAAAAAAGATGTGAACTTCCGTCTTCTGAAAGGATGAGCACACAATTCTAGGAGGAAAAAGCGGGAAAAACAGAAAAACGTGAAGGGAACATGAGTGTAGAACTGTTTTTGTGCCCCTTGTTGTTCGGGTTCTGAATGTTTCGCGCAGAGCTCTATCACCGCTTGAAGAAAAGCTCCAACCTTAGATTTTACATATAGTGAACAGAGTAAAATAAAACTTATTCTCTCCCCCTAGTCCTTACGTGAAGCCGAGTGCCACGCCGGCCGTTGAGGCTACCTGGAAAGATATGGACAAACACTTACTCTACGGAACGCATCATTTTTATTACTTATTTTCACCTTAAACGTTGGAACATGACAGACATTACAACTGATGAGCGAGCGCAAGAAGCTAGGTTTATTTGTTGTGTAGTAAATACCGCCTCTCGTAAATTGCCTCCGACACGTGTAAGGCCTTGGAAACGCGGTAGTGACCTTGAGGAAACTTGTTCAGGCGCTTCGTGTGGTGCGCGGCCGAAACTACACACACGCGAGCCAGACAGGAGGCAACGACAGGAGAGTCCGTATCACACAATTTCTCCTTGGCACCGGCGTTCAAAATACATTAAGGGGGCAAAGGCTGCGGGGAATTTACTGGTTTGCGCTAAATTAATCTGAGACGGCCAAACCCTTGCCGCGCGGATTTCGATGCGGCAACGTCAGTTCGGGCATGACGATAAGTTGTTACGGGAAAGCTGAATGTGCGTTACGTCACGCGAAGGTGTATTCCGGGAAGAAATTTTGAAACCCACGGTATAAAAGCGATATTGGTGCGTCGCACGGTACCAATATCTCTGCTGAAGATCTTTGTGATCGAGCAAACGCCATGAGGACTTTGGTAAGGAAGCTTTGCGTTTCTTCTTCTTCGGTTCAATTAGTTTATCTGTATTGCATTTGTTCAGAAGATTAAAATCAGGAAGTACACCACCGCGCAGGACAAGGAAAGTATCCTGATTGACCCTTTGGTTTGATGGGAAGTCCAAAACGATTCCGACTGGTTTATAAATTAACGCAATATTCTATACACCCAGAATTTATTTAGGCGGTTGCTGCAGTTTGGAGGAGCAAAAAAGGATGGAAGGGGAAGGGGGGGGGGGGGGGGGGATTAGGACTTCTGGAGGTAACTGTACCAGATAGGTACATAGTTAATGATTAGGGACAGGCGCGTTCTCAACGGATAAAGGAATATACGTTCGCACCCACAAGTTCAACCGTAAAAAAAATTCGTGTTTAAAGTTTGAAATATTGCTGATCTTAACTGACAGCGCCTTCTTTACAATTTCTTTCCGGTTCTATCGCTGAGGTCATCCAGTAAGAACACGGTAATAATTCGTTTATTCTAATGGCTTTTCAAATCTAATTTGACTCTTGGCCCTCTGAATTTTCTTTTCAGCTAACCACATGAAGTTATTCGCTGTTCACGAAGCTGTAAAAGAAAATGAAAACAGTAGATTTTACACTGCATACGGCGCCAGATTCGAAGCTTTCCGATGCCATAAACTGGCTCAATTGCACTTTGTAGGCTACGCTTTTTCTGTCCGTCGAGACTTCTCCATACGATGCAATTTATATTGACAAACAATCTGAATTCCTGCGCGCCTTTACGATCTGTGCACCTTGTTAGCGTTAAGATGTTCCCATTGAAAATTGTGCACGTACATTGTCCGGTTGATTGATTTAAACACACAGACGACATACGCAAAAACTGTTAGACGCATGTGTGTCGCCGTAATAATATCAGCAAAAAAGAAAAATGCGAAGCATATCGCAATAAGTTTCATCGCAAAGATTTATTGGCAGGCAGGGCTTTCACGGCAGACTCTTGTCCATATATTTTATCATTATGGAAGCATGGTCGACGGTTATTGGCATATACCACATGATTAAACATTAAAGCTCATACTACACTTAGAATGTAGGGGCATGTAATGTATATACTATGCTCGTTGCATGTATCCTGCAGTGCATAATTCTTCCTCACCACCACATCTGTTTTTTCTGCATCTTCATTTAAAATCCACTGTGGCGTTTGAGCATGTGTAAGAGCTTTTTGTTTCTTATATCGCAGCTGGCCATCCTTGTCTTGTGCGTCGTAGTGGCTGTAGCCTACGGAGGTCTCATAAGCCACCTCAAGGCCAAAAAGTACGGCCGTGGCTTCGGTGGCCACGGCTTCGGCGGCCACGGCTTCGGCGGCCACGGCTTCGGCGGCCACGGCTTCGGCGGCGGCTACGGTGGTGGCTACGGAGGTGGATACGGCGGCTCTTACGGCGGATCTTACGGCGGGTCTTACGGCGGCTCCTATGGCGGTGGCTACGGCGGCTACGGTGGCGGCTTCTGGGGCTGAAGTGCTCACTGTGCTTCTTTTTTATCGACCCGGAATATTCAGCAGGTGTGTGCCAGCTGCATCGCTTAACGTTGAGCTAAGAATTTCTATTGACGGCTGAATGTTCGTTCATTCCTGTTTGCAAGTTGATTGGAATGTTCTAGCCATGTTCTACTGGAACTTAAAACGAGGCGTGGTGTGATAACTTAACTGTGTATGTCGCACTGTAGCGTAAATATAGTTATGTGTTCGTAGTGCGGCAAACTAGTGCGTAGAAAACTCACTCAGTCGAAGGAGGTTGTATTGCCTGTCTTTTTTCCTTTTAAAGATCATTGAACTGTTTATGCAGCCTTTCACACCTGAAGCGATCGAGGAATTAAGATAAATAAGAAATTTCGCATTGCTAAGGGGTCAGTTATAAGCAGGTGCGTAGAACCAAATTGTAGTGCGAACAGTAGCGGAGTAAGATGTTGGAAGAGGGGATTGTTATGATCGAACTGAAAATACCGTATTGCAGAAAGTAAGGAAAGCGAATAAAAGAACAGAGACAGCAAGGTTCCCAACGAGAGATGTTTTGTTTCAGGCAGCACATTAATTATACCAGAAAATAGGTTAGTTGAAATATAAAATATCCTTTCCCGAGCAAACTGTCAGACGTGGGGGTCGTAATTTTTTGAAAAATCACGCAAGGGAAAAACCAATGAGCTATAATAAACTAATTACCTCTTTCAATTAGCACAGTCTAGTGATCCATGTCAATGGGGAGTTCATAGCCACGAAGAAGACTATAACATGATGGTTTCTTCAAGAAGAAAAAATCGGTCTCTAACGCCGTGCAGTCCGAGGAAATCCGGAGCTTTTTTTCCCGCACAAAATTGAAACTGTGAGAGCATGAGACTGGCAGAGAGTTCAGTACAAACCGTTTTCTTGGGATGGCGTTGCGCACACGAACAAACATACGGAGGAAGAGGCAGAAGACAGAAAGAGCGCAAACTGTCAACTAGATTTATTGCTTTCGCAACAGAATATATATGCAGCATATACACGTCCAAACCGAATAGGGAGAGGCAAAAAAAGAAGGAGTGGGGGGAAAGGGGATAGCAAGTCAGGCCTGCATAGGTCAGCGAAAGCTACGGATAAAATTCCTTTCCCTATCATATAAAGTGATCGAGGTATCGCTTATACAATTTACGCCTTTTTCTCTGATGTGGAAAGCTTCTAAAAGTTCGCGGGCTATTTTGCTTTTGCTCTTGCCCAGAATCTTGATGTATTTAAGCATCGGCTCACAACCACAGCATGAAATGCAATGGGCAGGCAAGTTCGCCCCGTCTCTTTTTCTTAGAGAAACGCAACGTCTGCCTGCGCTTTTGTACAGCGGCCTGAGCGTTTTTTTCGAGTAGTCGCTTGATGCAAAAAAAAAAAAGGTGTAGTCATCGTCAACCACGTGGCCGTCCCGCTGCATTTGTCTTGGATGTACTGTGGGTCTTATGCGCTAAGTTTTGCTTTTGTGCGGAAGGCCATGGGATTTGTTTCAGGCTGTGGGGATTTGGAGAAAGTGCTTCATTTTCCTTCAAATATTCATATGACACCACCTTACCGGTGCCCACGAACTCGCCATTGACACTGAGCACCACATTGCCTACCTGTAAAGTTAGTTCGTAAATTCACACTCTCGCTAAAACAAGATAAGCGGCAAGACTTTCAAGTTTGAATAATTTAGGCATCACTGAGATAACGGAGAATGCAAGTCGCTTCGGTCAGGTTTTATTTAACTTTTCTTTTATCGTTCTGCTTCTTACGTGATCTGGTTTGTCCTTAAAACACAAAATACTTGTCGAATGTGGCTCTTATTTATTGGTCAAGAATCGATATCTAACGGCCAAAACCCTTTTGTTCACCTTGATTGCAGAGACCTGCCAAACAGCACGAGTCGTAAGGATTCGACGTCTACCTCAACGTTTCATCAAACTCATTTCTGCACATGCGACTATTTAAAATAAATAAATACGTGCACCTCATGTCTCGACTCTTTGCAAAGTGCTCTCAGGTGTTTTGTGAAGATGTTAGCGCATTGAATGGCAAAAAAAAAGGAAGTCTTTCAACAAAGCTTTACCGCACACACAAACTTGAAGTTGCTGGACATCCAGTTCGGATGGGAAGGAAGTCGTTCAAAATAAAGTGTGGCAGTAGAATAATAGTCCTCCTGCCGCTTTATTTGGGCTTGACGCCAAATGCTCCCACTGCTCGAATTTCTATTAGGATTCTGTGCACATTTGTAAAAAAATTACGAGAATAAAGGTCCACCGAAGGAGATTCAATGGTTTGTTTTCACTATTTGTAGCTTCAGACATTGTTTTGTTTTGAACTAGAGTGATTTATATTCTTTAAAGTGAGCGCTGGAATTCACTTTGTTAATTCTGAAATATTGAATTGAATAAAAGATCTATGGTACTGACAAAAAAACAGTTTCGCTTACAGGGAAAGTAAGGGCAAGTAGCACTTGGTACATAAACAGCGAGAGCCCAAGAAACCTTGCGAATCACGGCGTAGTTTGGTAAGAACATAAGATTTTCATTCATCAAGTATCGCACAGTTTGACAGCATGGGTATGGGTAGAATACGTTCAAGTGGCATTTAATTGAGTACAGCGAAGTGAACGTAGCAGGAAAACAAACTCAATGCCTGAATGAATTCTGCGCGGCTGCCGTCGAATTTCAAAGTTGCCTGAGCTTTCATTATGGAGTGCAGATATAGCGGCCGTGGTGGCGGCGAAAAATTGTTTGTCAGATGGACATAATCGACTCGAGTGTAGACTCACGACATTCGCTTCACGTTTGGAACGACAGTAGGGGGCTAATTTCGAGGTGTTGATGTTTGGTTTGGTTTATTGGGGTTTAACATCCCGAAGCAACTCAGGCTATGAGGGACGCCGTAGTGAAGGGCTCCGGAAATTTCGACCACCTGTGGTTCTTTTACGTGCACTGACATCGCACAGCACACGGGCCTCTGGAATTTCGCCTTCATCGAAATTCAGCCGCCGCGGCCAGGATCGAACCCACGTCTTTCGGGCCAGCAGCCGAGCGGCGTGACCGCTGAGCCACCGCGGCGGGGCCGAGGTGTTGATGTGAATTGTGGTTCGCATTACAATGCCGGACGGCAACGTTATAAAATTACGTTTGTACTTATGCCTGTTTTCTTCCCCGATTAGCTCAGCAGCGTCCATGCGTCGACGCCCGTTCAGACGAACGAGAACGGAGAATTCACCGAATGTTCAGAACAGCGGTCTCGACTGAAGAGTTCTGACTGGTACCACTTGGGACAACATTCTTGGACTGAGGGTTACTCACGAGATCAAAATAAAAAATCAATCAATCAATCAATCAATCAATCAATCAATCAATCAATCAATCAATCAATCAATCAATCAATCAATCAATCAATCAGTGCCGCCGCGGTGGCTCAACGGTTATGGTGCTCGGCTGCTGACCCAAAAGACGCGGGTTCGATCCCGGCCGCGGCGGCTAGAATTTCTTTGGAGGAGAAATTCTAGAGGCCCGTGTACTGTGCGATGTCAGTGCACGTTAAAGAACCCCAGGTGGTCGAAATTTCCGGAGCCCTCCACTACGGCGTCTCTCATAGCCTTAGTCGCTTTGGGACGTTAAACCCCATAAACCAAACCAAACCAATCAATCAATCAATCCTTTTTAAGACAAATGAGGATGCTGCGGACATCAGCGGTCATCCTACCAACGTGCATATGCGCTCTGGTCGCCAAATCACTCGTAATGTCGTCTCTTTCTTAAGTAATATATAATGTTTGTAAGATGCTGCACGTATACAACGTAACATGGTGATTTAAAGCATAGCTTTGAAAAGCCACGCTCGTTTACCGAAGCGAGCTGCGTATGACCATGGCCATGTTCTTTCTTTTGTTACTTATTCTGTGCACAGCATATTTGCTAGATACAAAGATGCACCACGACACGATGTAGAACCGCGCTGATAGCACCGGCAAGGAAAATATCCAAAATTTTCCTACGAACAAAGCGTGCTTTTTTGGGGAAGAATAAAATTTCTAGTTAAATCAAAGAGGACGCGCCTTTCCCTTTGAGACTGATCTCTCAATATGAAAATGGAAGATACGGCAAAATGCATAACGCCTGAAAAGCCGATCGTCTCCAAGGTGAAGTTACAGCGACAAACGCGTTCGCATACGTTCAAAGCGAATCGTCCTGTTAACAATACAAAAATAAGACGCTAAACACTGGGCACATAAGAAAACAAAAAAAAAAAACAAAGGCTGTAGATTGACAGAACTTGTGATGTGAAACAAATGTATTACAGAATGCAGAGAAACAGTCGGTGAGAAAATAAGCGCTTTTATCGGGACGTGCCTTAGGATTTGAAACAAATACCAGTTTGACCGGATTTGAAACGTTGTGAAGATTGACGGTTAACATGCGGGTTTCAGCTCATTTATATACATACAACCTGATTACTGCCCATTGAGAGCGCTGTATGCAGCAATTTGAAAAAATTAAATGGTAACGCGAGATCGACATAGCAATCATGATGGTTAAGTAACTTTATTGCTTGATAATGAAGATCGTGTTAGTTCACACAGTACCGACAGACATCATAGTTATTTCTATCTTTTCTTGTTTTATGTGACGAGTTAGAAGCCCATAGCGTGGAAGCATATCTCTGTGTTTAGTGTAACGCTTTTCTTACAGGCAAAATGCATCAAGTTTTCAGTGATACACCTTGTTAGCCGGTATAAATTCGTGTTTTAAGCGTGGAAGTGTCGGAATTTAACTCGTCTTACCTACCCATACATTTGTCTAAGAGACGAAGGATGCGTTTTTCCGCACAATTGACCTGTCGTAATTTCCTGTCGTTGTAGTGCCCCATACCAATATTCCCTAAAGCAGCATTGAGTAAAATAAACCATCATATATTTTTTTATAAATGGAATGAAACAAGTCCAGATATGTGGCTCATACAGGCCACGGAACGGACAACATCGGCCATAAGTTAATATCGCTTGTCCGAGATAAATTCAGGCACCTGAATATTTTTCGGTATATACCTGTTCTATATATTTCATCCTGAATTTAACCGTGATGTTTTCCTTTACACAAGGTAAGTGGGTTTGAAAAGCGTAATTTTCGTTTGTGAGTGTTCGTTTGCAAACAATTCTCCTGAATTCAAATAGACATGTGAGAAGGGCAATTATTTGCTGTCTTTATTACTTACTGAACGAATTTTACCAATAAGAAATTAATGTCGTCAGCAAAGACTGCTATACGAGGTGTGGTTTTAATTTTGCAATATCAATATTTAACAAAAGAAAGAAAGTAGGGCCTAGTGTGCCACCTCGAGGCACCCCCAAGGTGGCATTTTTATAGAAGGTTCTCCGAGAACTCTCAAAACAGGCTGACAAACTGTTGTTTTTCACAAATAACTATTGATGTTTCTTGAGCGGTGACAAACACTAGCCAACAATTCCGAACTAGACTTTTGACTCCTTATACGGTCTAATGCTGAAAGTCGATTAAGACATTGTCAAGTTTGTAAAGCAAAAATCTGTGCTTGAGAGGACCAAAGACATTCCGTACATAAAAAAAAAAAATTCCTAAGTGCATATTTTGCTTTTATTTCTTGCTATATTGAATATTTTTACATTTACCAGGGTATCTTCGGCTGCCTTGTTATGTTGAAATTGAGAAATTGAAGCTGGGAAAGTGATATTATATATTATTTTACCAGGAATTGAGTCAAATGAATTTTTAAAGGCTTTTTTGTACCTTCAAAAAACCATTAAAAGCAGAGTAGGTAGGTAATAAACGAAAATATTTCGCGCTGGTCCTTTGTGTATAGGTACCGTTTTAGGTATATTAAAATGGTGCGAAGACTTTCTGGCAGGCAAAGTTGTGCTTATTAAATCTGAAAATAAAAAAACAATTTCAGATGAGAGATTATGTCGCGCTAGAGGGCTCGATGGTATTATAACCATTCACCACGTCTAGCTTCAATTTCTTTAAAAAAGTTTTTCAGTTGCAGCTGACGAAACAGCATTTAAAACTGCAGAGTCTGCTTGCGAGTGTGTCTGGCTATTGTTGGCGATTCGGTACTGGATGCACATGGCTGTGTTGCTAAGGACCAGATTCGTATCCTTAACGAATTCGTCATCGATGAGGAAAGCAATGTTTAACAACACTTACTCCATTGGAGGGGAGATTAGAACTCTTCCTTTGTGGGAGTGGAACTGCTTCCTTGGATTTTCAGGGTTACTTTAAGGCATGGCAATTTATGAGACCTAAAACATAAACCATGGTGTCTTATATTCTAATTTGAACTTTTTAATACCAGCATTCATTTGGCCTCCAAAATTTTTTTATATTTATAGTGATATTTATAGTAGCACTCGAACTGTCAAACACTTCATTCTTACTTTTGTGTTGTGCGGGGTTTAGTGGCACATAAGCACCTAAGGCTATCACGCGCCAAGCTCAGTCGTTCTTAATACTGTTGGCTCGTATACTGCTTATCGATCCATGGTTTCTTTGTCTTTATTTATGCTTTTCTGATTTAAAAATGTGAAAAATATTTGACTGAGATTCCTGAAAAGATCTTTAAAATGTATCCTGCGCTTTATTAGCCTAAGGCTGTATGTACACGGTAGGATAATCCGCTTATTTCAGTGGCAGGTACAGTGATAGATTTGTTCAGTGAAAGATGGTTGGTGCATATGTGCTGAAAATGAGTGTAATTAATGTTCTTTATGATACAGGCGAAATGTTGCCACAAAAAATGGGGCAAATTATTACTGTCGTCACAAGAGAGCGGCCAGATATGACCTCTGATGCGTTGTGCGTTGGTTATACAAACGTCGAAGGATGTAAGGCAACTGGGGGTAATTCGAAGTGGTCCTCTGCTTGCGGATCCGTACGAAGTAAGACAATTGTTTACTTCACGCGAATTAGTCTTGACAGAGAGTGTATTGATGTTAATATGGTTCATGCTGAAAATGGTTTTTGATAAGATTCACAGTATTAGTGCATTAGAATTAAATGAACCAAGAAACGCCATTTGCAACGCGTCGAAACGCCTGTACAAAGAACGTATTTATTGCCGACACCCTTCATTTTCAACCGTCGTGAAAATTACGCACAGTCCAATAATTTTCTTTTACCTGTGATACATTAGTGGTACGGACGAGGTGTTTTTTTATCGACGTTAAACTACAGGGTGTACCAGCGGTGCCTCCCTTGTGGTTTTGTGTATATCTCTGTTATTCTGAATCGAAATAAACATTTCGACTCCTGATGGATCTTCAGGTAAAAGCGCAAAAAATACAGACGGGACACAGAGAACAAGAGCACACACCGAACACGCAATGCAGCACTCGTTTTGTGTTTTTATTTTATCTGTCCCGTCTGTGTTTTTTGCGCTGTTACTTGAAGATGAATAACCAACAAGCCCAAGCTGCTGTTCTGGCTGATGGATGATACCATCACATTTTTACTTGTTTTACTCACCCAGGACGCCAAAGATAAATTGAAGTTGGCCTGTTTCGATAGACTACGGCACTCTAAAAACAAAGAGACATCACTGTCACCGAAAGCGGAGCTTTTATAAACTGTAATAGACTATAAATCGAAATAGAGGTGTCGCCGCCCTCAATCTGGCAAGTAAATTGCATGCGTTGATACCGAACTTTTTGCGAATACGTGAGGCCATGTTACCTGCCATTCGCTTCAAAGCGGAGGCAACAAGTACATCTCTCTGAGAAACTCACGAGTTTCTACAGAGTTGGGGGAAAATCAATGAATCGACTTTTCCCGGCTAGAAAGGTTTTTTTCCCTCCTAGACAAACGTTAATATTTCACGAAAGCCAGAGAACCAAGCTTTAATAAGAACAATATTTGGGAGGAGTTTTCTTTACAGTCCACTTAACGTGGAAGAGACAATTCAATCTGAAATTATCGACGTCGTTATTGGAGATACAGGCATTGCCTGCATACAGGTCGAGATACAGGCATTCCGAACAAAATGAGGTTTTTCAATGGGCCGCACTCAGACACATCTCACACTGAAATAAACTTAAGTTAAAGGCATTTGACTTTGGCTAATTCCAGTGTACTTGAAGCATGCAAAATGAATTCATCTGGTCTCAGGCTCAATATAAAGGGAACATTTTAAATTTACAGGCGTTCGTTTTATCATCAACTCAAAGGTATCTCAGGAGGAAAGTTTTTCTCATTGTATGTACTTTATTTCTTGACCGCTGCAGTCGAGAAAGCAGCGCTGATCGGTGTCGCCACTCGTGCTGTCTCACATTGGTGCAGAATCATAACACCTTGAAATTCCTCGCACATCGGCTCGCGCTCACGTTGAAGGTCCGTGGACGGCGAAAGTTATGAAAATTTCTAGGTCAGCAAAATGTATTTCTTCACTGTCTGCTTTATCCCACAAATCGCCCTAAGAAACCAAAACCTTACCCTTGAAAAATATATTCTGACATCCTATAAAGAAATAAAAGCGAGCAAAGGGTATGTAGAAATTACCAGCAGTGGAAAACATAGCTGATGGATTTATATACGCTTACTAAAACATTTTCTCGCCTTTCAGAGATGAAGCCTTTCAAAATACACGAAGTGCATACGAATGCTGAACAAAAAACAGCACCACTTTCGTTGACGTGTGACAGTGAATTCTATGCCAACCATAGAAATTGGAGTTAATGGTTTTGCACGTGTCGCTAGTTGAAGGTAAATCAGAAAAAAAATAATGATAAGAAAGAGCGCACTGGATCACGTTCTAGTTGAGGGTTTTCAGGGGGATGCGCGAATCGAAAAAGCGAGGACGTGAAGACAACTAAAGAAGGAGAATCGTGGGTAGCGACGGTTAAGGAAATGGGGCTGTATATGCTAATACTGCACGTAGTTTAGTATAACTAGAGTATAAAAGCTGTTCCTTGGATCTGTGGAACCACACTTCTCCTTCACTTCACTGTGAACGCCAGATATACACCAACCATGAGGACTCAGGTGACTCGTTTGACTCCTTAATCTTGAGCTTCGCTAGCAACGCTCACTGCGGCAAAAAGATAATGGCAATTAGTTTCGGTAGTTTCCCGACGGAAAGTTATGTGTTGTCTTCAGATGCAATGCATGTGTCCACCTATGTTGTTCCGATGTCAAGAATTTCGGCATGTCATAAAGAAAATTCGCGAACGCTCTTTAGTCTTCCAAAGATATGCATAGTTTCTCGAAGAACTTCGAGCTTACCACCAATTGCTCGCCCCTGATAAGTATTGAAGACTTAGCTGCTGACCGCAGACCGCAGGTAATATACCTGAAGAATGTAGTCACGCCACATCTAGAACAAGTTCTTCGTCAGTCACCACCACATGAGAGGCATAGCACTCGATAATTGTGAGCAACGTAATAAATTGTAAACGGTTTGCTTTGAAGTATCAGAAGCGTTATGCGCCTGCGTATCACCTTGGCCACTGTCAAGAAAACAGAACTAAAAGCGAGCACGAACAAATGTCGAGTCTAACCTGTCCTACTTACCAGATAAGTACCCCGGCCAGTCTTCGTAAAAAAAAAAAAGGCATTTTTTTATTACGCTACTAATCACATCATACTTAGCGTTTGTCGTCTGCTGCGGTAAACGTTAGGCCTTTAACATAGGGTTTTTATTATTTTTTTGAAAAGCCTGTTTGTCAACTGGTAAGACGCATAAGGCATTAATTAAGAAATGCCTCTTGTTGGGTTAGAAACAATAGTTTTTGTACAGCATGCTAAAGCTTGAACTCCGCGCGGAACATTATGCCGCCCTTCTGCTTCCGTAGACTTTTACACTGATAAGTCATATTGCTAGGAGCGGCAGTAGCTCAAAAAGAATGGGGCCTCCATGTTTTGTCGTCAAACAGCTCGGCTGGTCACTTCCTTTCTCTGAATGACGCTCGTACGGCAGAGATTAGCGCTGAACCCAATGTTTATTATCATGACGTAATATTGGAATTGCGTACTTCCACTGACTTTTAGATAAAAAATATGATGGTTGATGGTTAACCAACTCGCAAAAAAGAATACAGAGTGGCGCCCAAACCAAATAGTACAAAAATTGTAGCGTCACCTTCGAAAATGCAGCATTCGTGTAACTGCTCGTAACCTCGCAGCTGGTTATCGCTGTCGTGCTTTGCCTCGCCGTCTCGATGGTCGCGGCCATTGGCTACGGAGGAGGATTCGGACATGGCTACGGTGGCTTCGGCGGCCATGGTCTCGGATATGGTTCAGCCCTTGGAGGCATCGGTCTCGGCGGCGGCTACGGTCTTGGCGGTGGCTACCGTGGCTCCTACGGTGGTTTCCACGGCGGCCATGGCTTCCTCGGCTGAAGGTATGTTCTTACACCTTACTGCTTGCTGCGCTACTATGCATCATTCGAGGCTCGAAAGCAAGCATAGCGTTACTGTACAGGGTCGCGAAGCCAAGCGGCCCTTCTTCTGTCGCTGCGCTGTTGACGACAGCGAGGGCTCTTATTGTAGTGCTTGGGTGACTGCTTTTGGATGCTTTCTGACTGCGTCATGTCGCGGCTGCTGCTGAGCTAAACCCCCTAATAACATGAATTAAAGGCAGGCTTACTGGAGATGGAGAATAAATGCACTGGTACGCCTCAATACGTTTTTTTTTTCCTGCTAAGCGCATCAGTAGATAAATGTGCGCAGCCAGAATGTCATAGTTCGTCCCACAGAGAGCAATGATCTGGGTGGTCGCAAGAGAAGGCATCAACTAGATCAACTAGAATGGTGTACCAATGTTACATATCTTTTCAACGAGCGGAATGAAAATAATCACAAAAAGCCCCTTCGAAGCTTGAGGAGTGCTTTCAAACATGACACACACGTTTCCTATTGCTCTCTAGCCTTGCCTGGCGATAATCAATGATCAGTGCTTTGTTTTCTTTCATTTCAGCGTGAACTTGCTTCCGAGCGCCACACGGACCGGAGACTTTGAAGGAGTAAAAAACATGTAACTAGTCCTGAATAAACCAATATTACTCAAAATCTTATGCTGCACGAGCTCCCTCTTTTCCCAAACTAAAACATACAACTATGAGAAAAAGTTTAGATTATGCTAACCTCACCTGTTCAGTTGAAGAGGCGGTAATAAAGGTAAGATTCTCACCGTTTTGCCTGCTTCATCTTTAATATAAAATAAGCCTGGGAATATTATGGTTAAATCTTTTCCTGATATATTGAAAGCCACTTTTAGGAATTCGATGTTGTAATACGCCTTAGAATGCAAATTTACCAGTGGCTCATAGGTACAGGATGAGTGAGAGGAAACATACTTGAAGCTTATAGGCTGCTAGTTAATCAAGAAGCTAATGGAAAGTGCTTATCAAATGGCACAAATTTGACTTATCAAGGACCATACTTAAATCTTTGAAACCGAAAAAACTTGTCCTAGCCAGGTGCACCCTTCCAGCCGCGGCCTCAACGTGACAGTTGTGCATCCAAGTAAGATAGCCAGAAGCAGAAGGAAGAAGTAAAATTGTTGAGGGGAATCGCTAAGCTCGTGTGGAATGCCCAGCGTGGACTGGTGCGGCGTTATATCGCGTGACCACAACAATTGCCTAAACTGCAAACATTAAAAGAAAAACTCACACTTCGCCGCACCATAAAAGAGGTCTACCTCGAGCTCCGCCTAGACAAACGCATTTACCCTGCCCCTCATCCATCACTCACGGTACCGGAGGCTGGCCTTCTTCGGCACGTTCAAATGAATGCAGTCATCACCCCGTCTCGCCTCTTTCTCTATCGCTATCGATCGGACCCTTCCTCTCCCAACTGCTCCTGTATCTATACGGACCTGGCCCATTGCCTCTTTTATTGCCCGGCTGCTAAGCAGTCGGGTTCCTACCCCCCACCTTCTTTATCCATCACCACCTGGCTCGACTGGCTTGGCGCTGAAGGGGAGGAAGAACAGCGACTTCTGGTCGCCCAGGCGGTCGACATGCTCGGCCTGTAAATTTTGGCCGAATAAAGGTCTTCCACTACTACTACAGCTTTCTTTTTCCAACTAGTCGCTGCGCTGAAGTGGACCGTGAAAAGAATTAACCTCTTATTTCAATTCCCCCTTCACCTTGCGGGATTCCCCTAATTCTATGGAGTGAGGTGGAAGTAAGCGAGGGTGGTGCTAGACATTACTAATAAGTTTGCAATGCCACATACAAATAAGAAGACTGTAACCACGAAGGAAAACGTGCTAGCGCTCTACCGTACCCAATGAATTTCTGGACGCCCGTTACGGTGACTAAGATGTCTGTGGCCTGGATTCAGGGAAGGCGCGAGACGGCTATTCGAGGCGAAAAAACTGCAGAACCTTCCAAGCCACGAAAAATGAACGAGGGGAGATAGTCGGTAGAAATCGCTTCAGACCCCTAATTGACAAAATTTTTGCACGAAGACGGCGTCGCGTAGACATGGTGCATAAAAAGTATTACGTAGGCTACCCACTAAGACATGCTGCAGTTTACGGGGTGCTTTTAAGAACTAGCAACAAATTTGTATTTCGCAACGAACTGGAAGTTTTCCACCAAAAAGTTTCTGGTAGGGTTGAGGGGAGGAGTGGTAAATCTATAGTGAAGGCCGAATGAACACTTAAATTAGAACGCTGGGCTACTTGCTGTTTCGAGTTGGTAGGCATAATAAATAAGGCGTAAAATCTAGATTAAAATTCAGCAAAAAAAGTAACAGACGCGTTTTTCGGTTCGTTTTCTCCCCAGATATTTATAGTTTTTAGACACTAGTTATGTTTTCGCACTGAAAACATATACTAGCCCAGGTACACGCAAAAGCTGAAGTCGTTCAACGACAGAAAGTGGAGTTGGTGACGTTGCATCTGATTTCGTCTGTTTGGAGTGGAGCATCGCATCATTCGAAGATTAATGAGAAATGTCATTGTCGTTGTGAGTCGTCGGCCCCAATGTGGCCATTTGCATCTTGAGCTTAAAAAATTGCCGACGATTACGTTACTTCCTAATGCAAAATTTGAGCGCAGCTCATTAGCTGTTTCAGGTTTTCGATAGATTGAGGTAAATAATTCGAGCAAGACATGTATGTTCAATTGCAGAAAACTTGTTATTTTTCACACAAATTCTTTCAGGAAACACTCCACTGACAGTTCTTGATTGTCATGAAGGAAGCTTTGTGGTGGGAGAAATATATCGATATATGCTCGACCTGCTGCACCAATGCCTGGTTCTTAAAGATGAGTTCTCTGCAAGTATTTCGCGATGTTGTCACAGCAGAAAGCATTCGGATTCCACCGCCCCCTTGGGCCACGGCACTGTTCACGAAATACCTCGCCACTCACCGTTCCTGCTGTTCCAGGTTGGTTATTACGAGTGTTCTTGTTACCGTGATGATGATGTCTGTCTTGTAGCAGTGTCGTGGCCACCCCATATTCTGGAACGTTTCCGCTCGGCGGCAGTGTACATTTGGCGCATTTTTGTCCTGGGTGGTGACGTTGAAACAAACCCAGGCCCCGTGACGAAGGGCCAAGAGGAAAAGCTCGAACTGGTATATGAAACTGTTCAAAGGCTCGAGTCGAACCACACGAATATCCTCGAAAGTGTTAACAAGATTCTTACAACTCATATTTGCTTGCAAAATGAAATGAAGACTTTAAACGATCGTGTACATGAACTTGAACTTAAAATGGAGTCTATTCCAGTTCTTCAAAGTGACATATAGTCCTTAGGTACCCGTGTGCTGGAACTGGAACTTAAAAAACAGTCAGTGCCTACCACAGTATCTGCCACGAGTTGTACGCACGATGTATCCAACATTCAAGTAAAACTTGAGGACCTGGAAAATCGTTCCCGCTGGTCTAACATTCTTTTTTATGGTGTTCAGGACACTGATGAGTCTGAAACTTGGGAAGACTCTGAGCGTATTGTGAACGAATTCTGTTCTAGCAAACTTGGTATCACGTTGTCTTCCTTAGCCCGTGCTCACCGCATAGGCCGTTTTTCTCACGAAAAAAAGATACCCATTATTACAAAGCTGTTCAACGAAAAAGAAGTCGAAACACTTATGAGTAAGGGCTATAAACTCAAAAGTACCGATTTCAGCATTTCGCGAGATTACTCGAAAACGGTTCGTGAGAAACGCAGCCAACTGTGGAAGTATGCCAAATCAGTAAAGAAAGAAGGTGACAAGGTCCGTTTGTCTTTTGATAAACTGCTTATCAATGGTGTCTCGTATTTCTGGGATGATCAAACCAGTAGCGCAGTGCGCGTGTCCCTTGCCTGACGCATCCCTTCCAGTTCTCGTAAAGTGGCTGGCAAACCACCCGTGCGGCCAAACGCGCAGCGTTGCTCCAATTACGATGTCAGTTTTCTGTGCACTAACATAAGGAGTTAAAAACGTAACTCTAAAAACGTAGCTCTTTCTTCTTTAATTGATTCATGCTGCTCCTCGGTCATCGCGCTTACCGAGACTTGGTTAAATGACATGGTTCCTGATGTCGTTTTCACCTGTGACTCCGAATTCAACATATTTCGTTGTGATCGCACGGGCCGTAGAGGTGGCGGTGTCCTTCTGGTTGTCAATAAAGTGCTCACTGCTGTGCCTATCGAGGTCACGTCGTACCTTGAATCGGTATGGGTTCGGTTGAGTTGTGGTCCCACGGTCACCATCATTGGCGTCATTTACCGCCCTCCGGACATGAATTCTTCATTCGCAAGTCAGTTTTCTAATTCGGAGTGTCTAGCGTTCCGTCCAGACGGAACATTTGCTGCTTCTGCAGTTCCGTCCAGACGGAATATTTACTGCAGCTAGAGTTCCGTCCATACAATAGTTAGTTTTAGTTTCACGTACGTGGAAGCTTCATGTATGTAGAGCGCTTACGGGTCACCAGTGCGCATGGGCAGAACGTGAAGTGGCTGCGTAGGTCGCACGGACGTACGTGAGATTCGGATCTTTGCGTTGCGGTCTTCACGTTGTTACTATAACGTTGTTTTCGTACGTGGCGTTGGCAAGATGGCGGCGCCCTGCCCGCCCGCTTCACAACGATAACAGCTTCGTCGCTAATCCCTCGACGGGGTATCGTGCTGTAAACTGTTGTATTTGCCTTCAATTGGTCCATTCTTGCTCTCGCATGAAGCTTTAGGTGTGAACTAGCTTTTGTTTACCAGATACAAATCCGTTTCAGCAGCTCCTAAGCCTCACGAAGAAGCGTTTGTGGTCGTCATAGCAACGAGTGTGCCGACGGTCTCGCGAGACCACGCGAAGCTCAAAACCTCGCGGGATATCGCGAGACTCTCGGCACAGTCAGCGGGAAAAGCAAAACGGTGCACGTTTTGGCTCTATAAGCATACGTCGTCAACATGAGTGGGACACCAGCGCGTCTTCGCTTCTCGAAAAGCGATGATTTAAATATGCTGCGGGACCTGAAGGAATGCAATCCCTTTGAAGATAACATGCAACATACTGTTCGGTGGAATGAAATCGCTCAACGTTTGTCAGAAGAAAGGGGGAAAGTATTTGCCGCCCGCACTGTGGCTTGGCCTGGCTCCGCTCCAAGCAGCTCGACTAAACCACGGCCATCTAGATCGAGCGCGCGGTGGTTACTAAACAAAATTTATTTTCTTTATCTGTACTAGATGGCGCGGCACAACATGCTAGCGGATTTTTTAGGTTCTATGGCAGATCTACACAGTTTGCGTCCCGTACGTGTCGCTAAACTGTACGAAGCGACACGAGCGTACGCTACGTAGACTGCTCACTTTTACTTGCGTGAAGGTTCTACGTACGCGTAACTAAAACTGTCTAATGTCCGTACTGTTCATACTATACAAAATGGGTGATTTCTACACACATAAAGCATTTCTTTGCCTCTGGAATAACCAGTTGACAAAGCTGTATTCAGATGCTCTCTCTACGCTTGTATACGGCACCAAAATATCTGTCCGCGTACTGCGTTTAGTTACATCCTCGAAGGATGTAACTAAACGTGCATGAATGCAGGATCGGGAAAATGACACTGTTAGAAGAAGAGTGCAGAAACTCTTCGCGAAGTGATGTGAAACCCTGTCGCTGTTTGTGCTGCAAGATGACGCAGCGCGAAAAAATCTAAGACGTACACAAACGGTCAACAAGCATTATGCAAACGCACCAACAAACCCAAGCCAAAACTCGTACTATTGCCATTTCTCACTGACTGCTTGAAAAATAAAATGATGCAGCAGAATATCCTGTCACACATTAGGCGGAAGAGGATTACAACTTTTTTAAATGGACATGCAAAAGTCTGCAAGCAAACTGCTTCCCCAATCCCTAACGCCGGCTTTAATTCCGTCTTGACATAACTCTTGTGGCAGATAATTCTGGACGGAACTGTGTGGTGTCAGATACAGTTCCGTCTGGACGGAACCCCATCGCTTCATGCAGTTCCGTCCGGACGGAACTTTAGCGCAAATTGTAGTTCCGTCTAGACGGAACTCTAGCGCAAATTGTAGTTCCGTCTGGACGGAACCCTAGCCACAGCCTTTCTAATTTACTAAGCGATCTTACTTGTCGTTTCCCGAATTCAAGCTTTCTTTTACTTGGTGGCTAACTTTCCCGCTATTAACTGGTCGTCATTAACAGCTCCTGCCAATGATCCTGAAGCTCAGGTTTTCCTCCAGTCCTGTCTCGATTTCTCTTTGCAACAACTTATTTCTGAACCTACGCGTCGTTCCGTCATTACAGCCAATATTCTCGATCTTATCTTGACAAGTGATCCTTACCTTTGCTCCAATATTGCGCTCTTAGAAGGCCTTTCCGACCATTCCATAATCACGGGTAACTTGAATTTTGTGCCCCATAAAAAGGTAACTCGTACTAAACAAATAAGGTGCTACAACCGAGCAAACTTCGGTGAAATAAACGCTCAGTTGTCAGTCTTTGCTGATCATTTTCTTCACGATTTTTCGTCACGCTCCGTGGAAACGAACTGGAGCCTGTTCAGCGTGAAACTTGCTACTCTCATTGACAGATTCATACCAGTCATCAGTATCCCATGCACTAACACAGCTCCTTGGTTTAATAGGCATCTACGTCGCCTTAATAACAAGAAAAAGCGCCTTTACAGACAAGCCGACAAGAACAGACACTCCGAATCTTGGCAACGGTACAAACTATGTGATAAGGAATATCAGTCTGAGTTGATATCTGCACGTAGGCACTTCTTCACACACGATCTACCGGCAATGCTAACAAACAATCCACGGAAGTTCTGGCAGATAATAAACCCCGTCAATCATCCTGACATTACTCTTACCAACGCGTAAGGCAGCAGTGTTCCAGTGGCCGAATGCGCCGAACTTTTCAATAACGCATTCACATCCGTTTTTACTCGTGAAGATCTCCCTTTACCTCCTATTTCTGTCAGTACTTCTAATACCTCAGTGTCCGAAATATATATCAGTGAGACTGGTATCTTATCCTTACTAGGTAAGCTTAAAACAACATCAGCATCAGATCACCTTGGCTTTAATAACAAAATACTCAAAAATTCATGTGATGGTATTCATCGCATCTTGTCCGCTATTTTTTCACAATCTCTATCATCAGGAGTGATTCCGCTGGACTGGCGCCTAGCTAAAGTTGTGCCAATTTTAAAGTCTGGCGATCGTTCCTCACCACTAAATTACCAACCATTTCATTAACTAGCACTGTTTGTAAACTTCTTGAACACGTAATTCACTCGCAGGTAATTAACTATCTTGAAGAACATAACATTATCTTTAAATATCAACATGGGTTCCGTAAAGGCTACTCATGCGAAACGCAACTTGCCGGATTCATTCAAGACATACGAGGTCTATTAGAAAAGTATCCGACCTTTGGCCGAAGAAAAAAAAACTGGCATAACTGGAGCGTTGGAAACCTAATAACCTTCAAAGTAGTCTCCTTGGGGCTCCATATACATCTCCCATCGGCACTGCCATTGTTGGAAGTATTCCGAAAAGGCCCTTTTCGGAATGGAATTTAGCTCTGCCGTCGTTGCAGCCACAATGTCCTTTCTTTTCTGAAATGGCGCTCCTTTCAATGGCCTCTTCATTTTAGGAAACAGCCAGAAGTCGTAGGGGGACATATCAGGAGAGTAAGGAGCCTGTTGAACTACAGGAGTCTGGTTTTTCGCCAGAAAACTGAATCAAATGCGAGGAAAGTGCAGGAGCAATGCCGCGAGGGATGCGCCAATTTCTTGTTGACCTCAATTCCGGTCTCTTGCGCCGCACAGCACCACGTAGGCGATGGAGGACATCCCTGTAGTACTATTTAGTCATTCTTTGACCCTGTGGGGTGCGTACTCGTGGTGTGCCACACAGAGGGAGTCAGAAAAGCAGTCAGCATCACTTTGACATTGCTGCGCACTTGGCGGGCCTTCTTTGGTCTTGGTGACGTGGAATGCGTCCTCTGTGACGACTGGGATTTGGTTTCCGGGTCGTACCCGTACACCTAATACTCGTCATTAGTGATTACGGCGTCGGTGAAGTCAGGGTAAGTGTTTTTGGAATCCAGCATCTCCTGTGAGACTTCAACACGAAGCTGCTTTTTCTCTACCGTCAGCAGCTTCGGCACGAATTTCGCCGCATCTCTCTCCATGGCCAAATCTTCGGTGATAATGGAATGTGCAGAAAAATTGCTGATGTACACTTCTCCCGCAATTCCTCGGATAGTCACACAACAGTCCCGCATCACCACAGCGTTCACTTCGGCAATGACCTGGTCATTTCTGCATGTTGATGGCCGACCGGAGCGTGGCTCTCTCTCCACGGATGTGCGGCTGTCTTTAAACCAGTTGCACCACTGCTTAATCTGTGTGCTGCTCATAGCATCATCACCGAAAGCCGTCTAAACATTTCGAATGGTTTCCTGTTGGCTATCGCTAAGTTTCTGGCAAAATTTGAGGTAGTAGCGCTGCTCCTCTCGCTCCGCCATTTTCCTTGCAACAAAAAACCGACGAGAGCACTGCGCACTGCCTCACTCAAACGCTGCTTCCCAGCCACAGACGCTATCGGCAGGCGGGAAAAAATTCGTGCATGCGCACGAGGGTTCAAGGTCGGCTGCTGTAAGCGCGCTTGTTTCACATCCATCAGGTGTTCGCAAAAAAAAAAAAATAAAGTCGGATACTTTTCTAACAGACCTCGTACATTCATCGATTGATGCTGGCATTCAAGTAGACTCCATATTTCTTGATTTTTCTAAAGCTTTCGACAGAGTACCTCACAACCGGTTATTAATAAAACTAGCACTGCTTAATATTCACCTTTTTGTCATTGCATGGGTTAAAGATTTTCTCTTTTCCAGGTCTCAATTTACAACTGTCAATAACCACAATTCGTCTTTCAGCCAAGTACACTCTGGCGTCCCATAAGGAAGTGTGCTTGGCCCCTTACTTTTCCTAATATTTATCAACGATTTACCGGATTCCAATTCTTCCCATGTCAGCCTTTTGCTGAAGATTGTGCAATTTATCGCAAAATTTATTCTAACACCCATTGCCAATCCCTTAAATCTGACCTGGATTCAGTAACAGCACGGTGCTCAACCTGGCTTATGCAACTTAATGATTCAAAAACTAAATTGATGTCTTTTACTAACCAAATGTCTCGAATTCAAACAGCATACTCCTTAAATAATGAGCCGCCGCGGTGGCTCAGTGGCTATGGTGCTCGACTGCTGGCCCGAAAGACGCGGGTTCGATCCCGGCCGCGGCGGCTGAATTTCTTTGGAGGAGAAATTCGAGGCCCGTGTACTGTGCGATGTCAGTGCACGTTAAAGAACCCCAGGTGGTCGAAATTTCCGGAGCCCTCCACTACGGCGTCTCTCATAGCCTTAGTCGCTTTGGGACGTTAAACCCCATAAACCAACCAACCTTAAATAATAGCTCACTCGAGCTAGTCACCACGTATAAGTACTTAGGACTTCACCTTTATTCAGACTTAGCATGGAACCACCATATTAACCTTATGCTTGCATCTGCTAATCGGTCATTAGGTATCTTAAAACATAACCTAAAGCATGCTCCTCCTCACCTCCGTGCCCATGGCTATACCACTCTAATTCGACCTAAAATTGAATATGCCTCGGCTATTTGGGACCCTTGCCAATCTTACCTAATAAATAACATTGAATCTTTGCAGAACCGCGCCGTTCGTTTTATTTACTCCGATTATTCACGTAACACCAGCATCACAGCCTTAAAGAAACGCGCAGGTCTCCAGGATTTATGTCTCCGCCGCAAAATTGAATGACTATCACTTTTTATAAACTTTATCATCATCGATCACTTCATACCGAATTTTTTTATTTGCCTCCTTCGATTTTTGACCGCCGCGATCATCCCTTTAAAGTTAGGCGTTTCACGTGCAGAACATTTAACTATGCGCATTCATTCTTACCACGCACAATATCTGACTGGAACACTCTGCCTTCACATATCGCAACCATCACTGATCGTGATAAATATTTTAAACTTATATCTTCAATAACTACTGCTTAACTCTTCGCATACATTGTTATTTTATTTGTTCATGGCTTCCTTTTTTGCAGGGTATGTTACTAAAATGATTCATTGCATTAGTTAGGAGAAGGTAAGTGACGCCAACCAAGTAAAATACAGGAAAAACACGACGTTTCGGGACCGGCTCGGCCCCTTCTTCACGGTGTGACTACGGGCGAGCGCAGCTTGGCTTTTTAAGCCCCTGTGTGGAGGACCTGCGGGTCAATGGCCGCAGCCCATGGACGTAGGATGAGGGGAGAGTCCCCAGGGAACGATTAACATTCTCTCGTGTTTGCTGTATGTGCCACGACTCGAGTAGAAGCCTCCTGCGTGGGTTAGCTTCCGTTTCCAATACAATGGTACTGTCGAAGTCAATTGGGTGGTCACACCCTTCACAGTGTTCGGCCACGGCGCTGCGTTGACGATTCATGTGACGGACGTCCGCTTTGTGTTGGTTCATCCTTTCCGCGAAGTTCTTCGTTTCCCCTATGTACGACGCCGGGCAGACGGAACACGGAATTTTGTACACGACGCCCTGGGCCTTTTCTCTGGGCTGCCGGTTTTTTGGGCGGGGGAGAAGGCGACCGATAGTGCTGGTCGGTTTGTGCGTTGTCAGCACCCCTTCTTTTCCGAGAATGCGACCGAGCGTCTCGCTCACGCCTCTCACGTAGGGGATGCAAACACGTTTCCGCTTCTGGAATGCGTCTGAGGAAATAATAGACCGGATTTTGTTTTGCCTTTTTTGTTTCCTGATAATGCGCCGGACGAATGAGCTTGGGTAGCCGTTCTTTTGGAGGTCAGAAATGACTCGGTTCTTCTCCTTCCTTTTTTCTTCACTTGAGGAACATATGGAGTCGGCTCTCTTCAGTAATGACGTCATGACAGATGCTTTGTGCGGGATGGGATGGTTCGAATCGAAATGTAGGTACCGTCCTGTGTGGGTTGGCTTCCTGTGCACCGAGGACTGCAGGCCTTTGTCGTGCCTTGTAAGTAGGACATCCAGAAAAGGCAGGCTGCCCTGCTGTTCATGTTCAACAGTAAATTGTATGGCCGGTTCAACTGAATTTAGATGACTCTGGAGGTTTTCTATCTCTGAGGTTTTCACCACACAAAAGCAGTCGTCTACATAACGGAGGAATAACTTTGGCTTGGGATTAAAGGAGGAGAGGGCCCGGCTTTCGACGTCTTCCATGGTTAGGTTAGCCACTGTGACTGAAATTGATGCCCCCATAGCAGTTCCGGAACTGCCCCCATAGCAGTTCCGGAGACTTCACCCTGTCTCCTCTGCGACGTCTCTCTGACTACCTGCACAAGGTACTGGCGCCGCTCGCCGGCAGAACACCCACGCATGTACAGAATTCGCGGCATTTCGTCCAACTTGTCTCGAACCTTACCGTGGAGGAAGACGAAAGCCTAGTCTCGTTTGACGTGGTGTCGCTATTTACCTGCGTACCGGTTCCCCTTGCTGTGTCCGTTGCTCGCCGCGCACTCGAAAACGACCAAACGCTGCACGAGAGAACTCCACTCAACGTCGATGAGGTATGTCGCCTTCTCGACCTCTGTCTGCGCAGTACCTTTTTCACCTACAACGGAGAATTTTTCAAGCAAACAACCGGAACTGCTATGGGGGCATCAATTTCAGTCACAGTGGCTAACCTAACCATGGAAGACGTCGAAAGCCGGGCCCTCTCCTCCTTTAATCCCAAGCCAAAGTTATTCCTCCGTTATGTAGACGACTGCTTTTGTGTGGTGAAAACCTCAGAGATAGAAAACCTCCAGAGTCATCTAAATTCAGTTGAACCGGCCATACAATTTACTGTTGAACATGAACAGCAGGGCAGCCTGCCTTTTCTGGATGTCCTACTTACAAGGCACGACAAAGGCCTGCAGTCCTCGGTGCACAGGAAGCCAACCCACACAGGACGGTACCTACATTTCGATTCGAACCATCCCATCCCGCACAAAGCATCTGTCGTGACGTCATTACTGAAGAGAGCCGACTCCATATGTTCCTCAAGTGAAGAAAAAAGGAAGGAGAAGAACCGAGTCATTTCTGACCTCCAAAAGAACGGCTACCCAAGCTCATTCATCCGGCGCATTATCAGGAAACAAAAAAGGCAAAACAAAATCCGGTCTATTATTTCCTCAGACGCATTCCAGAAGCGGAAACGTGTTTGCATCCCCTACGTGAGAGGCGTGAGCGAGACGCTCGGTCGCATTCTCGGAAAAGAAGGGGTGCTGACAACGCACAAACCGACCAGCACTATCGGTCGCCTTCTCCCCCGCCCAAAAAACCGGCAGCCCAGAGAAAAGGCCCAGGGCGTCGTGTACAAAATTCCGTGTTCCGTCTGCCCGGCGTCGTACATAGGGGAAACGAAGAACTTCGCGGAAAGGATGAACCAACACAAAGCGGACGTCCGTCACATGAATCGTCAACGCAGCGCCGTGGCCGAACACTGTGAAGGGTGTGACCACCCAATTGACTTCGACAGCACCATTGTATTGGAAACGGAAGCTAACCCACGCAGGAGGCTTCTACTCGAGTCGTGGCACATACAGCAAACACGAGAGAATGTTAATCGTTCCCTGGGGACTCTCCCCTCATCCTACGTCCATGGGCTGCGGCCATTGACCCGCAGGTCCTCCACACAGGGGCTTAAAAAGCCAAGCTGCGCTCGCCCGTAGTCACACCGTGAAGAAGGGGCCGAGCCGGTCCCGAAACGTCGTGTTTTTCCTGTATTTTACTTGGTTGGCGTCACTTACCTTCTCCTAACATTAAATTTCCCAACCAGACAGACTTCTGTCGAATGTTTTCTTTTGAGTCATTGCATTAGTGTTCTGTTTGTATAATTTTAATACTGCAGTAATCTTCGTTCTTTGCCAAGCTGCCATTCTTTAGATTCTTTAGCTTACTTATGTCATGCAAAGTGTCTTATTTGTGCTTTTGTTTTGATTCTTTTGCTTACTTATGTCATGCAAAGTGTCTTATTTGTGCTTTTGTTGTTTGTGTTATATTTGTGGTTTTGTTTTATTCTGTTCAATTGCCTGTTCAACACACACACACACACACACACACACACACACACACACACACACACACACACACACACACACACACACACACACACACACACACACACACACACACACACACACACACACACACACACACACACACACACACACACACACACACACACACACACACACACACACACACACACACACACACACACACACACACACACACACACACACACACACACACACACACACACACACACACACACACACACACACACACACACACACACACACACACACACACACACACACACACACACACACACACACACACACACACACACACACACACACACACACACACACACACACACACACACACACACACACACACACACACACACACACACACACACACACACACACACACACACACACACACACACACACACACACACACACACACACACACACACACACACACACACACACACACACACACACACACACACACACACACACACACACACACACACACACACACACACACACACACACACACACACACACACACACACACACACACACACACACACACACACACACACACACACACACACACACACACACACACACACACACACACACACACACACACACACACACACACACACACACAGGGAGAGAGACAAAAAAAATGGCTGTAGATTGACAGAACTTGTGATGTGAAACAAATATATCACAGAATACGGAGAAACATTCCATGAGGAAAAAAGTATGTGTATCGGGAATTGCCATATGGTTTGAAACAAATAGCAATTTGTCGGGATATGAAACGTTTAGGAGACTCATGGTTAACATGTGCATTTGAGCGCATTTATATACATATAATCTGATCACTGCTCATTAAGAGCGCCTTGTATACAACAGTTTGAAGAAAGTAAATGGTAACGCGAGATCGACATAGTAGTCATGATGGTTAAGTAACTTTATTGCTTGATAATGAAGATCGTGTTAGTGCATATATTACTGATAGACATCATAGTTGTTTATAGCTTTCTTTGTTTTATGTGACAAGTTAGAAGCCTATAGCGTGGAAGCATATATCTATGTTTAGTGTAATGCTTTTCTTGCAGGTAAATCGAATCAGTTTTCAGTGATACACCTTGTTAGCCGGAATACAGACTGGTCGCGCTAGAGGTCTGCATGAAATTCTGACCACTCACCACGTTTTGGTTTAATTTCTTTAAAAAAGTTTTTCGGTTTCAGCTGACGTAGCGGCATTTAAAACTGCAGAGTTTGCTTGCGAGTGTGTCTGGCTTCTGCTGGCGATTCGGTATTAGATGCACATTGCTGTATTGATAAGGACCGGGTTCGTATCCTCAACCAATTCTTTATCGGTGAGGAAAGCATTGTTTAGCAACACTTACTCCACTGGAGGGGAGCTTAGAACTCTTTCTTTGTGGGAGTGGAATTGCTTCCTTGGATGTGTATGGTTACTTTAAAGCATGGCGTCTTATAAGGCATGAAACATAAACATTGGCGTCTTATATCCTAATTAGAACTTTTTAATATCAGGATTCAATTACCCTTCAAATTTTTTAAAGAAAGGAAAAAGGTTGAGGTACTTATAGTGGCACTGAAACTGTCGAACACTTTATTGTTACTAATGTCTTGTGTGGAGTTTAGTGGCTCATAAGCATCTAGGGATATTAGCTCCAAGCTCAAACATTCTTACTATTATTGGTTCGTATACTAGGTTATCGATCCACGATGTCTTGGTCTTTATTTATGCTTTTATGATTAAAAAGGTGAAAATAAGTTTCATTGAGATTCCTGAAAATATTCTAAATGTATCCTACGCTTTATTAGCATTTACCTGTATGCACACGGGAAGCTGGTCCCCTTGTTTCAGGGATAGATTTGTTGAATGAAAGATCGTTGGGGCATATATGCTGAAAATGATTGTCACTAGCATGTTCTTTACGTGACAGGCGACTCGTTGCGACAAAACGTTGGGCATATTATTACTGTCGTCCCAAGAGAGCGGCCAGAAATGACATCTTATGCGTTATAATTGGCTATATATCCTGTGCTTACGGAGCCGTACGAAGTCAAACAAGTATTTAATTCCTGCGAATTAGTCTTGACAGAAATTGTGTTGGTGTTAATATCGTTCATGCTTAAAATGGTTTTGATAAGAATCACACTATTAGTGCACGGGAACTAACTGAGCCAAGAAACGCCGCTTGCAACCCGTCGGCCACCTGTACACAGAATGCATTTATTGCCGTCGTCATTCATTTTAGATCGTTAACAAAATTACTCACAGTTCAATGATTTTGTTTTACTTGCGATATATTAGTGGTGCGGGCGAGGTCTTTGGTTTTGGTTTGGTTTATTGGGGTTTAACGTCCCAAAGCAACTAAGGCTATGAGGGACGCCGTAGTGAAGGGCTCCGGAAATTTCGACCACCTGGGGTTCTTTAACGTGCACTGACATCGCACAGTACACGGGCATCTAGAATTTCACCTTCATCGAAATTCAGCCGCCGCGGCCGGGATCGAACCCGCGACTTTCGGGTCAGCAGCCGAGCTCCGTAACCACTGAACCACCGCGGCGGGGCCGAGGTCTTCTTTTATCGACGTTAAACTAAAGCGTGTAAAGACGGTGCCACACCTACGGTTTTGTGTCTATCTCAGTTATTCCTTGTCGAAATAAACACTTCGACTCCTGAGGGATGACATCAACACATTTATACTTGCTTCACTCACCGGGGACACCGATAAGAAATTGAAGCTGGCCTGTTTCGATAGAATGCGGCACTCTAATGACAAAGAGACACCACTGTCACAAAAAACGGAATTTTCATTGTAAAAGTAAAGGCGCCAAAAACCACGCACACACACAAGACAAGAGAACGGGACAGAGCGCCTCCCGGGAGACGCTCTGTCCCGTTCTCTTGTCTTATGTGTGTGTGTGGTTTTTGGCGTCTTTACGTTTACAGTGAATTAACAACTAGCCCAGCAAGAAGTTCTCTTAGGAATTTTCATAAACTAGAAATAGACTGCAAACCGAAACAGAGAAGTCGCCGTCCTGGACCGATGTCGCAAGTAAGCTGCATGTGTTGACACCGAACTTTTTGTGGATACGTGAGGCAATGTTACACTGCTGTTCGCTTCAAAACAAAGGCAACCGCTCTACCTCTGTGAGAACCTGACGAGTTTGTACAGAGTTGGAGGGAAGAGCAGAGAATCGATTTTTCTCGGCTCTAAATGTTTTTTTTTTCCCTCCTCGACAAACGTTAATATTCCACGAAAGCCAGAGAACCAAGTTTTATTAAGAACAATATATGGGAGGAGTTTTCGTCAGAGTCCACTTAACGTGGATGAGTCGATTCAATCTCTGAAATTATCGACGTCGTTATTGGATATACAGGCATTGCCTATATACAGGTAGATATAAGACTTTCCAATGGATCGCACTCAGAGGTATCTCACACTGAAATAAACTTTAAAAAAGGCGTTCGAATTAAGCTGATTCCAATGTAGTTGATGCATGCGAAATGAATTCATCTGATTTCAAGCTCAAAATAAAGGGCACATTTCAAATTTATAGGCATTCATTTGCCCATCAACTCAAAGCTATCTCAGGAGGGAAGTTTTTCTCCTTCTATATATTTCATTTCTTGACCGCTGCAGTAGAGAGCGGCGGTCGGTGTCGTCACCCGTGCTGTCTCGCATCAGTGCAGAACCATAACACCTTGAAATTCCTCCAACGTCGGCCTGTGCTGACGTTTAAGGTCCGTGGATGGCGAAAGGTATGAAAATTTCTTGTTCAGCAAAATATATTTCCTAACTTTCAGCTTTATATCGCCAATCGCCCTTAGCAATAATATTCTTACCCTTGAAAAATATGCTGCGACATCCTATGAACAAATAAAAGTGAGCAAAAGGTATGCAGAATTTACCAGCAGTGGAAAACATAGTTGATGGATTTATATACGCTTACTAAAAAAACTTCTCGCCATTCAGAGATGAAGCCTTTCAAAAAACACTAAGTGCATACGAATGATGAATAAAAAACAACACCACTTACGTTGACGTGTGACAGTGAATTCTATGCCAACCATAGAAAGTGGAGTTAATGGCTTTGCACGTGTGGCTAGATGAAGGTAAAGCAAAAAAAAAAAGAATGATAAGAAAGAGCGCGAGGGATCACGTTCTAGTAGTGGGTTTTCAGGGGGAGGCGCGAAACGAAAAAGAGACGACGTGAAGACAACTAAAGAAAGAGAATCGTGGGTAGCGACGGTTAAGGAAGGAGGGCTGTATGCTAATACCACACGTAGTTTAGTATAACTGCAGTATAAAAGCCGTTCCTTGGATCTATGCAACCACACTTCTCCTTCACTTCACCGTGAACGTCAGATATACACCAACCATGAGGACTCAGGTGAGTCGTCTGACTCCTCAATCTTGAGCTTCGCTAGCAACGCTCAATGCGGCAAAGATATAATGGCTATTAGTTTTGGTAGTTTCCCGACGGAAAGTTATGTATTGTCTTCAGATGCAGTGCAGGGGTCGACCTGTGTTGTTCCGATCTTAACAATTTCGGCATGTCACAAGGACAATTCGCGAATGCTCTTTAGTCTTCCAAAGCTATGCATAGTTTCTCGAACAACTTCGAGCTTACCAAAAATTATTCGCCCCTGATAAGCATTGAAGACAGCTGCTGACCACAGACCGGCGGTAACCTACTTAAAAAATTTAGTCACGCGAAATGTAGAACAAGTTCTTCGTCAGTCACCACCACATGACAGGCATAGCACTCGATAATTGTGAGCAACGTAATAAATTATAAACGGTCTGCTTTGAAATACTAGAAGCGTTATGCGCCTGTGCGTTTTCACCTTGGCCGCTGTCAAGTAAACAGAAATAAAAGCAAGCACTAACAAATGTCGAGTCTAACCTGTCCCACTTACAAGATAAGTACCCCTGCCAGTCTTCCTAAAAAAAAAAGCCATTTTTTTATTACGCTACTAATCACATCATACTTAGCGTTTGTCGTCTGCTACAGAAACGTTAGGCCTCTAAAATAGGGTTTTGTTATTTGTTTTTGAAAAGCGTGTTTGTCAACTGGTAAGACGCATAAGGCATTAAGTGATGCCTCTTGTTTGAGTCAGAAACAACATTTTTTGTACAGCATGCTAAAGCTCGAACTCAGCGCTGAACTTTACGCTGGCCTTTTGCTCCCCTTGACTTGTACAGTACACTGATTGGTCATATTGCTAGGCGCGGCCGTCGCTCAAATAGAATATGGATTCTATGTTGTGTAGCCACAAAGCTCGGCTGGTCACTTCCTTTCTCTGAATGACGCTTCTACGGTAGAGATTAGCGCTAAACCCAGTGTTTATTATCATGACGTACTATTGGAGCTGCATACTTCCACTGATTTTCAGATCGAAAATATGAGACAAGGTAATGGTTAACGAACTCTCAAAAAAGAAAACGGAATGGCGCCCAAACCGAAAACTACAAAATTGCAGCCAACCAATTCCCTCGAAAATGCTATATTCTCCTAACTGCTCGTAACCTCGCAGCTGGTCATCGCTGTCGTGCTTTGCCTCGCCGTCTCGATGGTCGCGGCCATTGGCTACGGAGGAGGATTCGGACATGGCTACGGTGGCTTCGGCGGCCATGGTCTCGGATATGGTTCAGCCCTTGGAGGCATCGGTCTCGGCGGCGGCTACGGTCTTGGCGGTGGCTACCGTGGCTCCTACGGTGGTTTCCACGGCGGCCACGGCTTCCTCGGCTGAAGGTATCTTTTTACGCCTTACTACTTGCGGCGCTACTATGCATTATTCCAGGCTCGAAAGCAAGCATAGCGCGACGGCTCAGAGTCGCGAGGCCAAGCGGCCCTTCTTCTGTCCCTATGCTGCTGACGACAGCGAGGGCTCTAAAGGTAGTGCTTGGGTGACTGCTTTGGGATGCTTTCTGGCTGCGTCCTGTCGCGGCTGCTGCGGAGCTAAATAATAACATGAATTAAAGGCAGGCTTACTGGAGGTGGAGGATAAATGCGCCGGTACGCCTCAATACGTTTTTTTTTTCCTGCTAAGCGCATGAGTAGATGTATCTGCGTAGCCACAATGTCATAATTTGTCCCACAGAAAGCAATGATCTGGGTGGTCGCAAGAGAAGGCAAGCTAGCGATCAACCAGAATGGTATACCAATGTTACATATCTTTTCAGCGAGCGCAATGAAAATAATTACAAAAAGCCCTTTCGAAGCTTGAGGAGGGCTTTCAAACATCACACCCACGTTTCATATTGCTCTCTAGCCTTGCCTGGCGATAATCATTGATCAGTGCTTTATTTCCTTTCATTTCAGCGTAAACTTGCCTCCGAGGGCCACACGGACTGAAGACTTTGAAGGAGTAAAAAACATGTAACTAGTCCTGAATAAACCAATATTACTCAAAATTTTATGCTGTACGAGCTCCGTCTTTTCCCAAACTAAACGATACAACTATGAGAAAAAGTTTAATTATGCTAACGTCACCTGTTCAGTTGAATAGGCGGTAATAAAAGTATTCTCATCGTTTTCCCTGCTTCATCTTTCATATATAAAATAAGCCTTGGAATATTATAGTTAAATCTTTTCCTGATATATCGTAAGCCATTTTAAGGAACCTGATGCTGTAATACGCCTTAGAATTTAAATTTACCAGTGGCTCATAGGTACAGGATGAGTGACAAGAAACATACTTGAAGCTTATAGGTGCTAGTTAATCAAGAAGCTAATGAAAAGTGCTTATCAAATGGCATAAATTTCAGTTAACAAGGACCATACTTAAATCTTCGAAATCCTTGGATTTGCGTGGTAACTTTACAGCAAGGCGTCTTATAAAGCATAAATCCTGAAGCGTGACGTCTGATATCCTAACCTGAACTGTTTAATATAAGCATTCAAATGGCCTCCAAATTTTTGGAACTAAGCAGAAAGGGTGAGGTATTTATAGTGGCACAAGTACTGTGAAAACTTCGTTTTTACTATTGTGTTGTGTGGAGTTTAGTGGCGCATGAGCACCTAAGGCTATCATGCTTCAAGCTCAGTCATTCTTACCATTATTGACTCGTGCACTGTGTTATCACTCCAGGGTTTCTTTGTCTTCATTTATGCTTTTCTGATTTCAAAAAGTAAGAAATTTTCCCTGAGATTCCTGAAAATATTTTTAAAATGTATCCTACGCTTATTAGCCTTAGTCTGTATGTACACGGGAGGCTAACCCGCTTGTTTCAGTGATAGATTTGTTCAATGAATGATAGTTGGAGCATATATGCTGAAAATGATTGTCATTATGTTCTTTACGGAACAAGCGACTCATTGCGACAAAACGTTGGGCATATTATTACTATCGTCACAAGAGAGCGGCCAGAAATGACCTCTTATGCGTTATAATTGGCTATACAAACGTAAATGGAAGTAGAGCAACTGGGGGTAATTCGAGGTGATGCTGCCCTTAGCGAAAACTAATACATTTGGAATATACGGTGGGCTATTTAAATTGTATTTTAAACATATTTTGTATTCATGAATGCACTAAAAATATGTATAAGATACGTTCCAAGAATTTCATGCTTGATGTTCGAAATATATTCTTAAAATATGCCAAAGATACCTCACTTAAAGCATAGTTCGAGCACTTTTTAAACACGCGAAAAAATATATACGCAGTTTTAGCATCTTTTCAATGTATTACAAGTGTACTTTCGTAAATATGAAATTAATTCATCCGAAGTATACTTCAATTCTAACAAACGGCAGTCCTTTTAAACGGATTTGCAGCACACTTCTAGCTGCCGTTGAACAGTCGAGGGGTCGAAATCGCGTTTCGGTGAATGGTATTTGCATGCTGTTAGTGTATTTCAAGTGTACTTCCGTAAATAACCAATTGATTCGTCCAAAGAATACTTAAATTTTAGGCAAATTGTCAGTCCGCATTAGCATATTTGCAGCACACTTCAAGCTGTCGTTGAACAATCTAATGCTCGAAATCGAGTTTCAGGAAATCGCATTTTGGTGTTGGTAATGTATTTAAAGTGTACTTTCATGAATACGCAATTAATCTGTCTAAACTATACTTAAATTGTAGCGCCCCGCCGCGGTGGCTCAGTGGTTACGGCGCTCGGCTGCTGACTCGAAAGATGCGGATTCGATCCCGGCCGCGGCGGCCGAATTTCGACGAAGGCGAAATTCTAGAGGCCCGTGTGCTGTGCGATGTCAGTGCACGTTAAAGAACCCCGGTTGGTCGAAATTTCCGGAGCCCTTCACTACGGCGTCCCTCATAGCCTGAGTTGCTTCCGGACGCTAAACCCCAATAAACCAAACCTAAACCAAACTTAAATTCTAACAAATGGGCAGTGCACGCAAACATATTTGCATTACACTTCAAGCTACCGTCAAACAATCTAGAGCTCGAAATGACGTTTCAGGGACAGTGACACCACTCACTTTCCTGCCGTTCTTTCTTTTAAGGTAACTTCTAGCAGGAAGGTAATCACCACTTATTTACAATACGTGCGGAGAACGTGATAGCATATACCGGCAAAGGCGCCTTGGGTAATTCCGGGCCCCAATATGCCAGCGAATAGGACCCCGACTGGCAAGGCCGGTGGTGGTGGTGGAAAACATTTATTTACACATGCACTACTGGAGGTATTGCATGAGCTGACCCAGAGGGGGCCAGCCCTTACAAGTACTAGGTGGGGGTCCCTAGTTCGGGACCCCAGTGGCGTCGGCCGCCGCCCGGGCTCGCGCGACCAAGGCCCGTTGGGCCTGCAGGTCAGAGCAGCCGAGCAGGGTCGCCTCCCAGTCCTCCCGGGTTGGGTTGGGGTGAGGGGGGATAGCAGGGTTGGAGGGGCAGGCCCACACCATGTGGTAAATGTCCGAAGACTCCTCCGCACAGTGCGGACAGCTGCCCGAGAAAGAAGGGTCGAAGTGTTTGAGAGCTGCCGGGCACAGCAAAGTATTGGTATACAGGCGAAGCAAAAGCCGCTCCTCCGCCTTTGAGAGACCTTTACACGGGCGGGGATAAAGACCATGGCCAGATTGATAATGTAAAACAATGTCTTTAAAGGAGTAAGCGGGAGTGAATTCGAGTTCCTGATCGTCGGGGTCGGAGGGGAATGTCCGGTGAGAGAGCGCGCGGGCGGCGGCGTCAGCTGCCTCATTTCCCTCAAGGCCCATGTGAGCAGGAGCCCAAACGATACGCCGGTGCGCGGGGTCCCCGGTGTAGACGCTGTTTTGGAGAATGCGGTAGGCTAGATATGGTACCCAGCCCTGCTCGACGTTCCGACATGCCCCTCGCGAGTCGGAAATAATTGTTTTTGAATTGGAATCAGATGCAGCCAACGCAATGGCGACCTCCTCCGCGTGTGTTATGTCACGGGCTCGGAAAGTAAGGCCGTTCACTGTTTTGGATTGGTGGACGACTGCGGCAGTGTACCATCCCCCGTGGTGGGGGCCGGAGGCATCCACGTAGAATACGCCGGGTTTCGATCCATAGTGGCGGGCCAGGGCTTCCGCTCGCGCCAGGCGCCGGCCATTAGGTCTTCACGGTTCATGTTCGCGGGAAGAGGGCGCACGTGGAGGGCGCATCTCCACTGGGATGGAATACGTACGCGCTCTTCCATAAGAGTGGTGTGTTGGATGTGCAGTCGGGCAAGCAGGCGGCGACCCAACGATGTCTTTGAGAGACGTGTGTATTGGTTGGTCAAGTGGGCTTCCCGGAGCTCCCGAAATGTGTTCACCATGCCCAGCCCCAGGAGGCGCTTGTTGGAGGTGTTCACGGGGAGGCCCAGAGCTCGCTTAATAATTTTGCGGAGGATGACTTCGAGTGAATCCTCGTCTTGCTTCCGCAGGTGGAGGTATGGAGTCGAATATAGAATTCGACTGGTTACAAATGCATGCGCCAGCCGCAAGGCGTCCTTACATCGTAACCCCCCGCGCTTGTTAGAAACCCGGCGGACCAAGCGGCCCACCTGGTCCCCCACCTGACGGAGTTTGGTCAATGTTGTTTCTGACCGTCTGTTTTGATGTATGAAGAGCCCCAGTACCCGGACTTCGATATTTTCAGGAATTGGACCTGTCTCAAGAGACAATGAAATTTTGGCTGTGCACTTTGGTGAGGGGCGTATGTGCACAAATTCAGACTTTTGGGTGGAGCATTGGAGGCCGCAGCGGCGGCTCCCTAGACGCCCGTGTATCTGTTGGTTGACAGTTCGACTCCTGACCTATGCCCGAGGCAAGTTTCAACTAGCAATTCGGTTCTAGGTCACCCCCAGATTCAAACTCGACCAGTAGGTAACTTCTGCGATAATTGGGGGGCCCGCAGTCTTTGCGCAAAAAATGCCTCAGCGGGCAAGATAGTGAGTCACTATCGGTGGGTATATATTATACCCCTGTTACATGGGCGTTTTCAACGGCAGTTCAGTTGACCGTCAGTTGAACTGAACGGCAGTTAGCAGTGTTACACGGCAGCGCTAACTGCCGTTCAAATCTCAACGGCAGTTGAGTTCGACTGAGGTCGGGGGTCCCAGTTGAACGGCCAACTGACAAGATGGCGTCGAAGGGGTAAAAAAAATTTCCCGTAGTGTATCGTCTTGGCTCAGTGTACTGCGGCATGTGCAAAGCAGCAAACTAAGAAAACACTCCAAATAAAACTGGAGACGCATTAAACACAGGTAGACATAGCGCGTGCGTCGAGCAGTCGAAGTGAGAAAACCCAAAAAAACGACGACGACCATCGAACCGACCCACATCGGATAGTCTTAGCTACGAATCGACATCGTCAACCAAATTTTTACCCAAAAGAAAAAAAAAATATACACAAAATTTGTCGCTATAGGAAACAATATGTACAAGACTATCATTTATTACACACACAAAAAAAAATGTATACACTGTTTTTCTTTATTTTCACTTCGCTCTAGATGCGATGTCACGTGGTTAGTATGCTAACTGAACTGAACGCGAAGTTCTCTTGTAACAGCAAGCGAATCCAGTGTAGTTTAACGACAGTTGAAATACTCAACTGAGGATTAACTCAACTGCCATTGAAAACGCCCGGGGAACACGGGTATTAGACAAGCCAAGTATGACGCGTGTCGGAGCACTTCCTATTGGCTACGACACTTTCGTCATGATTTGCTGTGTGTAGGTATCTTTGCCGTGTGTAGGTATCTTTGCCGTGTGTAGGTATCTTTGCCGTAGGTATCTTTGCCGGTGCTGGAAGTAGTAAGAGAATATGTCTATTTAGGGCAGGTAGTAGCAGCTTTTTTTTTTTATTTGGTACCTGCATCGCCTTTCAGCATTACAGCAGGGGGGCACTTTCACATTAAAAAAAAAACAAAAAATCATGCACTTAGCGCGTGAAAAAAGGCATCATTAGGTAGAACATTAACAATATGTGGCGGCAAAGCATTCCATTCGCGAACTGTTCGCAGAAAAAAACGAATAACGGAGTACGTCACCTTTAAAAGGAAATTCATGAAGCTTTAAATTGTGGTCCCTTCGCTTCGAGACATAGAAAGGCGGCTTCAAATATTTTGATTCGTCTATGCCAGTCTTGGAATAGAAAATATTATGCAAAAATTTTAATCTCAGATTTCTTCTTCGAGTTTTAAGTTCTGGCCACTGAAGATTCCTTTTGCTTTCCGAGATACTGAGTGTCCTGGAATAGTTTCCAAGTACAAAGCGGACTGCCCTATTTTGAATTTTTTCCAATTTGTGAATAAGTTCTTGTGTGTGCGGGTCCCAGCACACTGATGCATATTCGAGTACTGTGCGGACGCGAGTAAAATATAGCTGTTCTTTAAGATGCTGTGGAAGGTGGCTGAAATTTCTTCTTAACAAACCTAATATACCAGCAGGTTTCTTTACGACGTAATTAACATGCTTTGACCACCTCAGGTCAGCAGTAAGATAAACGCCTAAGTATTTAAAATTCTGTTCTTTTTTCAAGGCCGCATGGTTTATAGTGTAGATATAAGCAGGGTAGGAGTGCTTCCTCGAAAAGGTGACGTGTACACACTTTTTAGTATTCAAAGTCATGTCCCAATTATTACACCACGAGGCTATCTTATCTAAGTCGTCTTGCAGGCTTTGCACATCAAGTGAACAATCTATAATTCTATAAATCACGCAGTCGTCTGCGAACATTCTGAACGAAGAAGTAACATCAGCATTAATATCATTTATATACAACAAAAAAAGAAGTGGCCCCAGAACAGAGCCCTGGGGGACGCCTGAAGTGACAGAACCATAGTTCGAGGAGCGACCACCAACAACTACACACTGCTGCCGTAGGGATAAGTATTCAGAGATCCATACAATGACTCTTTCATTCAAATTGTAGCTGCGTAATTTAGAGACAAGGAGATCATGCGCAACAACATCAAATGCCTTCTGGAAGTCCAAAAAAATGCAATCAATAACTTTTTGTTTATCAATAGCAACTGCGATATCATAAGTAAACTCAACCAACTGTGTAGAGCAAGACAAACCTTGATCCGGATCATGAGAGGGAAATAACTAGAAGAATAAGAATGGGGTGGAGCGCATATGGCAGGTTCTCTCAGATCATGAACGGCAGTTTACCAATATCCCTCAAGAGAAAAGTATACAACAGCTGTATCTTACCGGTACTCACCTATGGGGCAGAAACGTGGAGGCTAACAAAGAGGGTTCAACTTTATTTAAGGACAACGCAGCGAGCTATGGAAAGGAAAGTCATAGGTGTAACGTTAAGAGATCGGAAGCGGGCGGAGCGGGTGAGGGAACAAACGCGAATTAATGACATCCTTGTCGAAATCAAGAGGAAGAAAATAGGTTCGGGCAGGGCACGTAATGCGAAGGCAAGATAACCGCTGGTCCCTAAGGGTAATGGAGTGGATTCCAAAAGGGGGCAAGCGTAGTAGGGGGCAGCAGAAAGTTAGGTGGGCGGATGAGATTAAGGAGCTTTCGGGGATACGGTTGCTGCAGCGCTGGAAAAGGACACCGTTAATTGGAGAGACATGGGATAGGCCTTTGCCCTGCAGTGGGCGTAGTCAGGCTGATGATGATGAAGATTTATAGTGCCACTAGAACTGTGAAATATTTCATTCTTATTACTGTGTTGTGCGAGGTTTAGTGGCTCATAAGCATCTAAGGCTATCTTGCGCCGAGCTCAATCATTCTGGCTATTATTGGTTCATATACTGCGTTATCAATCCATGATGTTTTCATCTTCATTCGTGTTTTTTCTGATTAAAAAAGATGAACTTAGTTTCACTGATATTCCTGAAAATATTTTAAAAATGTATTCTACGCTTTATTAGCCTTACGCTGCATGTGCACGATAGGCTAATCAGCTTGTTTCAGTGATGAATTCAGTGACAAATCGTTGGGGTGTTTATACTAAAAGGGATTGTCATTGTGTTCTTGGGGCAGGCGAGTTGTTGCGACAAAAAATTGGGATAATTATTACTGTCGTCAAAGGAGAGCGGCCAGAAACGACCTCTGCTGCGTTATGCGTTATAATTGGTTATACAAACGTCAAAGGATGTACAGCAAATGGGAGTAATTCGAGGTGGTTCTCTGCTTACGGATCCGTACGAAGACAATTGTTTAATTCACACGAATTAGTCGACAGAAATTGTATTGATGTTAATATCATTCATGGTGAAAATGGTTTCTTATAAGACTCACAGTATTAGTCCACTGGAATTAAATGAGCCAAGAAACGCCGCTTACAACCCGTCGGCGGCCTGTACGCAGGAAGTATCTATTGCCGTCATCCTTCATTTTCGACCGTAGTCAAAATTACGCACAATGCAATGATTTTCTTTTACCTGCGATATATTAGTGATGCGGACGAGGTCTTCTTTTAGTGATGTTAGTGTGTATCAGCGGTGCCTCAGCTACAGTTTTGAGACTATCTCTGTTATTCATAACCGAAATAAACACTTCGACTCCTAATGGACCTTCAAGTAACAGCGCAAAAAGCACAGACGGCACACATAGAACAAGAACACACAAGGAACACACAACGCAGTGCTCGTTTTGTGTTGTTTTATTTGTCCCGTCTGTGTTTTTTCGGCTGTTACTTGAAGATGAATAACCAACAAAGATGCTGTTCTGGCTGATGGATGATACCAACACATTTTTACTTGCTTTACTCACCCAGGACACCGAAGATAAATTGAAGTTGGCCTGTTTCGATAGACTACGGCACACTAAAAACAAAGAGACATCACTGTCACCGTAAACGGAGCTTTTATAAATTATAATAGAAAATAAATCGAAATAGAGGTGTCGCCTGCCTGGGCCAATCTGGCAAGTAAACTGCATGCGTTGAAACCGAACTGTTTGCTGGTACGTGAGGCCATGTTACACAGCCATTTGCTTCAAAGCGGAGGCAACAAGTACACCTCTCCGAGAACCTCTCGAGTTTGCACAAAGTTGAGGGGAAAAGCAATGAATCGACTTTTCCCGGCTAGAAATGTTTTTTTCGCTCCCAGACAAACGTAAATATTTCACGAAAGCCAGAGAACCAAGCTTTAATAAGAACAATATTTGGGAGGAGTTTTCTTTACAGTTCACTTAACGTGGAAGAGAAAATTCAATCTGAAATTATCGACGTCGTCATTGGAGATACAGGCCTTGCCTGTATACAGGTAGAGATACAGGCATTCCGAACAAAATGGGACTTTTCAATGGGTCGCACTCAGACACATCTCACACTGAAATAAACTTAAATTAAAGCCATTCGACTTTGGCTAATTCCAGTGTACTTGAAGCATGCAAAATGAATTAATCTGGTATCAGGCTCAAAATAAAGGGAGCATTTTAAATTTACAGGCTTTCGTTTTCTCATCAATTCAAAGGTGACTCAGGAGGGAAGTTTTTCTCATTGTATGTACTTCATTTCTTGACCGCTGTAGTCGAGAAAGCAGCGCTGATCGGTGTCGCCACCCGTGCTGTCTCACGTTGGTGCAGAATCATAACACCTTGAAATTCCTCGCATTTCAGCTTGCGCTGACGTTGAAGGTCCGTGGACGGCGAAAGTTATGAAAATTTCTAGTTCAGCAAAATATATTTCCTAACTTTCTGCTTTATTCTCCAATAGCCATTAGGAACAGAAAAAATATTACCCTTGAAAAATATATTGTGACACCTTTTGAACAAATAAAAGCGAGCAAAAGGTATGTAGAAATTACCAGCAGTGGAAAGCATAGCTGATGGATTTATATACGCTTACAAAAACATTTTCTCGCCTTTCAGAGATGACGCCTTTAGAATACACCAAGTGCATACAAATGACGCATAAAAACCAACACCACTTACGTTGACGTGTGACAGTGAATTCTATGCCAACCATAGAAAGTGGAGTTAATGGCATTGCACGTGTGGCTAGATGAAGGTAAAGCAAAAAAAAAAAGAATGATAAGAAAGAGCGCGAGGGATCACGTTCTAGTAGTGGGTTTTCAGGGGGAGGCGCGAAAGGAAAAAGAGAGGACGTGAAGACAACTAAAGTAGGAGAATCGTGGGTAGCGACGGTTAAGGAAATGGGGCTGTATGCTAAAACTGCACGTAGTTTAGTATAACTAGAGTATAAAAGCCGTTCCTTGGATCTATGGAACCACACTTCTCCTTCACTTCACCGTGAACGTCAGATATACACCAACCATGAGGACTCAGGTGAGTCGTTTGACTCCTCAATCTTGAGCTTCGCTAGCAACGCTCACTGCGGGAAAAAGATAATGGCTATTAGTTTCGGTAGTTTCCCGACGGAAAGTTACGTGTTGTCTTCAGATGCAATGCATGTGCCCACCTATGTTGTTCCGATGTCAACAATATCGGCATGTCATAAAGAAAATTCGCGAACGCTCTTTAGTCTTCCAAAGATATGCATAGTTTCTCGAAGAACTTCGAGCTTACCACCAATTGCTCGCCCCTGATAAGTATTGAAGACTTAGCTGCTGACCGCAGACCGTAGGTAATATACCTGAAGAATGTAGTCACGCCACATCTAGAGCAAGTCCTTCGTCAGTCACCACCACATGAGAGGCATAGCACTCGATAATTGTGAGCATCGTAATAAATTGTAAACGATTTGCTTCTTACGTCGCCCTTTTGCTTCCCTAGACTTGTACACTGATTGGTCATATTGCTAGGCGCGGTAGTCGCTCAAAAAGAGTAGGGACTCTGTGTTGTGTAGCCACAAAGCTCGGCTGGTCACTTCCGTTCTCCTAATGACGCTCGTACGGCACAGATCAGCGCTCAACCCAATGTTTACTACCATGACGTAATAGTGGAGCTGCATACTTCCACTGATTTTCAGATAGAAAGTACGAGAGAAGGTCATGGTTAACTAACTCGCAAAAAAGAAAACAGAATGGCGCCCAAACCAAAAACTACAAAACTGCAGCCAACAAACACCTTCGAAAATGCTACATTCTCATAACTGGTCGTAACCTCGCAGCTGGTTGTCGCTGTCGTGCTTTGCCTCGCTGTCTCGATGGTCGCCGCCATTGGCTACGGAGGAGGATTCGGACATGGCTACGGTGGCTTCGGCGGCCACGGTCTCGGATATGGTTCAGCCCTAGGAGGCATCGGTCTCGGCGGCGGCTACGGCCTTGGCGGTGGCTACCGTGGTTCCTACGGCGGATCCTACGGTGGTTTCCACGGCGGCCACGGCTTCCTCGGCTGAAGGTACGTTCTTACACCTTACTACTTGCTGCGCTACTATGCATTATTCGAGGCTCGAAAACAAGCATAGCGCGATGGTACAGAGTCGCGAGGCCAAGCGGCCCTTCTTCTGTCGCTGTGCTGTTGACGACAGCGAGGGCTCTAAAGGTAGTGCTTGGGTGACTGCTTTTGGGTGCTTTCTGACTGCGTCCTGTCGTGGCTGCTGCTGAGCTAACCCCCCTAATAACATGAATTAAAGGCAGGCTTACTGGAGCTGGAGAATAAATGCGCCGCTACGCCTCAATACGCTTTTTTTTTCCCTGCTAAGCGCATGAGTAGATAAATCTGCGTAGCCAGAATGTCATAATTTGTCCCACAGAAAGCAATGATCTTTGTGGTCGCAAGAGAAGGCAAGCTAGCGATCAACCAGAATGGTATACCAATGTTACATATCTTTTCAGCGAGCGCAATGAAAATAATCACAAAAAGCCCTTTCGAAGCTTGAGGAGTGCTTTTAAACATGAAACACACGTTTTATATTGCTCTCTAGCCTTCCTTGCCGATAATCAATGATCAGTGCTTTGTTTCCTTTCATTTCAGCGTAAACTTGCCCCTGAGGACCACACGGACTGGAGACTTTCAAGAAGTAAAAAACATGTAACTAGTCGTGAATAAACCAATATCACTGAAAATCTCAAAGTTGCATGAGCTCCTTCATTTCCCAAACTAAAACATACAACTAGAAGAAAAAGTTTAGATTATGCTAACCTCACCTGTTCAGTTGAAGAGGAGGTAATAAAAGTAAGATTCTCACCGTTTTCCCTGCTTCATCTTTCATATATAAAATAATCCTGGGAAAATTATGGTTAAATCCTTTCCTGATATATCGTAAGCCATTTTAAGGAAACTGATGCTGTAATACGGCTTAGAATTTAAATTTACCAGTGGCTCGTAGGTACAGGATGAGTGAGAGGAAACATACTTGAAGCTTATAGGCTGCTAGTTCATCAAGAAGCTAATGACAAGTGCTTATCAAATGGCATAAATTTGAGTTAACAAGGACCATACTTAAATCTTCGAAATCGAAAAAAAACTTGTCCTAGCCAGGTGCACCCTTCCAGCCGCGGCCTCAACGTGGCAGTTGTGGGTCCAACTAAGATAACCAGAAGCGGAAGGAAGAAGTAAAATTGTTGAGGCGAATCGCAAAGCTCTTGTGGAATGCCCAGCATGGACTGGTGCGGTGTTATATCGCGTGACCATAAAAATGTCTAAACTGAAAACATTAAAAGAAAAACTGTTAATTTCTTTTTCCAACGAGTCGCTGCGGTGAAGTGGACCGTGAAAAGAATTAACCTGAAAAGAATTAGCCCATGAATATAAAAGTGCACTGAAGGATGCCAAAGATTTGTTTTTCAATGACACATTACCTTCCCTTTTGATAAATAATCCTAGGCAATTTTGGAGCGTAGTTAACAATAAAGACAATTCATCCATCAGCCTTAAAGACTCCAGTGACCAACTAATTCATCCTAATGAATGTGCAAATGTTCTAAACAGTGTATTCGTTTCAGCTTTTTCCAAAAATCAGTGTTCGGTAACCCCTGCATATAACAGTGCTGACTTTTTACCGATGGATTCTATTATCTTTGATCCTGCTGGAGTGGAAAAAATAATCGAAAAACAAAAGGTTTCTTCATCATGTGGTGTTGATAACATTAGTTCTAAGTTCTTGATTAAAACCAAAGTGTACAGCGCGATAATACTCTCTAACCTATTTCAGCAATCTCTTGAAACAGCATGCATACCTGATGACTGGAAGGTCGGGAAGGTGATTCCCTTGCATAAATCTGGTAATCAACATTCCCCGCATAATTATCGACCCATCTCACTTACCAGCATTCCGTGTAAAATTATGGAGCATGTTATTTACTGTCACCTTGCATCGTTCCTTGATTCTAATGCCTTTTTTACTGAGAGTCAACATGGATTTCGGAAGTTTTTTTCTTGCGAAACACAGCTTTTAACCTTCACGCATGATCTAAACTCATTCCTCGACAGGGGTTCCGTTGTCGACTGCATATTCCTCGATTTCTCAAAGACGTTTGACAAGGTCTCTCATCAACTGCTTTTTTTTAAACTTAGTAAACTTAACCTCGACCCTAACGTTCTTAGGTGGCTGCATTCGTTTCTCACTAATCGTTCTCAATTTGTCACCGCTAATAATGCTTCTTCCTTCACTTCTCCAGTAGAATCTGGAGTGCCACAAGGCTCTGTTCTAGGGCCTCTGCTTTTTCTTATATATATTAATGACTTACCTGACAATCTATGTCCAACAATAAATCTTTTTGCTGATGACTGCGTCATATACCGCGAAATTAACAGTGACTCTGATATAGCTCTTCTTCAATCGGATATTGATCATGCTCTTGAATGGACTAACAAATGGAACATGGAACTAAACATAAAAAAGTGCAAGTACATGCGGGTTTCTCGTCGTAACACCACATTGCCTTCATATCGTCTTAATAATTGCAGCCTTGAGTCTGTGCCTTTTTATAAATATTTAGGTGTGTTCATTTCCCATAATCTTTCTTGGAAAGTACACATAGACCATGTAAGCAATAACGCTAACCGCATGCTGGGCTACATACGCCGTAACTTTAATCTTTCTTCTAGCTCCGTAAAACTGCTTCTCTACAAGTCGTTGGTTCGTAGTAAACTAGAATATGCTGCATCTATCTGGGACCCCTATCAAGAGACACTAATATACCAACTCGAATCTATACAGAACCGTGCGGCCCGTTTCATTCTCTCGAATTATCACCGTAACTCTAGCGTCGGTGTCATGAAATCAAGCTTATCACTTCCATTACGGACGCAACTTAGAAATATATCCCGCCTTTGTCTATTCCATAAGATTTACTATGATAACCCCATCCTTAAGAGAAAATTTATAACGCCATCTTGCTACGTTTCAGCTCGGATCGATCATCGTCATAAAGTTGGTATTCTTTCATGCCAAACAAACCACTTTTACAACTCGTTCATCCCCAGCACATCGGCACAATGGAATCACCTTCCCCGATCGGTCGTCGAAATAAGTGACCATTCTGTGTTTAAATCGGCTTTAACTAACTTGATGGTAACATAGTACATGTAATTCTTGCGCCCTGCCATTTATTATTTTCAGCATATGTTGTAGTTCAAACAGACCTGGTGTTTTTTGTTTTGTTTTTCCCCTTCACAATTTCTGCTGTTTAAGGGCATGACAGAATGTGTGCACCAGTGTTTTCCTGCCATTTTCAACAACTTCCTCGTGTTTTTTTTTTTGTTTCCGTAGTATACTTACTTTTATCCTTTGCTCATAATTTCGTGTTAAATGACTGTTAATTTGTTTCATCGTATTTGCTGTAACCTACTGATTTGCGCGAGCCATATTTTTGTTCATTTTGTGTTACTTGTAACTGCTGTTTTTTTGTCATTTTGTCTATTGTACCCCACTCCCCTCTATAATGCCCTCGGGCCCTGAGGGTACTGAAATAAATAAATAAATAAATAAATAAATAAACCTCTTATTTCCATTCCCCCTTGACCTTGCGGGATTCCCCTAATTCTATGCAGGGAGGTGGAAGTAAGCGAGGGTGGTGCTAGTCACCACTAATAAGTTTGCGATGCCGCATACAAATGAGAAGACTGTAACCACGGGGGAAAACGTGCCAGTGCTCTACCGTGCCCACTGAGTTTCTGGACGCCCGTTACGGTGGATAAGAGTTCTATGGCCAGGATTCAGAGAAAGCTTGATACCGCGATTCGAAGCGAAAAACTGCAGAGCCCTTCAAGCCACGAAAAACGATCGCGGGGAAATAGCCGGTAGAAATCGGTCCAGACCCCTAATTGACAAATCTATTGCATAAAGACTGCGTCGCGTAGACATGGTGCATAAAAAGTATTACGTAGGCTACCCACTGAGACATGCTGCAGTTTACGGGCTGCTTGTAAGAACTAGCAACAAATCTGTATTTAGCAACGAACTGGAAGTTTTGCACCTGTTTAGAAAAAAAAATTATTTACATATGTACACATGCCAAGGTTACCAGATACATTCACATTTACAAGAACACATAACATTAAGCATGTAAGGCGAGCCAATTAAAGAGGTACCATAAACATATCTAAGTAACTAACAGGAATGGGCGATGTAAAACAGGATAGCATTTATACCTATTGACAGAAAAGCGAAAAGGCAATAATTTGACATTGAAACATTGAAAAGGAGACCTTAGCGCCAGCTTGGTCTAAAAAGCAGGACAAGACGACCGTTATTTACAGAAATGAATGGGCATGGCCATTGCCGGAGAAACTCTTCCCCACCCAAGAAAAAGAGTTCCTCGGACCTTGAAGAGAAGTTTATTGGACTGATTATTCATACAAAGGGACCATAGTCCCTCACAAAGACAAAAACAACAAGGCAGCGACTAGTGTCGCTCGGTACAAACAAGCTATGAAACAAGTACACGACGGCGACTGCTGTCGCCGTTCACACAAAATCATTCACAGCACAGAATGTTCAAAGTGTCCATAGTGTCCAGGCATCGCGAGGGGACGCACGCTCACTAAATACGATGAACGCGCACCGACACCGTGCACCACACACTCAATACGGCAGGAGCCGCACCGTCACGCGGCCCCCGCTGGCGGCGATGAAGCGGGTGCTTGAATCCCCCTTGAATGTGGGTGTGCGCACGTATGCCTACATTCAAGCATTCCTCACTGAACGCACAGCTGAGATACACTTCGGCCCTCTGTCTTCCCCCTCCTACACTCTTCAGAGTATCGGCACCCCTCAAGGGTCCGTCCTTTCCCCCTTTCTCTTTAACATTACCCTCATCCCCCTCGCCCGAAAATTGGCCACTATTCCCCACCTGAAGCACACTCTTTATGCCGACGATATCACCCTGTGGACCACTCACGGCAGTGACGGAGACATACAGAACACCTTACAGGAAGCAGCCACCCTCACCCAAAATTACGCACGGACCATCGGACTGTCTTGCTCCCCAGAGAAGTCCGAACTCTTCCTCATCCGGCCTAAGAACCACCGCTGCCCCCGCTCCCCCATTGCCATTGAACTGAATGGTGACCCGGTACCTGAGGTTGGAACCCTCCGTGTATTGGGCCTGCACATCCAGAACGATGGCAAAAACACCACCACCCTCAAGAAACTCAAGCAGGTTGTAGGCGCGATATCGCACCTCATCCGCAGGGTTTCTGGACGTCATAGAGGCATGAAGGAGCGCGACCTATGTCGCCTCATTCATGCCTTTGTCCTCAGCCGTGTGCTGTACACTACCCCATACTTACACCTATCCAAACATGACATAAACGCTTTGGATGCTTTGATTCGCAAGGCATTCAAGGTAGCACTTCACCTTCCCCTCAACACACCCACAGACAGATTACTAGGCCTGGGCCTCCACAATACGATCGGGGAACTGGTGGAGGCCCACCGACAGGCCCAATACATCAGGCTCACACAAACCTCCACAGGTCGGTATATCCTGGACACCCTCGGAATCAAAATTCCGGCCAACGACCCAACCCTCCTCGCCATCCCACGATCCCTTCACCGAGAGCTCCTCATCAGGCCGCTCCCGAGGAATATGCACCCGTCCCACAATGAGCAGCGCCGCAGAGCCCGTGCGAAGGCACTCCATCGAGCGTACGGCCCCCAGCCGGACGCCGTGTGGGTGGACGCTGCCTGCACGGGTGATGAAGCGACAGCAGCTGTGGTGGACTCCTCTTTATCCGCCCTCCTCACACTACCTCTCCCTCCAGACACGTCCCCAGAGGCTGCAGAGGAAGCCGCCATTGCCCTTGCTATAACCCGCACGGAAGCCCGGTACATTTTAAGCGATTCTAAAACTGCGATTCTAAATTTTGCTCGAGGCCGAGTCCATGTCCCTGCTTTTGGCATACTGGACTCGCCCGATGCACCCCCGCCCCGCCAAGTGAAGCTGATATGGGTGCCCGCGCACTCCGGGAATCCCGGAAACGAGGCCGCCAACCTTTTAGCCCGAGGTTCTTTAAACCGGGCTCAGGTGGCCTCGGATCGGGGATTCACGAAGGATCGCATGCACTCATTCAGTGAGCTGACCCAGGCATACAGAGCCTCTCGCCAGCTCTACCCCCCGCCCCACCCCTCCCTAGATAACAGACACGCAACACTCTGGCGCAGATTACAAACACATACTCTCCCCTCGCCCCTTACCCTAACCCACTATCATCCCTCCTTCCCCACTCCTGCTTGCGCCCTATGCCCAGAACCCTTCGCTTCTTCCCTCCACATCCTTTCCCTCTGCCCGGCGGACCCTCCCCCGCGGGACCTAGAGAACCTCAAGACCTGGGAGGACTGGGAGACCCTGCTGCGCTCGGAGGACCCGGCCGTGCAGACCATCGCCACCGGCCGTGCTGCCAGTGTTATGGACCTTCGGAACATAAACACTTGAGTGCAGTGGGGTCGTGCGGGGACCCTGGGGCGTGCCCCGAATTCCTCTGTAAATAAAGTTTTCACTCTCTCTCTCTCTCTCTGCTCCACCGCCGCAGGAACTATCGGACCTCCATGAAGAGAAGTTTATTGGACTGATTATTCATACAAAAGGACCATAGTCCCTCACAAAGACAAAAACAACTATCGGACCTAAAAGTTTTTCTCTGGCAGGGTTGAGGGGAGCAGTTGTAGGTCTATAATGACGGCCGAATGAACACTTAAATTAGAACGCTGGGCTAGTTGCTGTTTCGAGTTGGAAGGCATAATAAATAAGGCGTAAACTGGAGGTGAAAATTCAGGAAAAAAAGAGTAACAGACGCGTTTTTAAGTTCGTTGTCACAGAATTATTTATAGTTTTTAAACATTAGTTGTGATGTCTTCGCACTGAAAACATATACTAGTCCAGGTACACGCAAAAGCTTAAGTCGGTCAGGTACAGAAAGTGGAGTTGGCGACGTTGCTTCTGATTTCGTCTGCTTGGAGAGGGGCATAGTATTGAGAAACGTCAATGTCGTTGTGAGTAATCGGCCCCAGTGTGGTCATTTGCACCTTGAGCTTAGAAAAAAATTGCCGACGATTACGTTACTTCCTAATGCGAAATTTGAGCGCAGCCCATCAGCTGTTTCAGATTTTCAATAGATTGAGGCAAAGAATTCGAACAAGACTTGTGCGTACAATTAGAGACAACTTGTTATTTTTCACACATTTTCCTTCTTCAAGAAACACACCACTAGCAGTTCTAGATTGTCATGAAGAAAGCATTGTGGTCGGAGAAATATATCCATATAAGCTCTACCTGCTGCACCAATGCCTGGTTCTTAAATACGAGTTCTCTGCAAGTATTTCGTGATGTTGTCACAGCCATGGGATGCGTTACAAGCGAGAGGAACGGGATGTTCTCGTACATAAGTGGTAAGAAATTCCTGTTTGTCTGTATATGCAAAGTCCCCACCCACCCTGCCACCTTGGCAGGTGGCAGTTAATGGTTGATCGCGCGAGAGTTAGCTCACCGTTGTCAGCGCAAACGCACGCCGCCCACGTCTCTCATCACCTCGCGTACCTATAGGCGCGATACAGGCGTCCACTGACCCATGAAGCGAGTCATGCTCACTTTCTTCCCTTAAAATGATCGGAGTGTAAAACATTTGTCAACGCCAACGCCAATGAACACTGACGGCCTATGACTTCAGCGCCGCGTTTCTGGCACAAGGTTGTCAATGCCTGCAGGCCACATCTCTCTCTCTCATCACCCCACGTACCTATAAGTGTGATTTAGGCGCTTCAGGGAGCCAGGGAGCTAGTTATGCCCACTTCCTTTCCTTAAATAGGCATAACGTTGTCAATGCCAACGCATGCAACACACATCTGTCACTACCGCCACGTAACTTAAAGCACGATAGACGCGTCTACTGTTCCAAGAGGGCAGTTACGCGCCTTACCTTTGCTTACCAAGCTTCCGCTCAATCGGTTTCGCAGCTTAAAGCGCGACTAAGATGTCCACTGCCGGTTACAACGGACGGCAACCACGACGGCGACGGCGACGCCGCGAAATGCAGAAACGGGCGCAAAGAGCTGCGCTCTAAAAGACAAGCGGCTGTTTTGTTTTCCAATTTGTTTACCGTGATTGCAGAGACCTGCCTACGAGCACAAGTGGAAAGGAAAGGAAAAGACTGGACACGCGACTATATAAAATAAATATACATATCCACACCATGTCTCGCCTCTTCGTAAAGTATTTTTGGATATTTTAGAAAAAATGTTGGTACATTTTTCTGTTTAACTACTGCTGTTTAACTACTGCTGAACCTGGTTCGAAGAGCGAAAGCCATGGCATATCGGGCAACTATACTTGGCTTGGCGTCTGTGATGTTGAGTGGGTTCCGGACACTGGATAGGCAGTGCGCTCACCCTGGCATTCTGGCAGGTGGCAGTGAATGGTTTACGGCGAGAGTTTGGTCACCCAATGAACGCTGCAGCCTATTGCTGTAGTGCCGCGTGTCTACCACAACGTTGTCAGCGCTAATGAATGAAGCCCTCACCCCGTTCTCGCAATCCAACGTGCCCCAAAGCGCGATTCAGGCGTTCACTGACCAGTGAACCAGTTAGGCGCACTTCCTTTCCTTGAAATAATCGGAGTCTAAAACGTTGTCAACGCCAATTCCAATGCCAAAGAACACAATGAACGTCGCTGGCCTATGGCTTCAGTGCCGCGTTTCTGCCACAACGTTTTCAGTGCCAGCGCGTGCAGCGCACATCTGTCACTGCCGCCACGTAGCTTAAAGCACGACTGGGTGACCATAGTGCCAAATGCCAGTTATGCACCTTTCCTTTGCTTGGCTTTATCAGAAGTAGCATGAAGTAGTCAGACCGGAAGCACTTGTATCGATGACGCAGGCCAGGTAAGCTGAAAGGCGAGTGTTAAAACCTGCCGGGCCACATCGAAATTTGCCGAGCCACTTTGCATTCTGACGAAAAAGACATTTATTTTCCAGTAAGGCAGACGCGTGTTATTTAGGCGTTCTTGCAGGTAAGCGAGCACGTGAAGCTCTCGCCGCGTTTTGTTCAGCTTATTATTTGTGTTCACTTCAATTCTTTAAGACATTTTTACTTTTAAGACATAACTCCTCCCATGACTACTTGTTTGCGCGAGCTCACAACGAATGTCCTGGCGCCAAACCTCTCTTCTGTGCAACTCAGGTTGCTGCTTCGGGACGTTAAACCCCAATAAACCAAACCATCTCTTCTGTGCCTCTGTAAGCAAAGAAGTCGTGACGCCAACGAAGGGCGGCTTTTTGTTACAAAAGCAACACTACGCTAGTCGCTGAGCCATTTCGCGGAGCACTAGAAAGGCCAAGCTGCGCATGCGCGACGAGCGGGTGACGTCACACGGCGCACAGCTGGCGCGCCGCGCCGGGGCCACCGCCGGAGCCGCCACCATCGCCGCCACCGACACGCGCGCTCCATCGCCTCGCCGACAGTCTCTCTCTCTCTCTCTCCCTCTCTCTGATGCGCAGTAGCAATTGCGCATCACCATCTGCGTGTTTTGTGGTGTATATGAAATTGGCAGTGGCTTAGCTCTGCTATGCCACGCAGCGTGAGGTGAGGGCGAGGTGCCCACATCTCGGTGGACACCTGAACCAGAGGGAAGGCGTATAACTGCCATCTTGGAACACTGGACACCTCAATCATGTTTTAAGCTCAGTGGCGGTAGTGACAGGTGTGCGCTGCATGCGTTGGCATTGACAACATTGTGCCAGAAACGCGGTGCTGAAGCCATAGGCCGTCGGCATTCGCTGTGTTCATTGGCGTCGGCGTGGACCACGTTTTACACTCCGATCATTTTAAGGAAAGGAAGTGCGCAAAATGGTGCCCTGGGTCAGTGGACGCCTGAATCGTGCTTATATAGGTACGTGAGGGGATGAGAGAGAGATGTGAGCTGCAGGCATTGACAAGGTTGTGCCAGAAACCCAGCGCTGAAGCCATAGGCCATCAGCGTTCATTGTGTTCATCAGCATTACCGTTGTCAACGTTTTACACTCTGATCATTTTAAGGAAAGGAAGGCGAGCGCGCGCGGCGAGGCACGCCAGCTGCACGCAGTGACGTCACTTGCTCCTCGCGCATGCGCAGTACGGTCGTGCAAGGGCACGCGAAACGGCGAGACTGTGAGCAAATGTAGCTCACGCAACAATATATGGCTACACGCAGATGTTGCTTTCGCAATCCTCCTGGTGTAACCAGAGCTAAACCACAGCCAATTTTTTCCTAGTAATGGTTAATTTTATTTCGTTTTCTTGTTGCTTTTAAAGAAACCACAACTGGGGTAAAATGCTCTTTTTTTTGCCGACACGCAGCCAAATCTGTAAAATTGGTCACGTGTGTTTCTGGGGAACCATGCCCCAGAGATTACATTTTTTTTTTGCCTTTGTTGATGACAGCAGCGGGGATGAGTGCTTGTCTGTCGTGTTCACTAGTCCGCATTATTTCTGCGCGTTTTATCTCAAATGTGCTTTTCCAACTAGCCTAAACCCATACCTTAATGAGAGATTAATTTCCCTTCCTGACCATAATCGAGTGAGGCCGAAAGCCAGCGCCTCTTGGCAACTGGACCAGACGGTTCCGCTGAAGCAAGTAGGGTGGCCTCTCTTGCTCCGGCTCCTATTTGTTAGGTTATCCTAGGATGGGAAAATAGGCTTCAAAAGAAGTATTTGTCGGGGCTGATTTTGTGAGGTCTCCATGTGAATCAGTCGCTTTTGTTGTTTTTTCTTCCTGTTTTGAAAGGAAAGAAAAATTATTTGGTTTAATTTGTCCTCGAATAAAGCTACTTTGATACTACGAATTAGGAGGACGCCGTCGTACCGCATTATCAATCTACGTGCAGTCAGCAACATCCAGAGGGAAGCGCAACCATCTGCATTATTTTGCTGTGGTACAAACCACTAAATGAAAGCAGTTCAGAAAATAGGATCATGTGGTTTCAGACATGTCCTCAACTTTTACTTCAAGAGCAGAGAGACAACAGACTACTAGGAAAAAAAATTTGCCATTACTACAAGGAATTTTTCACATATGGTGCAGTAATGAGACAAAGGCATCTCCGAGAATGTTGGAAAATTGCGTGCTAACTACGCGAAAATATTCCATCTGGCAGGTAATCCTGCGCGCTTCTTGCATGCCCGAGAAACTTGGGGTCTTGTGAACAGTTCTTACATTCGAAACAACGAAAGCAGAATAATTGTATGGAATTCGGTGACACATATATAATATACGTTATCACTTAAAGGAACACAAAATAACCACTGTCCTTGTTCAGTTCAGCCAGCGGTGGGGAACACAGTAGTCTGTCATAACTTTTCTATTGTCGTGTAGTCTGAGCAATTGCACTGTGCATAATACGCACTCAGAAGTGCCAGAATATTATTGCCATGAGCGAAACAACTATGCGCTGCCCATTTGCAGTTCAGTCGCATTATTTCAGCCGCCACGCCCACACTAAAAGCGGAGGAGGAGGAGAAAAGCATTTATTTTGGTAATGTACAGAGAGGTGCTCGGGGCGAGGCCCCTAGTGGGTCTCGCCCCTTACAATACTAGTCGGAGTCCCTCATTCCGGGATCCCGTTGGTCGAGACCGCTACACAAGTCCGCCGAACCAGGGCCTGTTGGGCCGATAGTTCCTGGCAGCTGAGCAGGGCCGCCTCCCAGTCCTCTCGGGTAGGGGAAGGGGTGATTGGGGGGAGAGAAGGATTTTTTTCTGCATGCCCAAACCATGTGGAAGGTGTCGGTCACCTCCCCACAGAATGAGCAGCGGCCGTCAAAAGAAGGATTAAAGTGCTTGAGAACCGCCGGGCACAGCAGGGTGTTTGTAAAGAGCCTGAGGAGAATTCGTTCGCCAGCTTTACCCAGTCCTTTCATAGGAACTGGATATCGCCGGTGTTCGGCACGATAGTGCTCAGTAATTTCTTTAAAAGAAAGGAGAGGGCTGTGATCTGGGTTAAGCTCCTCCCAAGGGACGCCTGGTGCCCGGTGAGTGAGTGCGCGGGCTGCCTCATGGGCGGCTTCGTTACCTGGCATGCCTTGATGGCCGGGGACCCATATGATTGAGCGATGAGTTGGATCGCCGTCGCGAGTACTGCGGTGCAAAATTTGGTGAGCGAGTGGAGTGATACAACCGAACTCAAAGTTACGACAGGCTCCTCGAGAGTCTGTGAGGATGAATTTAGAGTCGGGATGGGAGGCGGAGGCGAGCGGACATCAAGGCATTGTACCAAAAGATGAGGAGGTTTAGGCTTGCACACGCACCCTGAGAGCTTTTCTGGGAACGCTATCGGTAAACGATGCCTCTATCCTTGGTTCCGTGGCAATATGAAACATTTTAATTATTAATGGCTAACATGCGCGTTTGAGCGTATTCATATACGTAGAATCTGACCAGTGGTCACTGAGAACGCTTTGCGTAATGTGAGGTGAGGTAACCTAACGTAACGAGAGATACAGCAGTCTTGATGGTTAAGTAACCTTATTGCTTGATAATGAAGACCGCGTTACTTCACAAAGCATCAATACGTGCCTGTGCCATCGTTACTTCTATCTTTTCTTGTTTTATGTCACGAGTTAGAAGCCTATACTGTGGACGCATAACTCTATGTTTAGTGTAATGCTTTTCCTTGCAGGTCATTTGCCTCAGTTTTCGGCGACACGCATTGTTGGCTGGTAATAAATCATATTTTAAGGTTTGAAGGTTTGTAACTTCACAAATCCTACCTTTACAATTCGTAAAGACACTTAGGATGCGTTTTTTCCGCACAAGCGGCTTTTCGTAATTTTCTTGTGTTGCAGTGCCCCAGTCCTAATGTTCCCCAAATGTAGCCGTTAGTAAAAAATATGTAACATAACTATATAAGGAACAAGTTCAAGCTACACGGCTCGTAAAGGGCACAGAACGGCCAAAATCGGTCAGGAAATGACTAACATCGCTTATCAGAGATAAATTAAGACGGCCAAAAATCTTTAGGTAGATACCTGTTCACTATAATCCATCCTGATTTAAACGCAATGCTTTCAGTTGAACCACGCAAATAGCTTTAAAAAGTATGATCTTGTTTTGTGCGTCTTAAGCTGCAAATAATTCTTCTGAAGCCAAATAAACATCTCAGGAGGGCAATAACTTACTGTCTCTTTCACTTGCAGCACAAAATTTTGATAGTAAATTTAGTTATACTGAGTTTAAAGGTAGAAAAGGAGCTAAGGCTATAAGGCGCCACTAGTAAAAAAACCAAATAATGTCATCAGGAAGCACTGCTACATAAGGTGTGTAGTTATACTTTACAATATCGTTATTAAACAGGAGAAAGAGAGTGGGACCAAGTGCGCAACCTTGTGTTATCCCTAGCGTTATTTCAAGGCTTTGCATGGGCTCTACGAAGAGGCTTACGAAGTGTTATCTTACTGACAAATAACTTTTAATCTTGGTTGCCACACGAGCCAGCAATCCCAAACTAGACTTGTGATTCAACTGCTAATGTGGTCTCTAAATGTGGTGTAGGCCACCGCGGTGGCTCAATGGTTATGGCGCTCGGCTGGTGACCGGAAAGACGCGGGTTCGATCCCGGCCGCAGCGGTCGAATTACGATGGAGGCGAAATTCCTGAGGCCCGTATACTGTGCGATATCTGTGCACGTTAAAAAACCCCAGGGGGTCGAAATTTTCGGAGCCCTTCACTACGGCGTTCCTCATAACCTGAGTCGCTTTGGGACATTAAACCCCATAAACCAAACCAAATCTTAACGTGGTCTAATGCAAGAATTTGATTTACACCCATGTGAAGTTCATAAAGCAACATTTTCGGCTTGAGAGAACCAAAGACCATCGGTAATCAAGCAAAATTCCCCGGGTGTTCATTTTGGTTTCTTTTCTGCTGTATTGATTATTTTTACATTCACTAGGGTGTCTTCGGCGGCCTTGTTTTTCTTGAGACTAGAGTTTAAAAAAGTGAGATTATGTTTTATTTTAATAGGAACTTAGTTAAAAGATGATTAATAAACTTTTCTTGTACCTTCGAAAAACCAGCAAATGTGAAGTTGGACGTTAATAAACGAAATAATTCTCCGCTGGTCCTTTGTGTGCAGGTACCACTTTAGTTAGATTAAAATGGCACGGGAGGGTTCCAGTTGACAAATTTGTGTTAAAAAAATCTGAAAATACCAAAAATTTCCGATGAGAGATCCATGGTACAGAGCTGTTTGGAATTGTGACCACTCACCACGTCTTGCGTTAATTGCAATAAGAGTTTATCAGTTTCAGCTGACGTAAAACCATTTAAAACTCCAGAGTTTCTTTGCGAGTGTGTGTCTGGTTACTGTTGGTGACTGGGTATTGGATGACCATTGCTGTATTTATAAGGAAGTCGTTCATATTGTATTACGGGCAGTGACATCCCCGTAACAATACGATCGGCGAATTCTGCCTCAGTGAGGAAAGCATTGTTTAACAACACTTACTCAACTCCGAGGGGAGCTAGGCCCCTGCCTTTGATGTATTGGACTTGCTTCAGGACCTTTGCAGGGTTACCATTCATTTTCAAGAAGCATAGAGTCAGATTATTATTATTTGGACTTTTTAATGCGAGCATTCGATTGGCTCTAAAAATTTTTTGGCATGAGATTCGTGCAACACCATATACTTAGCTATTTTTCTTTCGTATGCAGTGTTATCGATATTGGATTTCTTTATTTATTGCTACGCAAATGGATACACAGGAATTGTCACCAAAATGTGCATTTCCCCTGTGTTGCAGCATGAGTAAGCTAACACCACTAGAAACTTAAAATAAACGCTTTCAACTTTGGCTAATTCTAGAGTAGTTAAGGCATGTAAAATGAATTCATCTGATTTCAAGCTAAAAAAAAGGGCACATTTCAAATTTACAGTCATTCATTTACTCAAGAGCTCAAAGCTATCTCAGGAGGAAGTTTTTCCCATTCTATGAACTTCTGCGCCGCTGCGTTCGAGAAAGCAGCTGTGCTCGGTGTCGCCCCCCGTGCGGTCCCACATCAAACGTGCGCTGCAGAATCATAAAACCTTGAAATTCCTCAAGCGTCTGCTTGCGCTGACGTTTAAGGTGCATGGATGGCGAAAGTTGTGAAAATTTATAGGTGAGCAAAATGCATTTCTTCACTGTCCGCTTCAACCCCCCAAACACACTTATGAACAAAAACCTTGACCATGAAAAATAAGTTATTACATCGAATGTATAAATAAAAGCAATCATAAGGCAAGTACAATTCACCAGCAGTGGCAAACATGACTGATTGGTTTAAATACTCTTGCTAAAAGGTTTTTTCAACTTCTAGCGATGAAGCGTGTCAAGGTATACACTAATTAAAACACGCTACAGGGCTAGTCGGTGAGTGCTGCTTCAATTTCAAGGAAACGAAAGGTAACTGAATGCATGCAAATGATGAATCAAAACCAGTACCATTTCTATTGACGCGCGAGAGTGAATTCCGTGCCTTTTGTAACAGCTAACTATGGGAAGTCGTGTTAATGGTTTCCACGTGGAGCGAAATGAAGGTAAAGCAGAAAAAAGTGTTAAAAAGAAAACAGTAATGGACTGGATCACGTTCTAGTTGCGAGTTTTCAGTGCGAACCGTGAAGCGAAAAAGACAGGACGGGAAGACAACAAAAGAAGATAAATCGTGGGTAGCGACGGTTAAGGAAATTGGACTGTATGCTAATACCGCACGTAGTTTAGTATAACTAGAGTATAAAAGCTGTTCCTTGGATCTGTGGAACCACACTTCTCATTCACTTCACTGTGAACGCCAGATATACACCAACCATGAGGACTCTGGTGAGTCTCCTCAATCTTGAGCTTCGCTAGCAACGCTCACTGCGGCAAAGAGATAATGGCTATTAGTTTCGGCAGTTTTCCGACGGAAAGTTATGTTCTGTCTTCAGATGCAATGCATGTGTCCACCTAAGTTGTTCCCGTTCTCAACTAATTCGGCATGTCATAAGGAAAATTCTCTAACACTCTATAGTGTTCCACACATATTCGAGCGCCCCACCAATTACTCGCCCCCGACTTAGCTGCTAACCCCAGACCGCAGGTACTTTAACGAAACAGCGTAGTACGGCCGATATTAGTGGTCAACCAATGTCTAAGTTTCATAACGTAATATCGGAGCCGCTAACTTGCACCGATTTCCACATAAGAAATGGGCATGGTTAAGAATCGTACAGGGAAAGCAAACGTAATGGCGCCTTAACCAAGAACTACAAAATTGCAGCCAACACATTACCTAGAAAATGGTGTATTCGCATAACCTCGTCGTAACCTCGCAGCTGGCTGTCGCTGTTGTGCTTTGCCTCGCCGTCTCGATGGTCGCGGCCATTGGCTACGGAGGAGGATTCGGACGTGGCTACGGTGGATTCGGTGGCCCCGGTCTCGGATATGGCAGAGGCCTTGGAGGCATCGGTCTCGGCGGCGGCTACGGCCTTGGCGGTGGATTCCGTGGCTCCTACGGTGGTTTCCGTGGCGGTCACGGCTTCCTCGGCTGAAGGTATGTTCTTACGCCTTACTACTTTCTGCGCTACTATGCATTATTCGAGGCTCGAAAGCAAGCATAGCGTGACGGTACACAGTCGCGAGGCCAAGAGGACCTTCTTCTGTCGCTGTGCTGCTCACGACAGCGAGAGCTCTAAAGGTAGTGCTTGGGTGACTGCTTTTGGGTGCTTTCCGACTGCGTCCTTTCGCGCTTGCTGTTGAGCTAAATAATAACATGAATTAAAGGAAGGATTACTGGAGCTGGGGAATAAATACACCGGTATACCTCAATAATTTTTTTTTTTCTGCTAAGGGATGATTAAGTAAATCTGAGTAGCCAGAATATCACAATTCGTCTCACCAAGAGCAGTGATCTGGGTGGTCTAAAGAGAAGGCAAGCTAGCGATCAACCAGATTGGTATACCAAAGTTATATATCTCCTCAGAGGCCGCAACAAAAACAATAAATAAACGTCAGAAGCTTGAGAAGTGTTTTCAGACATGACACACACGTTTCATATTGCTCTCTAGCCTTGTCTTGGGATAATCACTGATCAGTGCTTTGTTTCCTTTCATTCCAGTGCAAACTTGGCCCTCAGGACCACACGGACTGGAGGCTTTCAAGAAGTAAAAAAACATGTAACTAGTTGTGAATAAACCAATTTTACTCAAAATCTTATGTTGAATGAGCTTCCTTATTTGCCGAAATAAAGTATACAACTACGAGAAAAAGCTGAGATTATGCTAACAGGAAATCCCGCCGTGTTCAAATGAAGAGACGGTAATAACAGTAAGATTCTGGCCGTTTCTCTTTCATCCTTGATATATAAAACTAACCTGGCAATAAGATGGTTAAAAACTTTTCCTGATATATCCTAAGTAATTTTAAGGAAGGTGATTTTTATTGTTCCACAAGACTTAGATTGACCAGGCGGGGTTCAAGGGTACAGGATGAGCTACAAGAAACATACTTGAAGCCCTTGGTTTCGCCTGCTTAGAGTGGAGCATAGCATTCATCGAAGACTAATGAGCCACTTCACTGTCGTCGTGAGTTGTCGGCCCCAGTGTGGCTATTTTCAGCTTGAGCTTAGAGAAAGAGGAGCGGCTGTTTTGCTTACCATTTTGTTCACCGTGATTTTAGAGACCTGCCAAGCTAGCACAAGTCGCAAGGATTCGCTGTCTACCTCAAGACTTCATCAGAGATTCATTACTAGACGCGCGAGTATTTAAAATAAATAGACACATGCACAACACATCTCGCTTCTTTGCTAATTACTTTTGGGTATTGTAGGAGAATGTACACTTAACGACAAAAAAAGGCGTTCTTTAGATACTTTAACAAGGACACAAAATTGGAGTCGATTGACCTACACGTCTTATGGGAAGGCAGTCGCTCAAATTATGACGCGGAATTTGGTTGTTAATAGTCCTCCTGCCCATTTATATGCATATGACCCCCCCCCCCCCAAAAAAAAAAAAAAAAAGCTCCCTACTCGTGTTTCTGGTAAGATTCTATACACTGCTTTTAAAAACTAGGAGAATAAAACACTTAAGGGTGTTCGAGGCTTTGTTTGCGCTATCTGGAGCAAGAGCACAATTCTGCAGACATTGCGTTGTTTTGAACTCAGAAAGAACATATATTTTGCACAGTGTCGCTGAAATTTACTCAGCTTATTTTCCACAAACATTCAACACAACAAACTTCGACGACTTGGTGAACAGACCGATTGCGCTAGCAAGGAGGGTTAAGGAAACCAGCAGTCCTTACATGAAGAGCGAATGCCCAAGGAACCATGAGAATCACGACGTATAAAAAAAAAGAACATTCAAACTATATTTACGAAGTAATGATTATACTCCTTCTCCTTTGAACCAGTGCACAGGCTTAGGAGATCAGGAGATCGCACAATACTGCTAAGGTACGCAGTCGCGAGACAAAGAGGATGTTGTTCTGTTAACGACGACAAGAACTATGGAGCAAGTGCTCAACTGAACTGGTTTAGTTCAGTTTATTGGGGTTTAACTTCGCAAAGCGACCCAGGCTATTGGGACGCCGTAGTGAAGGGCTCCGGAAATTTCGACCACCTGGGGTGTTTTAGCGTGCACTGACATCGCACAGTACACTGGCTTCTAGAATTTCGCCTCCGTCGAAATTCCACCGCCGCGGCCGGGATCGAACCCGCGTCTTTCGGGTCTGCAGCCGAGCGCCATAACCACTGAGCCACCACGGCGGGGCTCAACTGAACTGCATTTTGTGTGCTCCCTGAGTGCGGCCTGTCGCGCCTGCTGCTTAGTTAAATCCAGTAATATTTGGTGGAGGTCCTGGGTCATACACCAGGACCACGCCCCGGACCTACGCAGTGTGCGTCAGCTTGCATTCACCATTATGCCGTCCGACACATATCCTTCAACAGCAGCATTTCCATGGCGTGTTACGTGGCGGCCAGGTGAAGAATGGGGTTTGATGACTGATGGCAAAGAGATAGTTTTATGGCTGCTGGGCTAGCGCGAGCGCACAGACCCGCGCCACTGCGAGCTTCGTCTTCCTTCCTTACAATATGATGGCATGGGTATGGGAAGAATTCGTATTTTATTTTATTCAGTAGCGTGAAACATTACGCGAACGTGTTTGCGAGGACCTCAGGGAAATGTTCTCCGACGAGAACTTCCCTCAGTAGAAATGAAGACGCAAGCACAATAACGCTTCGCAAGGTTTGGAAGCGAAACTATGTCACGGGAGTGATTCACAAACTTTCTTTCAGAAATACAACGGCCGGTGTTAGGGAGCCGAAAATTCCTACTTTCCTGCAAAAATGACGTTTTGTGAACCGCACGCAGAAAACTGTACCTCTTAAAATGTTCCCTAAACTGAAAGTGGCGGTGGTTAGGAATTGGCCCAACTAGAACTCATTTACATTGGCTCTAGAGTTGATTTTCACGGGGGATCTGGCAATAGCTCGTCCATGTTAAGTAGTATGTTCTGGCTCCCAGTGCTGAAGTAAAGTATAAAGAGGTGAGACGATCAAGGCCGCCATAGATGCATGCCGACATACAAAATGAATCAACCTGTACTCTAAAGCCTCGTAGGATGCAGCACGTGTAAGGAATCTGGTAGGGCTTATATATACATCGGGCGCCTTCGACACGCTTTACATCGCTAGGACTGAAAAATGTTTGCTTACAGTTGCCTAATTCCCGATCGGTGCGAGAAGACAGGTGCGCAGGCCAAACTATACGTCTTACCAGTTTGTGTGGGCCGACGTCTCGCTCGGATGCTGAGAGAGTGTAAATTCGCGAAAGCAGCAGAAAAGGACCGGACACAAAACCCAGAAATTAATTCATTTCGAAACAGCTTAAGTTTCCAGCTCAAGGTGCAAATATAGCGGCCTTGAGAATGGCGAAAGATCGTTGGTCAGGTGGACATGATCGACCCGAGTGTGGGTATAAGGCATTGGCTCGGCGCTTGAAAGTGCAGTATGGAGCTGATTTACAAGGTGTTGATGCGAGTTGTGGTTCCCACAAAAATTTCGGACGGCAATGTTGAAATTAGATTTGTTCTTAGGCTTGTTTTCTGCCCTCATGAACTGAGTAGCAGCGCCCATGTGCCATAGTCAGTTGAGCCGTACGAGGAGAGACATTAAGTGAATGTCCACAGCGCAGATCTGGCCTGAAGAGTTTGACTAGTACTACTTTTGACAATAATATTCCAAATAAGAGTAAATAAATATAAAAATAAATAAACTTTAACGAAAGTGAGGTAGCCGCGGACGTCAGCGGTTATTCTAGCAACGTGCATGTAAGATATGGTCACAAAATCACCCTTAATATTGCCTCTTCGTTATCTGCTATATAAAGATATTGAACCCATACAACGAAATACGGGGATTTAAAACATAGCTATGAAGAGCCGAGTTTGTTTACCTGATCCCGGTGCGTATGACCACGGCCATCTTCTTTTTCTTTTCTTTAATTTATTACGTGGACATCAGATTTGCCAGAACCAAAGCTGCACTCCGACACTATGTAGTACCGCGCTGCTTGCACCGCTGAGTAAAATATTCGGAATTTTTCGGCGTAACAATGTGTGCTTCTTTTAGAAAGAATATAATCGCTAGTTCAATCAATGAGGACGCGACTTTTCCTTTAAAATTGTTCTCCTCACAATTAAAGTGGAAAACAAAGCAAAAGGCATAAAGCCTGACAAGCCCTAGTCTTCAAGGTGAAGTAACAGCAGGCAAACGCTTTCGAATACATTCGCAGCGAATCGTCCTGTTAACAATACAAACATAAGACATAACATGCAACGTTCGTTGTCTCGTCTCGTCTGTCAGGTTAAGTTATAGAAGACAAACGCTTTCGAATATATTCGCAGCGAATCGTCCTGTTAACAATACAAACATAAGACATAACATGCAGCGTTCGTTGTCTCGTCTCGTCTGTCAGGTTAAGTTATAGAAGACAAACGCTTTCGAATACATTCCCAGCGAACTGTAGCGTTGACAATACCGACGTAAGACGCAAAACACAAGGCACATACGCACACACAAGGACATACACAACACACAGAAACTCCTGTAGATTAACGAACTTTTGCAGCAATACACTGTGGTGAGGAAAACAGAATGCGTGTTTATCGAAACATTACATAAGGTTTGAAACAAGCAACATTACGACATGATATGAAACGTTTGGAAAGACTAATGGTTAACATGGGCCTATGAGCATAATTATGTGCGAAAAATCTTACGAAAAAGCGCGATAACATGCAGTCCTTTCAAACATAAAAAATGAAGGCAGGTGGAGGTGACAGTAGACATTGCCTCACACTCCTAGCTGAAAAAATTCTTGCACGTAGACTGCGTCGCGCAAGCATGGTGGATGGAATGCATTACGTACGCCATCCATAAAAACAAAACAAAAAATCAATAGAAAGGAGCAAAATTGTATTTAGCAACTAGCTGACAGTTTTCCACCTACATCTTTTTCAGTGAAGGGGGGGTGAAAGAAGTGGCAGGTGTAATGAAGATGCGATGGAAGCTTAAAGCAGAAAGCAGGACAAGTGGCTGTTTTGAGTGAGAAGACATAATAGCTAGGGCGTAAAATCAAGGTTTAAAACTGAGGAAAAAAGCCCCACAAGTGTTTGTATAGTCGTTGTTACTGTTAGTTCTTGTTGTGCTATTATTATTATGGCTTCACGATCAAAAAACATCAGCTGGCCCAGGAACATGCAAAACAATCATCTCTTGTTGATCTGACTCTGGGCGGAAGAGAGGCAACTGCAGTCATCCGTCGATAGAAAGTCGAGTTGGCGACGTTGCATTAGATTTCGCCTGCTAGGGTCCGAGCTTAGCATTCGTCGGAGGTTAACGAGCCACGTCACAGTCGTCGTTAGTAATAGGGCCCAAAGCGGATGATGTCCACTTAAGCATAGGAAGACACGCGGCTGCTTTGCTTACGTACTTGTTTCGCGCTATTGCAGCGACCTGTCAAGCAGCACAAGTCCGAAGGATTCACCGTCTACCTCAAAGGTTTATCAGAGACTCAGTACTGGACGTGCGACTATTTAAAATAAAAAAGACATGAAATTCAAGTCACTCTTCAATGCAAAGTACTTTCTGGGTATTTTTGTAAAATGTTTTTATACTCAATAACAACAAAGGAAGTCTTTAAATAGTTTACCGAGCACACAACCTTCAAGTCGTTTGAACTTCAGGTCGGATGGGAAAGTAGGCGTTCAGTAAGTACATGCCACCGCATTGGGTTAATAGCCCTCCTGACGCCTTACGTCTGCCTGACCCAGAATACGCGTACTATTCCCTTTTCTGTCAGGATTTTATGCACTTTTTTAAAATGAAATGACAAGAGTAGAACTCTGCCGAACGGGTGCGAAGGAAGAAATGTACACTGTATTGCCAGACTGAGTTGGAAGCAATCTTTGTCGGACGTTCAGAGTGCGTAAAGTTTCGACACAGCCGCGAAACACAATGCGCGGGAAAATTATTGTGTGCGTCTAAAAATGATTTCGGTCTTCAGCGTGCGCTCCGAAGAGGCTTAAGAACTGCTATGTTAATGATAAATAATTTTTAATGCTGGTCGCGCGGTGCGAAACACTCGAGCCGGCTAGTCAGAACTAAACTTCAGAATCAACGTTTATAATAATAATAATAATAATAATAATAATAATAATAATAATAATAATAGTTGGTTTATGGGGTTTAACGTCCCAAAGCAACTAAGGCTATGAGAGACACCGTAGTGGAGGGCTCCGGAAATTTCGACCACCTGGGGTTCTTTAACGTGCACTGACAACGCACAGTACACGGTCCTCTAGAATTTCTCCTCCAAAGAAATTCTAGCCGCCGCGGCCGGGATCGAACCCGCGTCTTTCGGGTTAGCAGCCGAGCACCATAACCGCTTAGCCACCGCGGCGGCTAATAATAATAATAATAATAATAATAATAATAATAATAATAATAATAATAATAATAATAATAATAATAATAATAATAATAATAATAATAATAATAATAATAATAATAATAATAATAATAATAATAATAATAATAATAATAATAATGTTTATTGCCACTTTGTAGATAATACAATAAGGTTCAGGCCCGTCAAAGCCAACAAGAGGCTTGAGTGACTGGGCCCGGCAGTTACGGCCAGGACTACAAAAAAGGCAATAGATACAGTAACGCTTCTCGTTACACCCAAACGAGAGCAAAAAAAAAACAAACAAAAATTGGGAAACACAGGTTAACAGCACAAGTATTCAGAAATTCAACTCTAAACCCAGAGTATACGTCAAAATAAAAATAAAAATAAATGAAATAACGAACATTTTAAGCATAACTTCACTCTAACAGAAGAATACCAAGATCAACACAGGGCTTTCAGATGCATCTTCAGGTCACGCATAGAAGTTACAGCAAAAATTTCATCCGGTAATTTATTTATTTTTTTTATTTATTATTAGTACCTCAAATGCCCCTTGGTGTGGGGTATTACATGAGGGATGGGCATAATGTTCAAGTGAAGAGTGGTTCGATGGCAGTCTTGAAGGAATGTGGGTCGGAGTGGCGCACAGCGTCGACAGGCAGTTTGTTCCAGTCCCGAGCGGTCTGAACAAAAAACGAACGAAGATGTGCTGTGGTCTGTGCTGGGGGCGGATAGACGGCTTTAGGATGGCTGGTGCGGCTTGACTGTCGATGAAGTGGTAAGATTGCTGAAACATTAAGTGGCGTATGGTAGAATTTGTGAAAAAGGCACAGCCTGAAGATGCAGCGTCGCTTTTCAAGATTAGTAAGATTAGCCCGTGATTTGAGTGCAGTGACACTGGAATGATAGGAGTAGTCTGAGAAAATAAACCTTGCAGCGCGATTTTGTAGAGCTTCGAGGGTGTTAGAAAGATTAGCTTGATGGGGATCCCAGACTGAGCATGCGTATTCTATTTTAGGTCTGATAAATGTAAGATAAGTAAGTGTTTTCACGGATGCAGAGGCTAGGCGCAAGTTTCGACGGAGGCAACCAAGAGTGCGATTGGCTTCGTTAGTAACTTTCATTATATGCTCTGACCAGGTTAGTGTATCTGAAAGGGTGACGCCAAGGTATTTGTAAGAGTGGACAGATAAGATTACCGAGCCACAAATCGTGTAACTTGATGCCTGATAGTTTTTCCGACGGTGAAAGGAAAGCAAAGACGTTTTGTTAGTGTTTAGGCACATTAACCATTTGTCGCACCAAGTTTCAATTCGTTTAAGGTCATCCTGTAAAATTCTAGAGTCAGAGGTGGTGTGGATGGGGCGGTAAAGTACGCAGTCGTCTGCGAAAAGGCGGATGTTAGAGGATATGTTACTAGGCAGGTCATTAATATAAATTAGAAACAGCAATGGTCCGAGTACTGTACCTTGGGGGACTCCGGAGAGGACTGGAGAAAAAGACGAGGAGCAGTTGTTAGCGTACACAAATTGCTTTCGGTTCGTAAGGAAATTAGAAATCCAATCTAATACAAGGGGGTTAATGCACAATCTTGAGAGTTTAAGTAGTAGTCTCTGATGGGGAACTTTATCGAAGGCCTTTTCGAAATCTAAGAACAGCGCGTCTACAGGTATGTTCAGGTCTAGGTTAGAGCTTATGTCATTTATGAATGAAGCTAATTGTGTATCACATGAGAGGCCCTTGCGAAAGCCATGTTGTCTAGGATTGAAAAAATTAACAGATATTAAAAATTTTACTATGTGAGAGTAGAGGACGTGTTCCATTACCTTGGAACAAACACTTGTTAGTGAAATGGGACGATAACTGGAACATAAATGTGAAGGACCTTTTTTCGGGACTGGAACTATTTTGCCCACTTTCCAGTCTTCCGGCACCACTCCTGATGACAATGACTGCTGAAAAATATTGCATAGGATCACACTTACAACAGTTTTTGTGCTCTTTAGTACTTTAGTGTTGATACCATCAATTCCGGATGAGGATGTTAGCTTTAGTGATTCAATTATTTTGGCTATACCGGAGGCATTAAAAGTGATGTCGGACATGAATGAATGGTGGCACTGGGGAAAATCTGGTAAATTATGATCAGGTTCTTTTGTGAAAACAGAGCAAAATGCGGTGTTAAGTTCTTCGGCTGCTTGACTGTCTGGAATCGGACAATTCTGGCTGTCGTACAGTTTTAATGGCTGAGAGCGCTTTGGGTTAATCGTATTCCAGAATTTTTTAGGATTAGTTTTTATCATGTTCGGAAGAATTTCAGAATAAAAATGGCGCTTTGTTTTGTTAGCTTGTGATTCGAATTCCTTTTCTGCAGCGTAATACTTTTGCCAGGTGCACTGCGTGTTAGTTCGTTTAGCAGAGCGGAAAAGTCTTTTCTTTTTATTATTGAGGCGTTTGAGCGCATGATTGAACCATGGTGATGACTGTTTTTCTGTTACAGTGATAGTGGGTATGTATGTTAGTACCAGGTCACGTATTTTAGTCTTGAACAGCAACCAGTTAGTTTCTACGGAGCGTATCGAAAAGTCACGAAGAAGCCAGATGGAAAATTCTTCGAGTGCTGTGTTAATTGCAGAATAATTGCCTTTCTCATAAAGTGTTATTGTTTTTGTTATTTTCGATGGATGCAGTAATTTACAGTATAAGGAACCATGAACAACAGAATGATCGCTAAGACCAGGCAAGTATGTGATTGGGGAAAGCTTGTCAGATTGAGTTGTAAGTATCAGGTCTAACGTATTGGATGAATTTATGCCAGACCGCGTCGGCTGTGAAACTACTTGTGTTAGTCCAAAGTTAAGGCATGTGTTTACGAAATCGCTTTCAGCATTGTTTTTGGATAGGGTTGAGGCGGGGTTTGACCAGTTAATGGAAGGGAAGTTAAAGTCACCGAAAATCAGAATGGGAGATTGATGATAGGTTGCGGTAACGGAAAAAAGCACCTCGTGAAATTCAGCGACAAAAGAACTACTAGCGTCTGGGGGACGATAACAAGCGCCGATTACTAAGGGGGGATAACAGGAGTTGCTGAGAACGAATATTATTTCCAGTGCGGATGAAGTTTTAATTTCGATGCATTGAAGGCTTCTCTTGGCAGCAATTAGAACGCCACCTCCCCTTTTGTTAGTTCTGTCACGGCGAAAAATATTTAAATCGGAAGAGAGAGAAAGGATCTCCGAGTCGGCAATTGAAGAGTTTAACCATGTTTCTGTGAGAATAATGAGGTTAGACTCTGTGGTGTGAATCAGATTACGAAGAGCATCAAGTTTAGGCAGGAGGCTTCTAATATTAGTGTATAAAAAGGAAGTGTTGGAAGGGCTAGAGCGGGGACGATTGGCTTCTACGAGTTTAAAGCGTGCGGCACTACCTTCTGAGTACTGTGATCGAACGTGTATGTTTTCTTCCCGATGATTAGCTTGTCTTGTCGAAGTTTGAATTTTTTTTCGTCTTGTGCTTTGCAGAATTCAACAAGATGCTTCCTGGCCTTGACGGTGTTTGGGCAGTAGTCCTCAGATATGCTAAACTCTGTACCTTTCAACATTTTGGCGCATGAAAGAACCTTTTCCTTCACTTTAAAATGTGCAAATTTAACAATGATCGGTCTATTCCTGTCCGCCCTAAACTTTCCTAATCTGTGGGCTCTTTCAATGTCCACAGGAAGAATAGTCGTCTTTAATTTTGAGCTGCAGTGTTCGATAATAGTGGCCTCTGACTGGGCCCATGTTTCCTGCTCGTTATCTTCGTGGCCAAAGAAAAGTAGGTTTGACCTTCGGGACTGATTTTCTGAGATATCAAGTCTAGCTGTGATAGTGGCAATGTCATTCGCGTTTTGCTCAGACAGCGCCTGGATGTCGTCGACCTGTTCCTTTATTGCTAATAGTGATGAGCAGTCGGTTTCAATTTTGGTAAGTCGATTTTTGATTTCTGCAAACGTTTGGTCATTTTCGGAGAGCTTAAGGCGGATGGATTTCATTTCGGTTAGGAGCGTGGCTTGACTGGACTGGATTTCATTCAGGGCCTTAAGTATATCGTTAGGTGGCTGACCATTGCCGTGGCGAGCGGTGGGACCAGGGTTGAGTTCTACGTCGCCTGATAAAATTAGTAAGCGCATGATAACATGATAGCAATCACAGGCAATACCAATACAACACATTGGGCTTGGCAGCACCACTAAAGCCGCATAGCGGGTGCGGCGGGCAAATAGGGAACATGAAGTGTTTACCTGCAGGACGAACAAACGTCGCAGGTGAGTTGTAGTCGACATAGCTGCGGTGCTGCCAAGCCCATTGAAGGCGGCGCGGGGTGATGCTGGACTTATAAAGGGGTGATGCGGCGAGGAGGTTGACTTCCGGTCGTTAGTTATCGCTGATGCTGACAGTGGCAGCGATAATCTCGGAGCTTGTTCTTGAATGGGTGTTGCCGGGCACTGCCGGGCCGGGCAATTCATTAAAGATTTCAGGTACATAAGCACAGCGCCTTGCTTTTCCGTATCTAGTTACACTGCGCGGTACATAATAACGAATTGTTTTCCTTAATTTCCGTTTAGGAGTATTAATAATTAAAAAGTCTGAATTCCAAAAATGCCGCTGAACAACTGTCTACACAAAAAGAGAATGAAATGACGGAAGACCTAGGAACTGAAAGACGTCCGTGCCGGATGGCATGTGACAATTGTACACAATGCTCTTCAACATGTTTTTTAGTATACTATCAATACGACAATGCCAGCGTGAAGGACATGGCGCAAATGCAGTTAAGCCGTATCTGAGGACACTGTACGCAAGTGCATGAATTATAGTTTTTTTCACCGACATCGGCGCCAAAGACTTCATATTGAAGAGTAACCATGTAACCTTCCGTAGCTTAGCACACTGATATGCCAAGTGGTCATGCCAAGATAAGCTGCTGTCAAAAACAACACCAAGATATTTGATCGAGTTTACATATTCTATTGGCTTGCAACCACAGGGAAGGGAATCATGATCATGCAAGAATACTTGTCTGTCTATAAGTAGCGTCTTTAAAGGATTTCTGAAACATATCAATAATAATAATAATAATAATAATAATAATAATAATAATAATAATAATAATAATAATAATAATAATAATAATAATAATAATAATAATAATAATAATAATAATAATAATAATAATAATAATAATAATAATAATGTTTATTGCCACTTTGTAGCTAATACAATAAGGTTCAGGCCCGTCAAAGCCAACAAGAGGCTTGAGTGACTGGGCCCGGCAGTTACGGCCAGGACTACAAAAAAAGGCAATAGATACAGTAACGCTTCTCGTTACACCCAAACGAGAGCAAAAAAAAACAAACAAAAATTGGAAAACACAGGTTAACAGCACAAGTATTCAGAAATTCAACTCTAAACCCAGAGTATACGTCAAAATAAAAATAAAAATAAATGAAATAACGAACATTTTAAGCATAACTTCACTCTAACAGAAGAATACCAAGATCAACACAGGGCTTTCAGATGCATCTTCAGGTCACGCATAGAAGTTACAGCAAAAATTTCATCCGGTAATTCATTAAAGATTTCAGGTACATAAGCACAGCGCCTTGCTTTTCCGTATCTAGTTACACTGCGCGGTACATAATAACGAAATGTTTTCCTTAATTTCCGTTTAGGAGTATTAATAATTCAAAAGCCTGAATTCCAAAAATACCGCTGAACAACTGTCTGCACAAAAAGAGAATGAAATGACGGAAGACCTAGGAACTGAAAGACGTTCGTGCCGGATGGCATGTGACAATTGTACACAATGCTCTTCAACATGTTTTTTAGTATACTATCAATACGGCAATGCCAGCGTGAAGGACATGGCGCAAATGCAGTTAAGCCGTATCTGAGAACACTGTACGCAAGTGCATGAATTATAGTTTTTTTCACTGACATCGGCGCCAAAGACTTCATATTGAAGAGTAACCATGTAACCTTCCGTAGCTTAGCACACAGATATGCCAAGTGGTCATGCCAAGATAAGCTGCTGTCAAAAACAACACCAAGATATTTTATCGAGTTTACATATTCTATTGGCTTGCAACCACAGGGAAGGGAATCATGATCATGCAAGAATACTTGTCTGTCTATAAGTAGCGTCTTTAAAGGATTTCTGAAACATATCATTTTGGTTTTGTTTATGTTCACCGAGATTCCATTCTCGGAAAACCATTTCATGACATAATTAATGTTTTCCTGCAACACATTCACTGCCGTCTCGTAGTTAATATGCTTCGTGAGCAGAACTGTGTCGTCCGCGTACTGAAAAATCAAGCACTTGGATGTTACTGAGCTGAGATCATTTGTGGATATATTAAAGAGCAATGGAGATAGAATAGATCCCTGTGGTACACCCGCTTTAACAGGGAGCTTTGCACTGTGCTCCATTTGGCTGTTAATTCTGACCACTTGTGAACGTCCGCTTAAGAAATTCTTTAGAATAGCATAGAAAGGTCCTCGAAAACCCAGAAGGTACAGTTTTTCTAATAAAATAGCATGATTAACCGTATCAAACGCTTTCTTAACGTCTAGAAAAAGAGCACAGCTAAACGTGTTTTCATCGAAAGCTGCGTACAATTCATCAGCAAATTCCTCAAGCAATAATGTAGTACCTCTTCCCTTAATGAACCCATATTGACGGTTTGAAATGACATCAAATTTATCTAAGACGGAAGTCATACATTCAAATAGGAATTTCTCTAGAATCTGTGATAAAATTGGCAGGATAGAAATCGGTCTGTAGTTCTCGATAGCGTTCTTTTGTCCTCCCTTGAACAGCGGCCTTACGATAGCAGTTTTCAAATCTTCAGGTATTACGGTGTTTTCCAGAAACCCGTTAATCAAGAAGAGCAGTATGTCCGAAAGAGCGTGAAAATTCCGCTGTACCAGCGCAGCCGATATACCATCTATTCCGGCGGGCTTGTTTCGTCGGAAGCTAAACACTAGCCTGGCAAGATCGTCCTTTGATAGCTTTGGAAGATATGCGGAAGCTGATAAAGAATGTTTTAGTGTACATTTCAAGCCTTGCCGTGCTGCTGCCATTTCGGCCGCTAGCGTGAAATACTTATTCAAATCATCACCTTTCGACACAAGTTCGTCTACCAAAACGTCCGAACAAGACAGGTTCCTATCATTTCCCTGAAGGTGTTTAATCAGAGACCACATTTTTGCAGGATTTTTATAGGATCGTTGGAACTGCTGCTGAAAGTACAGCCGTCGTGCGGATCGAATAAGGGCCACAACCCTGTTCCTGGCGGTTCTGTATTCAGAACGAAGGTCATTATTTTTAGGAACACGTTTAGAGCGTTTCCAAAGCCAATCACGATTTGCGATTGCCCGCATAATTTCGGGGTTTAACCAGTTGTGATTGCGCCTTTTTTTACGCACTAGTTTCCGAGTACACGTTTCTTTCAGCTGGTCAAGTTTATTACACAACTTTGTGTAGTAATAATAATAATAACAATAATAATAATAATAATAATAATAATAATAATAATAATAATAATAATAATAATAATAATAATAATAATAATAATAATAATAATAATAATAATAATAATAATAATAATAATAATAATAATAATAATAATAATAATAATAATGATAATAAATGTTTTATTGCACATAATGATACATAGATCAAGGAGCGGGCCTGTCAAAGCCAGCAGTGGCTTGAGGGACTAGGCCCGGCTAAGTCAGCGGACGAGGGTGCAATAATTCAAATCAGCATACAAAAAAAAAAAGTGTTGAACGATGGTTAACAGTTGGGACGATTAATGTCAACATGTGGTGAACCCCACACACATATACAAAAAAAACAACAACATCAAAACAGACAACGCGTACAGATTACAGAAATGAGAACATACACTTTACAAAGAACCAAGCAGGCTTTTTAATGCATTTTTTGATGATACCGAAAATACATCATCTGGAAAATCATTCAAAATTTTCGGCACATAAGCACAACGCCTAGCTTCGCCGAATCTTGTTGAAGATCGCGGAACAACAAAGCGAACACTGTTACGAAGGCTTCGGGGGGCAGTGTAACTTATTTTAAATTCACTAAACCAGATATGCCGTAAAACCACAGTTTCGACGAACAGATTCCAGAAGCATGGAAGACGAAGTGCAGAAAAGATGTTAGGATTAGCGATTGCTGGAGTATTGTAGGCTATATTTCTTAATATGGCCTTTAACAAAGAATCAACACGGTTTTTCCATCGAGTGGAGCAAAAAGCAAAAACAGTGATCCCATATCTGAGAGTGCTGTAGACTAGAGCATGCGCAATAGTTTTTTTTATTTGAAACGGAACGATAGATTTAATGTGGAAAAATAACCAAGCAGCGCTCCTAAGCTTATTGCAGATATGCGATAGGTGATTGTGCCATGACATATCACTATCGAAGAATACTCCCAGGTATTTCACCGAGTTCGTGTAGGCGACCGGCGGGCATCGACAGGGATGACAGTTGTGGCTATGTAGAAAAACTGGTGCGTTTATTACTGTTAATTTTAGAGGGGATCTGAAGCAAACAAGTTGGGTTTTTGAGGCGTTAACCTTTAAACAGTTATCACTGAACCAGGTCATGGCTTTGTGGACACTATTCTGCAGATTAAGGATGGCCATGTCGTAGGAAAAATGTTTTGAGAGCAAAACAGTGTCATCGGCGTACTGAAATACTAGACATTTTGAGATTACGTGCGTAAAATCATTAATAAATATGTTGAAGAGTAAAGGTGATAGTATAGAGCCCTGAGGTACACCAGCCTTCACAGGAAGTTTAACACTTGCGTTTTTAATCTCGTCTAAAACAACCATTTGCGATCGCTCGGTGAGATAGTTCTTAAGGACATCGTAAAATGGACCCCTGAAACCACTAGAATAGAGTTTCTGTAAAAGAATTCCGTGATGAACTGTATCGAAGGCCTTAGATATGTCTAGAAACAAAGCAACGGAAAACAAATTTTGATCAAAAGCCGAATACAGTTCATCCGAGAATTCCTCCAGAAGGGCTACCGTACCACGACCAGTAACGAAACCGAACTGTCGAGTCGACAGAATCGAAAATTTTTCAACAAATGATGACATGGTTTTCAAAAGAAATTTTTCGATAACATGGGAAAGTATGGGCAACATCGAAATGGGTTGATAGTTCTTCACGTCATCCTTTTGTCCCCCTTTGAAAAGCGGCCTAACTATCGCAGTTTTAAGCTCTTTCGGGATGCACGCGGTATCAAGAAAGCCGTTTAACATGAAGAGCAAAATATTGGATATCGCTGCAAAGTTCCTCTGTAGTAGACTAGCTGATAAACCGTCAATACCAGGAGGCTTATTGCGCTTAAAGCTGAAAATTATTTCATAAAGTTCATTTTCTGAAATTCTAGGAAGAAAAGCGGTTGCTGGGAGTGAATTTTCAAGCGTGGAATGGACGGCCTGGCACGAGGATGCGTTTTCGCAAGGAAGTGCAAACAAATGGTTGAATCTATTTGCGACCTCGACCGAATCGCCTGGAAAAAAGGAAACCGGGGAAAGGTTTGCAGCGTTTTTACCACGAAGGTGGTTTATTAGGGACCATGTTTTTGCGGCATTCCTCGACGACTGGCGAAACTTTTGAAAAAAGAATTGGCGCTTCTTGGACCTTATTAAGGCTACTACCCTATTTCTTGCAGCATTGTACTCTAGACGTAGGGTTTTATTTTTTGGGACATGTTTACATCGTTTCCAAAGCATGTCTCGGTATGAAATGGCACGCATTATGTCCGCAGTCAACCAGTTATAGTCCTTTCTACGTTTCTTAATTACGACACGCTTGGCATTATCTTCGAACTTCTTTATTTGGTTACAGAAGATGGTATAGACTACTTGCGGGGAATTAGAATTAGTTAGGGCCATCCAATTAAAACTGCTAATTAGGTTATCCAAGACCTTCTGGTTGATTACAGTAAGGTAAATTAAGTTATTGGGTGTGGTGGTTCGCTGAGCATTTGGCAGAGGAAAAGATGGTGATGAACGGCAAACGGCAAGATAGTGGTCCGCAAAACGTTGCAAAATAACACAAGAAGCAAATGAGTAGTTGGGGGCTCGTAAGGCGATGTGGTCTAGACACGACGTTGTTAAATGGCCACCAGCTATTTCTTCACGGGTGGGAGCTGTTATCATATTTTCAACACCATACGATGACAGGAGGGACAAATAGTCGGATACGGAGCCCACTGCAGGACACAAGGTATTTATATTCAGGTCTCCTACTAAGCATAATTCTTCCGCGGAATGCCATGACCGCAGCAATTCTTCGAGTTCCAACAGAAAACGGGTAACACTGTTGCAAGGTGGCCGATAAAAAGCTACGAAGCTCAGACATCGAGAGCCACAAGTTATCGTTAGCGCCAAGCATTCGGCATGAACAAAGTTCACGTCGATGGGTGCAATGTCAAACGTGTCTCTTACAAAGATAGCGATTCCGCCCCCTCGTCGACGAGGCCGCGTTACGAAACGGCACTGATAGCCTGGTACTGAAAACGTGTGCATGCAGGCATCTGTAGCATTAATTTCTGTCAGGACGAAAACGTCAACAAATCCGATTCCTGATGTGGCAGTTAGCTTAAATTCTTCCCAGTGTTTTCGGAGGCTTCTAACATTTGTGTTCACAATAGTAAATTCATTCTCAGAGCTGTGACCAAATTTATCCTTGAAAGACTGAAAGTTTGGGAGTTCGCAGCACGTACTGTCCATTGCAGTTAGACAATTCGATCCAAGTCGGCTGGTCTGATTATTCGGAGCAGAGACGAGTTTTCGGTCTTCTTCGCGAAGATCTTGCCACGTTTAACCCAGACAAATTTGTACTCATTTTGCTTAGCCCTGGTCCTTGCACGCCAGAACAGATCTCGGTTCAGTCTAGTCAAGTTCTCGTTAAAAAATATCGTTTGGGTCTTTCCAGGCTCGCAAAGATTTCCAAGCTTCCTGCGGGCTTCGAACAACGTTTCTCTCGAAGCAATAGAACTGAAGCGCACAAGAATCCTGGGGATAGAGTCACGCCTTCCCGGTAGACGATGAATTGCTTCAACCTCCGGCAGAGAAAAATTTTGCACTCCTAATTTTTCAGCGATCTCCCCAAGCACTTCCTTCAGATTTTCGTCCGCTTCTTCTTTGAGGCCATGGATTTCCATGTTCATGTTGCGACTGTATTGTTCACTCTCATTTAGTTCCGCTTGTATTCGCTCCAGCTGTTCTGCTTGAGCCTGGACAGTTGTTCTCAGTGCGGATATTTCCTCATCTCGAGAAAGTGCTTGTTCCTTGGCTGCCTTCATTTCTGCGAGAACTGAATCGTACTGTTCCGACAGGAAGGTCACTGAGCTCTCCAATTCATGAACTGTTTTGGTTAATGTGACCACTTCGGTTCGCAAAAGCAGCAGTGAATCAACCTTCGAATGTAGCTCCGGTAAGCATTCTAGGCTCTTTTTGATGTCTTGTAGTTCCGAAAGCAATGCCGATTCCACCCCTGTACCCTCATCGACCTCGGCAGCATCAGACTGAGAGTTGGAACCACCTACGCGTTTTCTTGCCGCTCTGCATGTCTTGCATACCCACACGTCCCGTTTTGCGGTACCCATTGTGTTAAAGGTGTTTGGCGCAATTCCAGAACAATTTTGGCCCAGATGGTAAGAGTAATTACAACTAGTACAGGTCATGAATTTTCCATCCACGGGTAGTGTCTGGTGACAGGTGATACAATCTGCCATTGTTATAAATTGCCATTGTTGTTATTAATAATAATAATAATAATAATAATAATAATAATAATAATAATAATAATAATAATAATAATAATAATAATAATAATAATAATAATAATAATAATAATAATAATAATAATAATAATAATAATAATAATAATAATAATAATAATAATAATAAACACCTTTATTTTCAGAGAACAAAATACAATCTTTAAGACAAGTCTGCCCTAGTCATAAAGGCTTGTAGGGCTTGTAGGCTTTAATGTGGTCTTATACAAAAACTCCTTTCTTTTTTCACTTGACTAGTTTATGGAGTAAAATTTTGAGCTTAAAAGGGTCAAAGGCCTTGTAAATAACGAAAAGTTCCTAAAGTGTACAATTTAGGTTCATTTTATTGCTTTATTTATTTATTATTCTTTACATCTACCCTGGACTTCTTCAGCTGCCTTGTTTTGCTGAAACTAGGACTGAAAAAATCAGATTATATGTTTTTTCATAGGTACCTACTCGATTGGTCATTTAAAGACTTTTCTTGCACCTTCGCAAAAACCAGGAAAACTGAAGTTGGTCGGTGATAAACGAAATCATTTTGTGCTCGTCCTTTGTGTGAAGACACCACTTTAACGGTTTTAAACTGGCACGGAAAGGGTCCGATTGACAGAGTGTTGCTTATTAAATCTGACAGTACAGAACAATATCAGACGAGAGATTGTTCACGGTGGGGAGCTGGGTGGAAGCATGAACACTCACCACATTTTGTTTAATTTCTTTAAGAGTTTATCAGTTTCAGCTGACGCAACAAAACAAAAATTAGAGTGTTTACGAGTGTACCTGGGTACTGTTGGCCACTGGGTATTGGATGCACACTGCTCTATTAATAGGAAGTCGTCCACTACATCTTCGAATCCTTCCTCCCTGTGGACAGCATTGCTTAACTACAATTACACCAATGGAAGGTAGCTCAGGCCTCTTCCTTTGACATAGCGGACTTGCTTCGCTACCTTTGCAAGGTTACCTCTCATTTTCAATAAGCATAGTATTTTATTATTGTAATTTGGACACTGTATTATGAGCATTAATTTGGCTTCAAATTTATTTTCCGCACAACAAAAAGGTTAACTGATCAGTCTATTTAATGGCTGTACATCTATGAAACTTTTTATTCGTATTTTTTCGTCTACTCCGCTGCTGTTCCAGAGGTTTTTACTTTCATTTTACGGTTTTCTGATTTACAAAGGAGAAATTTATTTCATAGCAATTCCTTGAAATATTTAAAAATATATTCTGCTCTATTCACATGGAAGGCCAATCCGCTTGTTGTAGTAGGGCTTCAAATTTGTTCAGCTCCACATCGTTAACACTTTTATGTCGAACATGATAGTTATTATGTTCCTTACTAGACAGGAGCTCTCTTCCGACAAAAAAGAGACAGATGATTACTGACCTTACAAGAGAGCGTGCCAGAAATGAGCTCTGATGCGTTATTACTGGTTATAGAAATTTCGATGGATGTAGAACTACTAGGGGTAATTCGAGGTGGTCCCGTGCGAAAGCAGCCAAACTAAGCAAGAGGGGTGTTTAATTAACGTGAATGAGCATCGACATAAATTGTATTGTTGTTTACATTAGTCATGGTAAACGATGTTTTTTGTTAAGATTAAAATATTCGAGCACCGGGACTAAATGATCCAAGAAAAGCCGCTTCCAACCGGTCGGTGTCCTGAGCATAAGTTCCCGTTCTCGCTAGTTTTACCTTCAGTGCGTTACGAACCAAGACGCTCAGATATCTACGCGCTTATATTCCGAGTCGTGATAGCTGATACAAGCCACATTTTTACTTTACTTACCACGGGCTACTGTGAACAAACTGAAGTTGACCTGTTTCAACAGACTATGGCAGTCTAACGACCAAGAGACACCACTGTCATTGAAAACAAAGCTTTTATAAACTAGAACAGGCCATAAATCGATATACAGGTGTCGCCATCTTGTGCCCATTTCGCAAGCAAACTGCGTGCGCCGGCACGAAATTTTTAACCGGGGATTCTTGAGGCTGTGTTACACTGCCGTCCATATAGAAACGGCGGCAACAAGTCGACGTCGTTGAGGACGAGACGCGCTACTATAGAGTGGAGGGGAAATCTTTAAAAGCATAAATCTTTCTTTTTTCCTGACTAACAAAAGTTGCCCAGAAAGCCACAGAATCACTTTTTAATGTGAACGATTTTTGGATCGAGTTTTCCTGAGTGTCTTTTTAACGTGGATAATAAACATAACTAAAAGGCTCGGTGTCCTTAATGCTACGTAGGCGTAGGTAATGTTTTGCAAGCCCTATGTGATTTTGCGCCCGTACTGTACTCAGAGGCATCTCACATTGAAATAAACTTAAAATAAATGCATTATAAACTGTCTCGCATCAAACCCGCTGTCTCGCATCAAACGTGCGATGTACAGTCATAACAACTTCACGTTCCTCAAAAGTCGGCTTGCGCTGACCTTTAACCGGCATGGAAAACAAAATCTGCGAAAATTTGTAGGTCAGCAAGAGGTATTTCTCAAATGTCTGCTTTATCCGCCCATTTAATCTTAGGAACCAAAATCTTACCCTTGCAAAATATATTCCTATATTCTATGAACCAATGAAGCACAAGCGTAAGGTATGTACAAATTACTAGCAATGGAGAATATAGGTGATGGATTTAAAAGCGCGCACAAAAGAAATTTTCTCAACTTTCAGGGTACGCTAACTAACTTCAAGGTACGCCAACTACACAGGAATCACTAATAAAAACTAGCACTAATTCCACTTACGCGCGATAGTGAATTCCACGTCTTTTCGTAACCGCTTGCAATGGAAAGTGGAGTCAATGTCTGCACGTGGGGCTAGACGCAGGTAAAGCAGAAAAATAGAGTGCAGGAAAATACAGCCACTCCTTAGATGACGTTCTAACTGCTGGTTTACGGCGGTATTTGCGAAAAAGACAGGACGTGAAGACATCTATAGAAGGAGACTCGCGGGTAGCCGCGGTTAAGGAAATGGGGCTCTATGCTAATACCGCACGTAGTTTAACTAGAGTATAAAAGGAGTTCCTTGGATCCGTGTAACCACTCGTCTCTCTCACTTCACTGTGAACGCGAGCTATACACCGATCATGAGGACTCTGGTGAGTCGATTGGCACCTCAATTTTGCGCTTCGCTAGCTACGCTCACTGCGGCAAGCAGGTGATGGCTATTAGGAGATTAGTAGCTTCCCGACGTAAAGCTATGCTTTCAGTTCAGATGCAATACATCTCTCCAGTGGTGCTGTTGCGGATTTCTCAACAATTTTGGCATATCCTGAGAAAACTTCGAAAGGCTCTATAGTGTTCCACAAACATTCACAGGTTTGAGAAGAACTTTTTATAACTATTCGCCTCTGATGTACATTGAAGACGTAGCTGCTGGTCAGAAACCTCTGGTAATTTAACTGAACAATGTAGTCACTCCATCTCGAAAAATTCGTGCGTTTGTGACCCCAAAATGCTGGGCATAGCGTTCGATAGTTCAGGGTAACGTGATAAATCACAAATGGCCTGCTTTGATGCATTAGAAGGGTTATACGCCTACCCAACTTCACCTTGGTCACTATCAAGAGAACTGAACTAAAAGGGAGCAGGAAGAAATGTAGAGTCCGACCGGTCCTGCGTACCAGACACCTAGCTTCACCACTCTTCCAAAGTAAAAAAAGGTCATTTCTTATTACGCTACGAATTGCGGCGTATTTAGCGTTTGTATGCTATCGACTGCGAGAAGTGTTCAGCCTCTAGCCTCAGCGTTTTTTATATCTTGTTTTTGAAAAACGAGTTTGTCAAATAGAAAGACGCGTGCAGCTTTAAAAGGCGTCCATTTGAGTGAGAAAAAAGAGCTTGGGTATAGCCCGCGGCAGCGTGAACTCTGCGCAGAAATCTACGCCGACCATTTGCTGACCTCTACTTGCAAAAGTGAAGCCTGTGTGTTGAACGATCATACGCATCGACTTCTTCCCGAGTTCCTCACAAAGGGGCTCGCACGACAGACATCAATGCTGAACGCAGTGTTTAAATTTAACGACGTGTTATTGGAGTAGCGAACTTCCATCGAATTTCCGATGGAAAATGTTAGTCGAGGGCATATTTAACTGACGCAGACAAAAACAAACGGAACTTCAGCCTAACCAGAAACTACAAAACAGCAGCCAACACATTCCCTCAAAAAATGCTGTATTCGCATAACTGTTCCTAACCTCGCAGCTGACTGTCGCTGTCCTGCTTTGCCTCGCCGTCTCGATGGTCGCGGCCATTGGCTACGGCGGATTTGGACGTGGCGTCGGCGGCTTTGGTGGCCGCGGTTTCGGATACGGTGGCCTTGGAGGCATCGGTCTCGGCGGCGGCTACGGCGGCGGCTACCGTGGCTACGGCGGCTACGGCGGAGGTCTCTATGGCAACCGCGGCTTCTACGGCTAACGGTATGTTCTTACACGCTACTACTTGCGGCATTACTATGTATTATTTAAGTCTTGAAGGAAAGCACATGAATTATAGACAGGATTAGTGGTGCTGGTGAAGAAATAGCCAGTGATCCTCAATAAGTTTTTTTTTTCTGTACTAAGCGCATGATTAGGTAAATCTGCGCCGCCACAATATCCCAATCGTCACACAAAGAGGAACGATCTGGGCGGTCTGAAAAAAAAAGGCACGGTAGCGATTAACGAGAATAGTATACGAGAGCTATAAATCTTAGCAGCGACCACAACGAAGATAACGGTAAAAGCTACTACGATGATTTAAAGTACTTTCAATCGTGACCCACACGGTTCATATCGCTCTCTAGCATTGCCTGGTGATACTAATCAGTGCTTTTTTCCCTTCATTCCAGTGCAAACTTGCACCCGAGAACCACAGAAACTGGAGACTTTCACGCAATAAAAAAACATCCAGATAGTTGTGAATAAAGAAATATTACTTAAAATCTTACTTTGCAGGGTCTCCTTCATTTCCTGAGATAGAGAGTACAGAGCTATGAGAAAACGTGGACATTACACTAAGAGAAAACCCCGCCTGTTCATTCGAAGCGACGGAAATAAAAGTCAGTCTCTCACCGTTATTCCTGGCCCATCTCTCATATATAAAACCCACCTCGCAATTACGTAGTTCAAACCTCTTCCTGCCTTTTGAAATAAAAGAAGTTTACATTGCGTATCTGTTGCCTATTGCATGAAAATTGAAAATGTCCAGCATCAGTTCATACGAATCTATTATGATAGATATATTGGTCGCCGTCGTTTCTACGTCTATGATTCTCTCTTGGCAGACCTCAATATGTGTACCCTTGGCGACAGGCGACGCATACGTGACATGCAGTTTCTGCAAAAAGTCGGGCACGATTTCATTAACTGTGGGACCTTACTGATGTCGCTGAATTTTCGTGTCCCGCATGCAAAAGCCGCAAAATGTTTTGACACATTTTATCCGGATTTGCACGCCATCTGTCCAATGACTCGTTTACAAATCCTGTATAACAAAACGTTTATTGACACGGATATATTTGCCCAATTGTTGTTTTCATGCCAGCTTTTAAATGTTTTCAAGTGGTCATTCTGATGTATCTGACCTAGTCTGCGCTCGCTTAGGCCACTTGGCTGTTGAGGCACACTCAAATTAACATCTATCTATCTAAAAAAAAAACATACATTTAAATCAACATAAATTAACATAAATTAACTTCTATCTATCTAAAAAAAAATAAATATAACAGTTGTCGCTTGTTACAGGATGAATGAAACAAAAAATACTTGAAGCAGGTAGGCTGCAAATACTTACTAGGTGACATGAATTTGAGTTTACATGGAACTCTCTGAAATTTTCGAAGTCGAAGAGAATTCGTCCTAGCCAGGTGCACTATTCCAGCCACGGCCACAACGCGGCAGTTGTGCTTCCAACCAAGCTAACCAAAAGCGGAATGAATAAGTCGAGCGGTGGAGGGGATTTGCCAAGCAGGAGTGGGATGCATAGGTGTGGGGCTCCGGCGTTAAATCGTCACACCGGGACAAAAGTTTATAATGCGAATATTAAAAAAAAAATCTGTTTACTTTCCTTTGCCACGGCTTGGTTGTGCTGAGGTGGGCCCTGAAAACAGTTAACCTGTTGTTTAGATTCTCTCTTCACGTTCTGGGAATCCTCTAATCTATTGCACTGGGGTAGAAGTTAGCAAGGATGGCACTAATCATCTCTGATGAGTTTGCTACGGCACATAAAGTGAGGAAATATACTGTAACCAGGAGAAAACTTCAGCTAGTGCTCTACATTACGCAGCGAATTTCTGGACTGGTCATTACGGTGGTTAAGAAGCCTAAGGCGAGGATTCAGATAAACCGTGCGACCGCTTTGCGAGACCAAAAGCAATAACATGCAGAGTCCTTTCAAAACACAAAAATGAAGGCAGGGGGAGGTGGCGGTAGACATTGTCTCACACTCCTAGCTGAAAAATTTTTCCATGTACACTGCGCCGCGCAAGCATGGTACATGGAATGCATTACGTACGCCATCAATCAAGACAAAGCAAAAAATGAAGAGAAAGCAGCAAATAAAGATAAAGCTACAGAATTGTATTTAGTAACTAGCTGGCAAATTTCCACCTACAATTTTCTTAGTGAAAGGGGGGAGAGAAGGGAGTGGTAGATGTAATGAAGATGCAATGAAAGCTTAAAGCAGGAAGCAGGGGTAGTTGCTCTTTTGAGTGAGAAGACATAATAACTAGGGCATAAAATAAAGGATTAAAATTGAAGAAAAGAGGCCCAGAAGTGTTTGTAGTGTCATTTTCACTGTTAGTTCTTGTTGTGCTATTAGTCTTCACTACCAAAACATCAACTAGCCTAGGAACATGGAAAGCAATCGTCTCTTGTTGACTCAAACTCTGGGCGGAAGAGAGGCAACTGAAGTCATCCGTCGATAGAAAGTGGAGTTGGCAACGTTGCATTTGATTTTGCCTGCTAGGGTTGGAGCTTAGTGTTCGTCGGAGTTTAATGAGTCACGTCACAACCGTCGTGAGTAATAGGCCCCAAAGCGGATGTTGTCAACTTCAGTATAGGAAGACACGCGGCTGCTTTGCTTGCCTATTTGTTTACCGTGATTGCAGAGACTTGCCAAGCAGCACAAGTCGGAAGGATTCGCCGTCTACCTCATAGGTTTATCAGAGGCTCATTACTGGACTTGCGACTATTTAAAATATACCCATGAAACTCATGTCTAAGCTTTCTGTAAATACTTTTGGGTATTTCGGGGAATTGTTGGTACACTGAATGACAAAAAAGAAGGTCTTTCAATGCTTTACCGAGCACACAAACCTGAAGACGTTTGACCTTCAGGTATGATGGGAAGGCAGTCGTTTAAAATAAAGTGCGGCTTTTGTTTAATCATCCTAATGCGACTTTATGTCTGCTTGACCTAAAATACTCCGACTACTCTTCTTTCTAGTAGACCTCTATGCACTTAGAAAAAAAAAGCAATGACGAGATTGAAACTCCACCCAAGAGGATTCGATGATTGGTTTCGCTATCTGTTCCAAGCTTCCAATGCTTCAGTCATTGGGCTGTTGCCAACTTAAATGGAACTTATATTTTTTTAAAACAGTAGCTAGAATTCAGATTGTTATTTTCCACTAACCTTTAACTGAATAAAGCTCTACGACTTGGTGAATAGAGCGATTTCGCTTTTAAGGAAAGTTAACACAACTAGCAGTTCTCTACTTTTGGAAAATATTTAGTCTCCATTCACCAAGTAAGGATTAAGTTCATTCCTCTATGAACCATTGAACAGGCTTCAAGTCATGATTGAGGGTTAGTGAATTTACAAGATATTCGTAGTTCGTAGATATTCGTAGATGTTCACTGTTGATGTAGATGTTTGTTTTATAGAAGGTGGGGCTCTCAAGCCACAAAATCATGGCTTTTTTCTCGCCTTCCTTACCACAGTTTGCTGTACAGCGTTTTTCTCGTATGCGTTTCTAGCATGTCAAATTTTGTGACAGTGGTGGAATAAAAAAACGCGAACTCAAACTCAAACAAGTACCGGTCGTGGTCCTAGTAATTCATTTCAGAATCCATGCTGCAGAACGAGTGCACAAAGGAAGAGAAGATGGAGTGGAATACTTTTTCATTTCCACCGCATCAGCCAAACTGACTAGCCCTTAATTTTTCTCTGTGAGGCAAAGGGTTCGAAACAAAGACATCATAAAAGGACCTGAAAAGAGTTCGAGACTGATGGTTAACATGTGCGCATGAAAGGGCGTATGTCATTAAGAACACTTTATACTTTGATATGAAGTAAATGGTAACGTGAGACCAACGTAACATTCATGATACATAAGTATCGTTACTGCATGGTGATGGCGATTTTGCTAGTTTTCTGAGTGCCCAATTTCCAAAGTATTCATTTCTGTATAATTTTTTTAATGCATAACGCTGAAATAAAAATGCGAGATTAGAATATATTTTAGCAGGGATTTATTCATTCGCCCATTTATAGACATTCCACAAGCGTTCAGAAAATGGCGGATGATTTAGCGTGGCTAGCCCAAGAGCGAATTAGGTGCGCTGGAGCTCGGTTTTACTCCAGTTTCGATTAGAGGCTCGGTTTTTGAGGTCCAGCAAAAATCGGTGAAATCCGACAAAAGATACATCTCAAAGGTATGATGCGATAGCGTTAATAGATTAATGCCCACATATGAAGAATTGGCCATTATCTGCTTTAAATTCATGGATCGCTAGGAGTCCTCATACCCCTCCTGGCGCAGCGGTGCAGCTGTTAAGCGACACGCCAATGCCCTGCGATGGCAGGTGCTGCCAGCGGTGGGCCTTGTGAGACCCAGGTTGCTTTTCACGATCAACAGGCTTACGGACAGAGGGTTCAGACAGGCAAACATCCGCGAAGTCTGAGGGGGTTTCAGTGCTAGGACAATAAAACCCCTGCTGCTTAATGTGGCGGTTTTACTGTCTTAGCGCTCGTGGTATAAAACAGTGAAACTCAAATTGCTTGGTTATTAACGAAATCCTTTAACATTCCTCCTTGGTACACAGGTACCACTTTAGATTTATTAACTGGTCGGAAAAGGTTGCGGTCGATGGGTTACGTTTATTAAATCTGCCTATACAAGGTACTTTCCGATGACGCACACTTCACGGCAGAGAACTGAAAGGACATTAAAACCACTCGCCACATTTAGCTCTAGTTGCTTGAAGAGCTAGTCTCTTTCAGGTGACGTAACCTCATTTAGAACTTCAAAGTTTTTTTTGCTTGCTACCTAGTTATTTCAAGGCGGCTGGTTATTGGAGACACATTGATGCATGCAGAAAAGCTGCAGAAAAGCTGACTCACAGGAAGGTTCCTTCCAATCAAAATCCCTCCTTCACAGACCGCGTTTTGACTTCTTCTCTGCTGTCTGAAGGGGTTAGCGCTTGCAGAGATGAGTCAGTCGACCTCCATTGTGTTCTTTTTCGAAAAGGTGGCGGGGACTGCCCCCTAATCTGCGTGAACCTGAAGCCCTGACTGTCACCACCTACTTTCGAAATAGAGTGTAAAGGGGAGTTGCCGAATGGTTACAATGATTCATTTCCTTGACGATTACCTGTTCAGATCCGCTTCTCCATTTCGCACCCCTGCTCTATCGCGTATTTTCAACAACTTTCCTCTCATACAGGTAAAGGGGCACCTATCCCCTTCTTTTTTCGAACAGGAATGCTAGATTGCCGTCTGCGAATGACGGTTTTCGGTTGGAAAATTGTAAAGAGCGCTCAACATTCTGCAAGTTGTCAATTAGTACTTGTTAATTTCAGCTGCTAAGTCTTCGTCCCTGAGGACAGCCTCGTTTTGCACCATTTACTCGACTTTCTTTCATATCTTGGCAAGATCACAGTTCATTTTTGAAAACATGGTTTCATATTTTAGCATACTAATTTCAAAGTAAAGTCAGCAATAAAATTCCAAAACGGAATGATGTCAGGCGGGGAGACACGATCTCGCCATTGCTATTCACCGCCTGTTTATAGGTGTCCGGAGGCCTGGATTGGGAAGAGTTGGGGACAAGAGTTAATGGAGAATACCTAAGTAATTTATGATTCGCAGACGATATTTGCCTAGCCAAAACACTCAGGAGACGAGCTGCAAAGCATGATAAATGAGTTAGACTAGCAGAGAAGAACGGCAGGTTTTAAAATTAACATGCAGAAGACCAAACTAATGTCTCGCAAAGTGTCGCAAGGAAACAGCAGTTCACAGTTGAAAGCGAGGTGCTCGAAGTGGTAAGGGAATACTTGTACATAGAGCAAGCAGGTAGTGGCTGCTTATCCGGATCATGAAAGGGAAGTAAGTAGAAGAATAATGGGGGAAAACGCATATGGCAGGCTCTCTAAGATCATGAACGGCAGTTTACCGATATTCTTCAAGAGTAAATTATGTAACAGCTGTGTCTTACCGGTACTCAATTACGGGGCAGAAACGTGAAAGCTAACGAAAAGGGTGCAGCTTAAGTTAATGACAACGCAGCGAGCTATGGAAAACAAATTTATAGGAGTAACATTAAAACAACGCAAGCGCGCAGAGTGGGCGAGGGAACAAACGCGAATGAATGACATCCTAGTCGAAATCAAGAGGAAGAAATGGGCTTGGGCAGGGCATGTAATGCGAAGGCAAGATAACCGCTGGCCCTTAAGGGCAACAGAGTGGATTCCAAGAGAAAGCAAGCGTAGCAGGGGGCAGGAGAAAGTTAGGTGGGCGGATGAGATTAAGAAGTTTGCGGGGATACGGTGGCTGCAGCTGGAAAAGGAAACGGTTAATTGGGGAGACATGGAAGAGGTCTTTGCCCTGCAGTGGGCGTACTCAAGCTGGTACTGCTGCTGCTGATGATGATGAATTTCAAAATATGAACATTCATTTAGTTGCAAACTTTTTGAATTCGAGGAAAAGTTTAATGTCTTTAGTGGTATGAGTTGTGTGAAAGATTTTATTTACAGCCATTACAGCCGAGCCCACTTATAAAGGACGCAGCTATAACGAACGCTCGGTAAATAGCACGAAGGCGTTGATACGACCAAAATATGTATTACGGCAATGGCACTGCGTCTCGGGTACAACAGAACGTCCATGAAGCTGCTTGGAAGAAGCCGACGCGCAAGCATGAGTTCTTGAAGAAATAAATGCTGCTCTCGTCTGCCTTTGCATCTTTGGCTGTAACATGAGAAGTCCACTTAATACGAACAACGAACACAACGAACGCATTCTGCGCTACCATCTGTTTCGTTATGAGTGAGCTCGACTGAATTTGTTTCCATTGTGCGTTATAGATTAAGGTTTCCTTTACTGTTTCTTTAGAACCTCATAACGTGGATGAGATACCTCACGTTGAAATTCTAGACGGCCTCTCTGCCGCGTAAGAGAAAATTCGTGCACTGTCACCCCAGCAGGACTTTCCGCCCGTGTCACGCAAGGTGTAATCTAACACCGAAGTAAACTTAAAATAAACGCATATCACGTCAACTATTTCTACTGTAGTTGAGACATGCAGGCTAAGTTAATCATATTTCAAGCCCGATATAAAGGATACATTTCCAACTTGGAAGCATTCATTCAATTATTTACTCTAAGCAATCCCTGGAGGGTACTTTGCCCTCTCCGTACTCGCTTTCTCTACTGCTGTAATTGAGAAAGCAGTGGTGGTCGGTGTCGCCAAGTTGTGAAGATTTGTAGGCAACAGGTATTTCTCAACTATATTCTTTATCCATCCAATCACTCTTAGGAACCGAAACCTTAAACTTCCAAAGTATATTCACACATTGTAGACTGAATACGAGGACGCGTAGGGTAAGTACAAATTTCCACGAGTGAAAAACGTCGCTGGTATATATACATGTTCTGATTTAGGCGTGGATTAAGTGCTGTAAGGTACACTAACTGCATACGAATGCTGAATAAAAACCAGTACCGATTTTATTGGCATGCAAGAGAGTACCCCACGTTTCTTGATAGAGGCTAAAAATGGAAAGAAAAGGTAATAGTTTGCATCTGGGGTTAGATGAAGGTGAAAGAAAAAAAAGGAAAATTAAAGATGAAAGCAACAGGTCACGTTCTAGGTTGGGGTTATCAGTTAGCGGCGCTAAAAGGACTGGATGTGAAGAGAACTGAAGAAGGAGAATTGTGGGCAGTGACGGTTACGCAACTGAGCTTTTATGCTAATACTGCACGTAGTTTTATCTATCTGGAGTATAAAAGCCGTTCCTTCGGTCCGTGGAACCACTCTTCACTTCACCGTGAACACGAGCCAGACCCCGACCATGAGGACTCTGGTGAGTCGGTTGGAAGCTGTCTTACGCTTTGCTAGCCGCGCTCACGGCAGCATTGAGAGAAAGGCTACCATACGCCGGTAGTTTTGTAGCTTTACAGTTTAATATGGGCTTTATAGGTTTATAGTTTTATAGTAGGTTTAAAGTTATTTGCTGTCTTCACATGGAACAAATTACCCCATCCATGTTCTTCTGGACCTAACAAGAAGTTTTGTTTGCGCAGCACTGCAATACGCGGCGTCTCAAAACTTTTGGCAGATAATAAGAAAAATTCGCCAACGCTCTTTGTCATAACGCAAATATTCTTAGCATCGGTATGAAGTTTGACATGACCGTAAATTAAATGCCCGTATTAAAGACTGGACAGTTAGCTGCTAACAACGTACTACATGCACTCCTACATGTACTTACATTTAGACCAATTTCTGTGTCTGTGAGAAACCAGTTACCGAGCATGGCGATCGATAGTTCTGAGCTAGTTCCTGAATTACAGATGACCTGCTTTGAAACATTAGAAGCGTTCTGCCCTTGTGCGACTTCACTTTGGCCACCATAAAGAACACTAAACTAGTAAAGAGTATGAACAAATGTGTAAACAGCAACCGATACCAGCTCCCAGATGTTACCTCCCAGAGGCCTTCGCCCCTCTCCTAAAAACTTTGTTCTATGAACTGCCGCGTATTTAAAGGTGCAGTCAAAAGGAATCTGAACTCGTCTTTTTGCCGCGGGAACTCAATCTACACGTTCCGAGCATTCTTAGAAACTTCGACTTATTGCCCTGTGTGTCCGATTTCCCTAATTAAATCGCATTAACGTCCGGCTCCCGCCTTTTTTTTTTTTTATTATCCCCGTACGATGGGCGGAGTCGACCAACGCGTGGAGCGCCTTTCAGCCAGCTCCGTGGGGGCTTTGCTTTCGCTTTATTTTGTGTTTTAGGTTTCCGTGAATAAATAGTTCCATTCGCAGATAATATAGTCGCAAAACAAGCCCGCAGAAATAAAAATACGCATGGTCAATTTGCTTTCGCCTATTACTACGTATTACTCCGCCGATGGCAGAGCGGCAAGCCTCCACGGAGCTGGCTGAAAGGCACTCCACGCGTTGGTCGGCTCCGGCTACCGTACGGGGAGAATTAAAAAAAAAAAAAGGCGAGAGCCGGACGTTAATCCCATTTAATTAGGGAAATCGGCCACACAGGGCAATAAGTCGAGGTTCCTAAGAATGCTCGGAACGTGTAGATTGAGTTCCCGCGGCAGAAAGACGAGTTCAGGTTCCTCTTCACTACACCATTAACGCTTGTCAGTTATCTACTTTTTAGCAGTGTTCGCCCCTAACAGCGTTGTGTAAAACCTGTTCTTGAAAAGAACGCTTTTGAACCAGGATGACACCAGAGGCTTTAAGTGATGCCCGTTTGAATGTGTAAGGAGGATTTGTGTGCACAACGCTAGCACGCGAACTCTGCGCGGAACTCTAAGCCGCTCTTTTGCTGCCCTCTTGTGCGTTGATTGTTCATATTCTGAGGCGTGGTAGTCACTGAAAGAAAATAGAGCCTCTGCGTTGAAAGAGCATACATATCGACTGGCCCCTTCTGTATTCATATGATGGCAGACATCAGTGCTGAACACGATGTTTAATTTGCACGACGTTATATCTGAACTGCGAACTTCCATCGATTATCAGGTAAAAAAAAGTAAGACGAGCACATGACTAACTAACGCTTAGAAAAAAAAACCAAGAGAATTTCACGTTAACTAGGCATTGAGAATTGCAGCCAACAGAGTGCATCGAAAATACTGCCTTTGCCTAACTAGTCTGAACCTCGCAGCTGGTTGCCGCTGTCGTCCTTTGCCTCGCCGTCTCGATGGCCGCGGCCATTGGAGGATACGGAGGAGGATTCGGACGTGGCTTCGGAGGCGGCTACGGTGGCGGTTTCGGTGGCGGACTTGGAGGCTTCGGTGGTATTGGAGGCGGCTACGGTGGCGGCTATGGTGGCGGCTACGGTGGCAGCTACGGTGGCTCCTACGGCGGATCCTACGGCGGTTTCCGCGGCGGCCACGGCTTCTACGGCTAAAGGTATGTCCTCGTTCCTCACTACTAGCTGCGCTATTATACAAGGCATTTCACCCGTATTAACACATTAAAAAAAAAAAAAACAGGCTTTTGAGTTAGAAAAGCGCTTTTTTCGGTGTAGTACTGTCGGCTGAGAAGACTGAGGAGCTGTAAAACGCCGTTAGCTTCAGATACACTGATGTTACGCTACCTTGTGAGATCTTAAACGAAAGGACGTGAAACGAGCTCTCAAACGGTAGCAAAATGGTGGGGATCAGACGGAGTTTTTTGAAGTGCGACCGCGTGAAATAGAACCTCATTTCAAAGTCTGCGCTTTGGTTGTCGCCTGCGCGATTCTCCGACTATTCATTTTTTTCTTAATTTAGAAGCGCTTTGAGCGTAGATATTTTTGCGGAGATATAGTTTCAAGTATTTTTAGTGCGAAAACAGTTTTTCTGAAAAATAACTTTTCTGTTACTTTTTGTGATCTCAAGACTCGCATCCTCCCTTAACGAGATCCGGATACGAAAGTTATATACCTTATAAGCTACCACGATAAAAATAAACGATAAAAATAAACCCTTGCGAAATCTGAGGAGTGATTTCAAGCATCACACACTTTTCAGATTGCTCTCCGGTCTTGTCTAACGACACTCACTGATCAATGGTCCATTTCCCCTTATTTCATTCCAGCGCAAACTTGCCCCGGAGGACCTTTCAAGCTGGAGTCTTTCACGCAGTAAAAACTATGTAATTTATTGTGAATAAACAAGTAACATTCAGTATCTTACGTTGCGTGGTATGCCTCAAATTTTAAAACTGAACATATATCTACGAGACGATTGTGATAATATGCACGCAAAACCCACGAATGTTGATTTGAAGAGCCGGAAGTAGAAGTAACATTCTTAAAGCTATTCCTGTTCCATCTTCGGTTTACGAAATCAACCTTGCAATGATGCACTTTGAAACTTTTTTGATTACTGATGTACTATAGGTGGGCCGTAATTTTAAGGCAGTGGATTTTCTAATAACCAGCCGAGCTTAAATTTAGCAATGGTCCTTCGGTACAGGGCTGCTTACAAGAGACAAAACTGAAGCTGAAAGAGCTCAACTTAGAAAGAAGAAAAAGTAAAAAAAAAATTCAACATTTATCAATCTCGGTTTACATGAAGCTTACTTAAATCCTCTAAGTAGAAGAAAATTCGCCCTAGCCCAGTGACCGAATCCTCCCACGGCCAGAACTTGGCAGTTCTTCTTCCAACTAAGCTAACCACAAGTAGAAAGATTAACTACAACTGTTAAGGGAATTCATAAGCTGGAGTCGAATGCCCAAGTGCGACGCCGGTCCGGCGTTCGATCGGCTGACCAAGAGAAAAGTATTAACTGAGAATATTTTAAAAAGCTGCTTCATTCCCTTGCCAGCGCGTGGCTGCGTTGAAACTGATAGTAATTAACTCTGTGTTTGAATACCCGTTCAGCTTCAGTGATTCCCCTAATACTATGGACTAAGAAAGAAATTAGCGAGGGTGGCGCATGATGAGTTAGCTGTGCCAGATACAAGTGACGAAATAGACTGCAATCATGAGGGAAAACGCGCTAGTGTTTTACCGTACCCATAGTCGCTTTGGGACGTTAAACCCCATAAACCATAAACCTTTTACCGTACCCAGGGAATTTCTGAATTGTCATTGCGGTGGTTAAGAGCTCTATTACGGGGATTAAGATTAAGTGTGCGACTCCTATGCGAGGCTAAAAGCGATCACATGGAGAGTCCTTTCCAAGCACGGAAACCGAAGGCAGGGGAGGGTTGAAATGACCTCACTTTTTTAGTTGACCAAATTCTCGCACGTAACCCAGCTGCGTCTCAGAAACATGTTGTATGGCATGAATCACGTAAGCCACCCATATGGGTCAGTCGATGCCCTGCTGGAAAGAACAAGGAAATTATAATCACGTTCTTCGCCTACTGCTCATCACTGGTTTTCGAATACCATCAGTTTCATTTTAAATTTGCTGTCATCGATGCGGCGACCAAGAGGCTAGGCACATTTAAATCTTACCCAGACTGATGAGTAATTATCTATTTGCATTGTCTAGTATTTTGAAAGAAGCCGAACAGTAGTTTTTAGAGCTTCCGGGGAAAGAAATGAAAGAAAGGGGGAGCGTAAGTGTAAGGAGCACTGCGAGTTGTGGGCTGGAATATCTACAGAAAACAGCCCACGATCGTGATCAATTTTAGAAAAGGATGCACGCCGGCATTTTTTTTTAGAACTTCCGCCATAAGCATAGCTGATTGTCATCGCCAAGTGCAAGCGGGTTTTCAGTTGAGGAAAATATATGCATGCAACAGGATGCTTAACCGGGTCAAGAAACAGACCTCACAACGCAAAATCTTTTTTGACGGGGCGACCACACAACCGGATCGTGGTGACCTGTACTTAATACGTGCGTTTAGAAGACGAGCTTTGCATAAACAAATGCGGAGAACGTGATGCCTCTTTCCTTGTGATGAGAAGCATAAGTAGATGTCCTTGATCTGTTATGGGGAAAGCCAGAGAGGCCGGTGTGAAACATAGTTAACGTGTTTCGAGCCTGCGCAAAAAATAGTGGGAGTCGCACAGAGGTTTCTCTTTGAAGAGAAAAGCAGAAAGAGCGGCTTTCTAATAATTAATCAATAACCCAACTACTCCGAACCTGACTCAGAACCACTGTGAAGCAAGGCAGCAATCGGGACAAATAAATAGCTGCACGACAGATCCTGGTCAGTCTTAACCCGCCGTAATTCTTAAGCTTTTTTAATTCTTCGCTTTTAGGTCGCCGAAGCGACGTTAGAAATCAGTCTGGGACCTTCTTTCTCTTCGTAGATATATAAAAAAATAAAGCACCGACTGCAGTGCATGCATTATTCTGGATGGGATCAATTAAATAAGTGTTGCCTCGTGATTTACTCTCTAACGTGAAATGCTTACGCCAGCAGTCTGTGGCATGAACCACATTTCCTAAAATTCGTGATAAGATGAATAACAAACCAAATCGCCTTTTTCCTCATTCGCCGCCGCGGTGGCTCAGTTGTTATTGCGCTCGACTGCTAACCCGAAGGATGCGGTTTCGATCCCGGCCGCGGCGGTTGCATTTCGATGGCGGCAAAAATGCTAGAGGTCCGTGTACTGTGCGATTTCAGTGCACGTTAATGAACACCAGGTGGTGAGAAAATTTCCTGGAGCCCTCGACTACGACGTCCCTCATAGCCTGAGTAGCAGTGGGAAGTTAAACTCGATTAAATCAAGTCTTTTAAACCACTCTTGGTATTTAGCACTAGGAGTTCATTTTCTGAAGAGACGGCACGTAAAGCGTTTCTCCAAGTCTTCATGTGCAGTAAAGCAAAATCCTCAGGGCTACACAATACTCTCCTTTATGTTGTATCGAACGATCACTGCCGCCTCTCATAGCTAGATATTAACTTTTGGGTGGAAAATATTTCGCAACAAAGTGCATAAAAGCATACAGCCAACGCCCTCTGTACGAAGTAAAAGTTAGCACAAGCCGGCGTGGCACATCAGCCAGAAGCAGGGGGTGTAAAACTTTTATGAAACAAATTTTTTTCGGCCAAGGTACCTTAGCCTCAACACCATGAAACTGTGTGATTACGGACTCGGACCACAGCTCAGTTGGCATAAATTTGACTGCCTCAAAAGAATATTGTCGTAAACAGTAAAAACAATTGCTATCATAACCTAGATATAAGTAAACGCCACCGTGTTTCCAGCCAAGGCTTGGCTTTGGCTGGCCACTTGACTTTGGCGGTTTAACGTCCCAAAGCGACTCATGCTATGAGAGACGTCGTAGTGAAGGGCTCCAGAAATTTCTACCACCTAGGGTTCTTTAACGCGCACTGACATCGCACAGTCCACGAGCCTCTAGAATTTCGCCTCTATCGAAATGCGACCGCCGGGGCCGGGATCGAAGCCGTGTCCCACGGGTGAGCAGCCGAGCGCCATTAACCACTCATAACCGTAGACGGTAGAACGATCAAAAACAACATAGAAAGCGCTGAATACAATATGTAAGACGGGGGTTTATTGAAAAGTCCCAGGACAACCGAAACGGCGGCGAAAACAATCGGAGGTCGGCCAGGTGGAGCCTAGACACACGAGGTAATAGTTGGTTGGTTGGTTGGCCTCAAGTAGAATGGCACATACCCACTACGGGGGAGTGTCCATGACACAGGCGGTGAAAGAGGAAAGAGGATAGGAAAGATGAGCGTTTATAGAGGAGGAAAGGGGTAGTAATAGGGTATAGGCTGACAGACTGGACGGTATAATAACAATGCCGCTGACGCTCATGCTAATCGTCGTATTTATAGCAATGCCACTGGAGCGAACGCTCTTCTTCGTCCTGACAAGTGCTGGACAGTTACATGCAAGAAGCTCTCCCTCAGCACAGCAGCATCTAACAACACTGAAGGAGTACTTGTCCTTTCCCTTCACCAAGGATGCACCAAATACCCTCAGCTCTCAGCACTCGGAGGCCGAAGACTACTCAATCAAGCTGCTGTTACACCTGCGCCGTACCCTTCTGGATCGACAGATGCTTTCCTCCTGGGTGGTGAAAAATCCATTGCCGGAAACTGAATCCAACAACGTTGATCGCTTCAGCATTATTCTGTGAATCTAACCCAAATAGGCGGCCTCGTGTGTATTAGGCCTTAAATGAGAGAATGTAAGGTTGGTAAGGTAGAAATAGTACTCATTTATTTTTATTTGAAGCTATCGCCAGTTAATGGCCTATTTTCCTGAGTTATCTCGAAGTACTTATCTAATAAAAGCATACCTCCAAACTAGATGATGCGGTTCCGTATCAAATAGTCAGCCGCGACTACATGTGTAGGTAATAAACGCAGCGTGTACTGTGCGATGTCAGTGCACGTTAAAGAACCCCAGGTGGTCTAAATTTCCGGAGCCCTCCACTACGGCGTCTCTCATAGCCTTAGTCGTTTTGGGACGTTAAACCCCATAAACTAAACTAAACTAATTTATCACCAGGTAACATTTTTGTTGTTTAAGACGGCGCATCGGCTGCGTGACACAAAATGCCGCAGCAACGTGTCCACTTCCGGTTGAAACTAACAATAAAAACCGAAAAAAGCAAAGAATTTTTTTGCGCCAACTGCGTGGCACATTAAATATTTGGATAGGGGAATTGCTGCCTCCTCTAAACTGCCGATAAAATTATGGTGTGCATGTGCAGTTAACATGTCTTGGACTAACCCTTGTGTATAACAGTTTAAGACATTTGAATCGAGGACAACGCAGCTATCTATCGAAAGAAAAATAATAGGTTAACCTTAGAGAGACAAGAAGAGGGCAGAGTGGGTCAAGGAACAAACGCTACTTAAAGACATTTCAGTCGAAACCAAGAAAAAATGTGCGTGCGCAGGGACTGTAATTCGAAGGCAAGATAACCGATAGTCTTTAAGGATAACGGACTGGAAAGCAAGAAAGCAAGAGAAAGCAAGCGCAGCAGAGGCGGAAGATTGGTTTGGTTTATGGGGGTTTAACGACCCAAAGCGACTCAGGCTATGTGGGACGCCGTAGTGAAGGGTTCCGGAAATTTCGACCACCTCGGGTTCTTTAACGTGCGCTGGCATCACACAGTACAATAGCCTCTATAATTTCGCCTCCATCGAAATTTGACCGCCGCGGCCGGGATCGAACCCGCGTCTTTCGGGCCAGCCGCCGAGTGCCATAACCACTGAGCCACCGCGGCGGCGCAGACGCGGAAGAAAGCTAGGTGGGCGGATTAGATTAGGAAGTTTGTGGGCATAAACTTCCGGGAACTGGCACAGGAAAGGTATAATTGGAGAGATATGTGAGAGGCCTTTGTCCGGCAGGGGGCGAAAGTCAGGCTGTTGCAGCTGCTGCTAAAGGTGATGATGATGATAACACGTTTCTACGTTTCCACCCTGCTAGCAGTGAAGAGCCCGGTGAGTTTGTTTTTGTCGTGTCCGGTCGCTGTGTTGAATGCAGCGAAAGACGCACACGGTACTTTTAGACTTCGTTTATTTAAAGCCGATGAGGGTGCGACCAGCGTCGACCGAGGCAGGAGCCGAACTGGCCGCCCGAAGAAAGGAGGGAGTGGAGAAGCGTCCACGGCAGGGAGTGCCTTCCCAGAACAGGAGGAGGGTGCGGGGGCGCACCGTGGGGGGGCATCTGGCGACAGCGTGCGACGAGGGGCAAGCGGTCGTTAGGAGGGGATGCGAGTGGTCGTTAGGAGGAGGATTGAGTGGTCGTTAGGAGGAGGATGCGAACTGTCGTTAGGAGGGGAATGCGAGTGGTCGTTAGGAGGATTGAGTGGTCGTTAGGAGGAGGACGCGGGGGCGCACACACACAAAAGCAATAAGGGGGGGACACAACACTTCCTTCCCCCTTAGAAAGTTGCCTGGCATCGTGCAGGGGGTCGGCGCTCACGCGTGGAGGCGCGCTGGCTTTGTGCGCTCGGGGGAGAAACACTTGTAGGCTGGCTGTTGTTCGCTGTGTCTCCTAGGTCTGTCCTGGGCGAAGTCTCTTCTTCCGGGAAGAGGTGCCAGGCTATGTGGGAAGATGGAGCACGTGTTCTCTCCGCTGGAGGACAGCTCTCAGACGGCGTCGTAAATCTACGCAGCTGGTTGAGATGTCGGCGTGCTACTGTGCCATGTATGTTGACGAGCCAAGAGCGCAGGCCTATGCGTCTGACAATTGTAGCTTCCTCCCAGCGTGGCTTTTTCAGAAACTGTCGGGCGAGGACGCGTTGCCCCTCATTAAGCGTGCCGCAGCGCGGAGTTGCTTTTTCTTCCCGGAACGTCTCTGCCTTTGGCTCGGGGAGGATGGCTGTGAGCTGGGTTCGCATTTCACGCTCGAACATCATTTTCGAGGGGGTCGCGCCTGTTGTGCTCTGAACCGTCGTGTGCTGCTTGAAGAGAAAGCGCGCAAGGCGGCGCTGCAGCGAGCCTGTCTGATCTCTTTCAAGGGCGCGTTTTAGCTCGGCTACGTAGCGCTCGGCTTGTCCGTTTGTCGCTGGGTGGTAGGGGGCCGATGTAACTGATGAGATCCCGTTGTCGCGATAAAACTTGAGGATCTCCGCAGACACAAACGGTGTTCCGTTGTCCGACACTACCTTGCGCGGCAGGCCGAACGTTGCAAATAGTGATCGGAGGTTGTCAATGACTGCTGCCGAAGTCGTCTGTCCCATTTGCCTTATCTCAAGCCACTTTGTGTAGGCATCTACGACCACAAGGAAAGTGCAGCCCTCAATTGGTCCTGCAAAATCAATGTGCAGTGTGTGCCATGGTGTGTCTGGCTTTTCCCATTCTGGGACAGGAGCTTTCGGCGGGGCGCTCCGGCTGCTCTGGCAAGGCTTGCATTCTCGCACCACTGTTTCGATGTCGTTGTCAATGCCAGGCCACCACATGTAGCTTCTGGCACACTTTTTCATTGCAACGATGCCCCGATGTCCGGCGTGGATGAGAGACATAGCTTGTGCGCGTAGTTCTCTCGGCATCACAACTCGGGACCCAAATATGATGCAGCCGCGATGGGTGCTCAACTCTGTAGCTCGCCTGCGGTAAGCGTCGAAGTTGTCCCCTTTGAGTTTATGCACGTTGCCTTGTTGAACAGCTGTGTAAACTAGCCGGAGAGCTGCGCACTTCTGCGTAGATGCTGCAACTGTGCCTGCTGTAAGCGGAGGTTCTGGCAGTGCTTCGAACATCAGAACGTCTCCTGGTGGAAATGGTTCGTCAACAGTTGCGTCTAGTGGCAGACGGCTTAGCGCATCGGCGTTTTGATGTTTACTCCCATTGCGGTAGACCAGAGCGTAGTCGTACGCTGAGAGTTTGATGGAATGCTGCGTCGGCTCGATGACACCTTGCTGCTCCAGTTTGTCCAACTCTTTTTCAACTGAATCTCGGAGAGCAAACGGCACCGGCCTGGCCTTCAGAAATTTGGGTTGCGCGTTGTCCAACAACTCCAGTGTGACCGGGGGCCCTTCGTTTCCTGGAATCTCTTCCGAGAATACTCTCTCGTATTTCTCTTGCAGTTGCTCAACCATGTTCTGGCTCGGCGTCTGGTGTATGCCGCATATCATCACGCCTAGTGGAGAAAACCAGTTTCTCCCTAGAAGGCTTGATCCTGTGCCCTTCACAACAAGCAGAGGTAGCGTATGGTCTGGCCGTTGTAGTTAACCTGCACGTTGGCAGAGCCCAATAGTGGCAGATTCTGTCCTGACCACGTTCGCAGGTGCGTGTCGTCTTGTTGCAGGGCGGGTGCGTCAGATGGCCATGAAGTTCGGAACGTGTCCTCCCTGATCAGAGTACAGGCTGCGCCGGAGTCCACCTCGAACTTAATCAGCTGGTGATGTACGCTTACTTCTGTAAAAATCTTCGGTCGCGTGCCGAGATTCATGGTGTTCAGGTCGTACAACACAGATGGTGTTGCTGATGTTGTTCCATGGAGATCAGATAGCGGCGTATTCTCTGAGGCGTTGACGCTGTGATTAGGCTGGGAAGGTGACTTTATCTTGGCAAGTCTCCGTTTCGTAATGCATGCTCTTTCGATATGCCCTCGCTTGCGGCAAAAATTACACGTGGCTGACTGGAATCGACATCCCTGGGGGTTGTGTTGGTCGTCACACCGCCAGCAGCGTTGTGCCTTTTTGACCGATTTAACAACAACAGAAGGCTTGCGCACCTGGTTGCTTGTCTGGTGTACCGGCTCGGTGTTCCGGCGAATCCCTCTCTGCTGGTGACCGGCGCTCTCCGCTCGAACGGCGATGTCGTAAGCTTTGCTGAATGTGAGGTCCTTCTCAGCGAACAGGCGCTGCTGCAGTGACTCGTCACTCAGTCCGCACACAAATCTGTCGCGTAACATCACGTCCAAGGGAAGCATGGTGGTGTTAGCAGGAGAAGCTGCGTCTCCCTCCTGCCCGGTAGCTGTTGTCGACAGCGTTCCAAAATTGCAGTCGGCAGCGAGCTTCTTGAGCGCGGCTACGTAGGCGCTCACAGTTTCTCCTCCCAGTTGATCTCGTCGTTGGAAGCGAGCCCGGCTGTAGACCTCGGATGGCCTTGGGTCGTAGTGCTTTTGCAGCGCTTTTACGATGTCGTCGTAAGACACTGCCGCTGGTGTGCTTGGCTGAATAAGGGCGCAGACAGTATCGTAGGTCTGCTCCCCGCACAGCGTCAGCAGGTTGGCCCTCTTCAAGGCTGGGTCTGTGATGTTGTTAGCTTCAAAGTAGAACTGAAGGCGTCCAACCCACGATGACCACGATGAGCCGTTGATCTCTGGTATCTGATTGGGAAACCCTCGCGTAGCCATGGCTTGTCAATAGCGTTGCGTAGCGCGGGTCGAATCCACTTTCTCGTCGCCACTGTCGTGTCCGGTCGCTGTGTTGAATGCAGCGAAAGACGCACACGGTACTTTTAGACTTCGTTTATTTAAAGCCGATGAGGGTGCGACCAGCGTCGACCGAGGCAGGAGCCGAACTGGCCGCCCGAAGAAAGGAGGGAGTGGAGAAGCGTCCACGGCAGGGAGTGGCTTCCCAGAACAGGAGGAGGGTGCGGGGGCGCACCGTGGGGGGGCATCTGGCGACAGCGTGCGACGAGGGGCAAGCGGTCGTTAGGAGGGGATGCGAGTGGTCGTTAGGAGGAGGATTGAGTGGTCGTTAGGAGGAGGATGCGAACTGTCGTTAGGAGGGGAATGCGAGTGGTCGTTAGGAGGATTGAGTGGTCGTTAGGAGGAGGACGCGGGGGCGCACACACACAAAAGCAATAAGGGGGGGACACAACAGTTTTTCCTACTGCATTTCATTTCTGAAGGCTCAGACAGTAGGTCGTTGAAGAATTTGCACGCTGTGATGTGTTTTAAAATTACTAAGCTACACCCAGGTGGCGTTTCCTAGCAGATCGCTTCCCCTTTTTAGTGCGAAAGCACAAATTCACGGGGCAAAAATAGCCAGGAATCTTGTGGCGTCCCTGACCTTGAGGGCGCAGAAGTAAAATTAATAGTTCTGGTACTGTGTTTTTAACCCACGGCTGCGCGAACATATCTTTTCCGCTGGCCACTGCACGAGAGCACACGCCGCAGAGGATCACGCCTCGTATTAAGCTGCAAGAGACTCTCGTACTTCCATCTTCCATCCGCGGCGCGAACAGATCAGATCACCCCAACCTCGATCAGAGATTGACATTCGGCTAATATTGTCGCCAGACGTGCTGACGACCAAGCAAAGAAAAACTAAGAGTCCACCAGGCTAAACGGATGCTTTAGCACGTCTACTCGGTTTAACTATATTAAAAACCTGCCACACTTATTCTCCTATAGTGTTTGTACCACTTTCACTTTTTATTTACTGAATTTCTTCGCTCCAAGTACAGCCTCCCATATGGCAGCGGTGAGCAATTATTCGCAGACTAGTCACAATAATTATTCGCAGACTAGTCACGATATGCTAAGCTCTATACAACGACACTGAGCGCAATTTCGCAATAACTTGCTTGCCGATATTTCTCAGGCTGAGACACCTTCGGCACCTTTGAGGCTGCTGCCAGATAAAAGGGTGTAAAGTTCATAACCGGACGTATAATATAGGTTGACTTTAAATTCGAGGAGCTCAAGTTTGCATATATCTTCAAATAAAGGTCGTTTGCTTCTATTTTTCTGTCATTAACACAAAAAACCGCTCCAAAGTTGGTAAAATCATTGCCCTATCTTATTTTCAAACAAATAACCGAGTAAATAAAGAACGGGACGACACAATCGCTCACCATCGCAGCACCGGCTCGAACATGACAGAAATGTTCTGAGTAGAGAGAGGACGGCAGACGGTTTCCTGACACTCACAAAGTGAACAAGGAAGGAGAAAGCCTCCTCTTGTCGAAACGTTGGCTAGCACCCTGAGGCTTCACCCTCCCTTGTTCGCTTTGTGAGAATTACTCAGTGGGAGCATTAAGATGAATACTGAGTCTGGCACTATGCAGAGCTTCTTTTGGAACGGTATGAACTGCCACGGAAGAAGCGTTTATTAATCAGATATATGTGCCTGCACATGAATTTTATTATCTCTGACGTGAGTAAGATGGCCCGCTGATGATCTGACAAGGCTTGCTGATACCTGTCGAACCTGAGTGAACCCAAGCATCTCAAGAAGGAGGGGGAAGGTAAGGGAAATAAGGAGACGTAACTGCAGTGTTACACGAGTCGCGAATGTGTTCTCTGTCTGCCTTCGTCTCCGGACAATTGGGACAGTGAGCTGCGTCAAACCATCTGAAGTTGTAGAGAATTAGTAGAGTGTTAGTTTGTAATTTGCAAAAGAGTGTGCGTGTTCCGTGTTCAGTGACGGGTGAAGTTGGCACAATAAATATGCGATTTTCCCTGGTGTTCTGGTACTTTTCAGCCATTTGCTTTTGTATGTTGCGGCTTTTCCACTGACGTTGAATTTGGTCAGGGGACCACAAGCACCCGGATGTTTATTTCGCGGGTCCGCTGATGAACAAGCTCATTTCCCTCGATCCTAGCATCACCAGGTATCCAACGCAGGGTGATTTTAATGTTCGGATTGCTTGTAACAGATCCTACAAGAATGCCATGTAGTTGGGTTTCCAGTAGTCTGCGTTGTATATTCCGGATGGCTTTGCTGGAGTTCGTATAGATTTTGAATTCAGTGGTCTGGTGTATAGTGAGTAAACATGCTTCCTGTATGTCATAAACTCAAGCGATCACAGCCAAGCGAAGCGCGAACCACGCTGAACACGCGAACATGCACTCTGAAAGTGGTCGCAATCTTTACGAAGCATCAAAATCTTTGCATGAGACGTCAAAAGCGTGCCTGAGGAGCACTGACGGAAGCACGGAAGCAGCACGGCTTCATAATATGGCGGGCTCAATAACTACTGGATGGGTCTGGCGGACCCTCGCTGCCTTCACGCGTTTCCTATGCACAGCGCTGGAAGCGCTCACGTGATGCGTTTTATTTTTGGCACCTGCGCTCGCTTATAGAGTAGTACAAAAGCCAAACCAGAACAGGCTAGGAATACTGGCAAGATGAAACGAGAAATCTAAAACGACACTATGGCAGGAACTAAGCACTTCTCTTTTTTGCAACTCAAGCCCACGATTCATTGCTTTTCAGTTTTCTTTCTTGCAGACAAGGTCATCTTGCATTTCATTCTATTATCAGCTATTTCACAAAAATTAATTGGTGTTTTACATTAGCAAGTAAATACTTTGTCTTTAACTACTCTATTACATCGGTGTTTGCTATTTTCCACTTTAGGAAAAAAATAACAGTTCCTCGGGAAGATGATGTTGGTGAAGATGACATATCTGCAGAACACTAGCCAAACAGAGATCCACACTCGGAGCATGCTGCGCTCAAAATTCCTTGAAAAATTTCACAAGCGGTGACTCGCAACCTTCAATGTCGATCGTCTGTGTTATGACGGTCTGGATCGCAGACTGCGAAAGATTGTGGAAGACGTTGCCAGCAAGTTCCTCCAACTAATCCCTTCCTGTACCCTTCGGGCTCGGGTCCCCCAGCTTTAGCTCTAGCTCTCCTCTTAATTTTGTGCGAAGAAGGTTTAATTCGAAAAACAGAAAGCAGTCGACAAAAGCTGGTCTCATCGCTCACCTTCCATGGCAGACGTCGACTCTCTGCAAACAAATATTCATAAGTAGGCGCCTTCACGAAACAGCAGCAAGAAGCACGGTTTTCCCACAGAAGCAGCCGTTACACCGCCGTGATTTATGCGGCGCATACATGCTTGAGAAGCTTCAGTATAGGCAGCATCACAGAATAGGATTACTGAAGGCAACAAAATGTGTCCCCCAGTGAACACAAGCTAGTGTCAAGCTTTGCTTCTTTTGGCGTGCAACCGCGTGTTCAGAACCTCCCAGGGTGACGCCAAGTCCCACAGTTCAACTACGGGTTAATAGGTGATACGAAAAACTGTCGCGCCTAATTGCTCTGAATAAGTGTTTCCATGGTGAAGTTGCCAGTTTCACAATGCAAACAAGTGAACGCCTCGCTTACAAGCACATTCTTAAGATATTAAGAAAACGCAGTGGAAGGTTTCAGCTTTTCAGTCGCGTAAGCAGCCACACTATGACAGAGGGCAAAACATAGGTCTTTGAATGCCCGCGCAGCGTGCTGCAGACTCCGTAAGCAGCGGCCAAGGCCACGGTGACCAACAAGATTAAAAAGAAAGGACATATCCGATGAATATATTTCAGCATGCCCGCGTCAAACCGGTTTTGAACAAGGTGTTACGGCGCGATATCACGCGTGCCGTCCGGCCACGTTCAAAACACATAGCTCAGAGATTCTGGACAAGCATTTAGCCTCCCATACTTCAAAGACCAGACTACCACATTTACGTCACGGCCTCACCACTCACGTCGTTTTCTTTCCAACCATCCTGTCAGCTAAATCCTGAATGATTAAAATATTACTGCAACAAATACTAAAAAGATTGATAAGAAAAATCATTGCAAAAAAAAAGGAAGAGGCAAGATCGCTTCTTTCGCATCGCTGCTTGGCTCGAATACGTGTGCGAACAGAATCCACAAAGACCAGCGCTAAAAGCAAATAAATATTCCGGTCATCTTCACATTTTTGTATGCAGACAGATCTAAATATTGCTTATGCAACGGACATCGATGGCCTTTGCAGAGTCCTACGCAGGGAATTGTCAATGTCGTGCCTGACAATTAGGCAACCACCCCAAGGTCAAGAGCACGGCGGAGTCCGGTAGAACGGCGCGTGCCGGCAAGGAAGGCTGCTTTCACTGTGAAAGGGTAGCCACTGTTAGCGACTGCTGCCAGCTGCAGGGGACTATATAAGGCTAAGCTGCAGGAACAGAAGGCACTTGATCGCTCCCTTGCGAACGAAGACCACCGTCGCAACCATGAAGGCTGTGGTGAGCGCCCTACTTCGTGCATCCAGTCGCGGCACCGTCGGATTACTGTCTTCGAACTCATGCAATGTCTGCCATTGTAGCCTGATTAGGCGCTGAGTGCCAGGCATAAGTGCATCCTTAGTAGCTTAAAAAGATTCAGTGACTAGTGACAGACAGAAATTTCATCTTAGTTGCATGAAAGGCTCATGTCATCCGTAAACGCAAATGTGCAATCAGTGGAAGTGCTCGTTTTATAAGAAGCAGCAAAAAATGAGCATAAAAAGTAAAAGAATGAAGAGAATTACGCCTTCCGCCTCTGGATGGCTGCTGCTGGAGGTTGAGTACGAATTCCTCGCAAAATGTTTTCACAAGTTTCATAAATTGGAAAAGTTCAACTTTATAGAACATTTATATCTTCCTGAATACTAAACCGACTATGGGCTGAAAAAAATCTTGGGAGAGTGAGGGTTACACAGACTTACGGACTCTGTATTCGTTCATAAAGAACTCAGCTTCTAAACTCCATTTCTAGAACTCCTGTAGCGCTAGGAGATGCCACTGACTTTCGTATATCTACGTTTCTATAACTTTGCCCGTTTTCAACTTTGCAGCTTTGCGCTGCTGTCCTCGCTGTTGTCTTCGCTGTTGCTGCCGCTGGTGGCTTCGGTGGTCTCGGCTACGGCGGTGGTCTTGGTGGCTTTGGCTACGGCGGTGGTCTCGGTGGCTTCGGCTACGGCGGTGGCCTCGGTCATGGAGGCTTCGGCCACGGAGGCTTCGGCGGCCACTACGGCGGCAGCTACGCTGGCAGCTACGCCGGCTCCTACGGAGGCCACTACGGCGGCGGACACCTCGGCGGCTTCTACGGCTGAGGGAGTGTTCTACTAGGATTTATAAATTTGTGAGTACGCGCTTGAACAAGGAGCGCCTCCCCCCCCCCCCCATGTTTTCTGAAATTTAACCTATAAAAACTGTACTGGCTTTGAACTTACAGCCATTTGCAGTGTATCAAACTTACAGCTGGCTGATATTTTTATGAGGTATTTCCATCAATATACCGGTGCGGAACAAGGCTACAGAGAAGTCAAGCACGACCCTTTTGAATGTACTTATAGCTCTTGAATGCAAGCTTTCGCATGCGTTGCATGAGACTAATTTGTATAAAAGCGAATTCCCTGTAGCCGTGCGCGTTTTCGATTTGCATCTTTTATTCAGAAACTGCTCTTAGGAAAGCATCAAGATGAGCGGTCAGAAAGCCAGATTTTACACCAAATTTAACGATGGCTTTCATTCTACTTACACTTAGATGTGCACACTGATTCTGACCCATTTCGTCCAATCACCATCTAAGAGGAAGCGCAGCAGAGAGCGGCAGAAACTTAGGTGAATGAATGGGATTAAGAAGTTCGCGGGGATAGGGTGGCCGTAGCCGGTACAGGACATAGTTACTTGGAGAGATATTGGAGAGCCCTTTGTATTGCAGTGGGCGTAGTCAGGTTGATGACGATTATCATCATCTATTAACGGCAGGTCAGTCAGAGTTCCACCAGTTCTTAATGCACAAGAAAACAGCAACGGGTGATACAAGAAAACAGCAACGGGTGAAGCAGGTACCCGAGACACTTTCATGTCGTTACAAGAAGCCTCACGTTTCAAAACTGTTTTCTGCTGTGGCCTCAATCTTCTTTTCTTCCCATGTTTCTTCCAGAGCCCCATTCACAAGACACTATCAAGTCCACCAACATCGGAACAATCATTGGCTTATTTAATTCGACCAAGAAACAAGAATAAAGTTACTAAAACTATGACATACAGAGTACTGTGTGCTTGAGAGACAAAAGTTCAGCCAAACTGGCCGTTGTATCAATATTCGGCTAATGGAGCACAGGCTGGCTGTCGAAGCACTATCAGGTTCGAGATAATTGGCGGCACATTCCAAACGGTGTGATGATAAATGTGCTCCGATATATAATCAGACATGGGTCATTTTTTCAAGTTCAGATCATAAGGAACGTGACATACTGGAAGCCTTCCTCATTTACATGGAACGACAGTCGTGCGTAAGCAACCCATCCTCATCAGTGTCATCGAAAGAATTACAATTCCTGAACCGGGAGGTGCCATTGCACATGCACTTTAGGGTGTGATCTTTTGTATTTTTTTGCCCAAATATTGAATGTGTCTGTCTGGAATAAAACCAGTAGACGCTAGCGTTCGTGGTGTCCGTCTCTCTTCTGTCGTTGTCTTTAGCGCTAGTTACCATGTGCCACGAATACGCATGCGCGCAGAATGCACAAAGACCCGCGCTAAAAGCAAATAAATATCATAGTATTCTTCGCATTTATACATGCAGGCTGCTTTAATTGCTGCTTATTGAACGACCATCCACTCTGCCAAGCCTTGCGTAGGGCAATGTCGATGTCGTGCCTGACAATTAGGCGACCCCGTCAAGGTTATGGGCACGGTGTGGTGCGACAGGACAGCCCGCCCCGAGGAATGCTGTGAAAGGGTGGTCACTGAGCAATGCTATCACGTCTCGGGGACTATATAGGGCTACGCTGCGGCAACAGAAGGCACTTGATCGCTCCGTTGCGAACAAAGACCACCGTCGCAATCATGAAGGCCGTGGTGAGCGTCGTACTCCGCGCATCCAGTCGCGGAACCGTCAGAGGAGCGCGGGGTGGTGCTCTTTACCAGTACCTAATAGTAATGGCGTGAAAGTAACAGCATTTGCCATAGAGGTGCATAAACATGTAGAGTTGAATGAAATCAAGTGTAACAGGTGCGCCTGTGAGGTACAGCTCAGCATCATTTGTCAAACAAGCCACATCATGCACATAATGTGGTGAAGGAAAGGAAACGCAGGAAGGCAACCCCAAGAACAAGCACAGCATGTACTAAAACGTACTTTTCTTTTACCGTTTTATAGAATAGCCTTGAAACAATTACAGAGAGAGCGATATTAGTGCAACAATGATAGTTCTTTTAGATCTCGCGTCCGCTACTCTACCAAGTCAAGTGCCAAAAGAATCAGCTGCATTTCCTAGGGAATTCGTCTAACAATTGACACATTTAGTTGGGCGTATGGAGTAAGCTTGCGCATGGGCTGCTCGCTGCGCTTTGTGCGCTGTCAACTGCACAAACACAATAATTTCACAGTGCTGTGCAATAGCGACCCTGAGATGGGTGTACGCACATTTAGTGACAAGACGTCAAAGCTGGTTTGAAGAAGAAGAAAAAAAAATCTCTGCCTCTCCCGTAACCGAGAGTAGAGTAAGCATGAAATGTTTACGGGCCTAATGTCATCTCGGTGGACACCCGAACCGCACCGTACAGGAAGGGAGGAACGCCACCACCCGTTCAGCGCGATGCCTTGCCATTTGAACGCAAGGTTTTTTTTTGAGGAAAGGAAATGGCGCAGTAATTCTCTGTCATCTCGGTGGACACCCGAACCGCACCGTAAAGGGGGGAACGCCACCACCCGTTCGGCGCGATGTCTTGCCCTTTGAACGCAGCGCTTCTCCCCCGGGCCCCTGTGCGCCTGCGCGGCTTTGCTTCGATGCGCGAAGACCCTAAGAGATCACGTATGAGAACGAAGTGTAACGTGGCATTTATGTGCTTTTTGCACGCGTTATTAGAAATCGGAAATTATAATTCCGTGCATTATCAAACCCACAGCTCCACTGATATCTTGATAAACATTGAGAAGGCACTGGCAGCAGTTATTTTTTGTCTCGTTTGGAGACCAACCGGCGCTTGCATGCCTGTCGCGTAGGAGGGCTTAGAGAGTCTCGTTAAATCTCGTTAAGTCTCGTACGGTGCCCGGATGTTCTCGTTTCAGTGCCCGGATGACTGGAATTCAGTGCCCGGATGACTGGAATTCAGTGCCCGGATGACTGGAATTCAGTGCCCGGATGAGTGGATTTCAGTGCCCGTGCCCGGATGAGTGGATTTCAGTGCCCGGATGATGGCTCTCGGTCTCGGCGTGACGTCACCACACTGCCGACAACGGGAGCTAAAAGCATTTCATGCTTAAAAAGTTGATGAAGACGGCGATGTGCAATGCACAGCGCGATAGTATGTTGCACGAGGCACGATCGGCTGCGACGATAGCGTAGTGTTTTCTTGCAATGGTCAGCCAAGCTGATCTATTCGCACCGCCGCGCATTCGAAACTCAATCGGGACAATATTTATTTTATTTCTACATGGGCTGTTGCTACGGAAGGTTTGGCCGAGATCACCCTCCCATTGGCTACAACTGGCGCGACTCTCATCCGAATTTACCCGAGCTTCCTCCCACTGGATGCAGCCTGCGCGCCGCTCCTCCCAACTAACCCTAGCCAACCTGGTTACTCCGAAGCTTCACACAAGATTCTTGGTTGGGACCAAGTTAAGCAGTGCTTTCGCACTGAAATCTTTTACTCCAACCGCATTAGCATGCTAAAAATTGGAGGCTTATCAAGGTTAAGCCCAGTGGATGCGAAGCATGTCCGTAGCGTTTGGAGGCATCTTGACCGCATACACGACCGGCGCAAAGACGCTGGCGCGGTTGCGCGCACAGAGACTGACGCGACGGCGGGCGCGCGCCGCCTCATCCCTGGCGTGACGTCACATATCACGTGATGCAGCGATGGTGGCGCCGAAGCGCGAACCGAAGCGTGGAGGCCTCCGCCGGGCGACGTCCGACGGCGCGATATGAGGCCCCATCTGCAGCCGGTGTGACGTCTTCACGTGACGTCATGTCACGTGACCTACTTGAAGGTCACTTGAAGGTCAATGGTGGCCACCGCCGGGCGTCGCGCGAAGGCCCGAAACCTACGTTAATATGCTTGGCATAATATTTAACCGGGCTAGACCTCTTAGTAGCCACCATACTGGTGGCTAAGCGGGTTCTACTGCGTGCCATTGCGCCATCGTGCCATTGCACGCCATTGCACTGATCTTGGTGGGTGCTCAGAAAACGATTGCCAGGTTGTTGCGACGTCATATCCGGATGAGGGAAGAGACCTTTCGAATACAAAGTAGGGGTCTATGGGATCGCGTAATCAGGCACAAATTGCTGGCCTTATATTTAATGGTGAGGGTTGGTACCCGGTCCAGTGGCCTCATCATTGGCAGACTAAACTTGTTACGTGTGCTTCTATTGACCAGTATGCGTATATGCCGTGTGCCTATACACGCCGGTCTCTGCTGGTGTTAATACTGGCATCGCTTCTAACTAAATGGCTGACATCGAGCCGCTGGGCTCATCATGTGCATTCATAGACTTCCCACAGGCCTGTCACTGTGCAAGTGAAGGGCTAGGATGCCTTCCTTAGGGATCAATGACAGACAGTATGGAAATACGAAACCTTAGGGAGTTTCCGGTGAGAGGGCGAGAACCAAGCGTCCCATTTCGTGGCAACGTGGAATCCGACGATACAATCCCAATAGGCCATGTTTTATGATTTTGTTTGAACGAGTGCCTTACGTTCACTTTATACCTTGTTTTAACATTGTGGAGTAAAGAAGTAAGACAGTCAGCAATATAAATAATAGCCGCGCTGCTAGGTACAACAACGCGACGAAAAAAAAAATCGGGGGCACATAAGCTCAGCCGTAAGAGTAGCATTAATGCCTTCCTTCCGTAGCCCGGGGTGCTATTTGCATATTATTTCGCAGACACTTACACTGTGGGAGAAGACACAGAAGGCCCCCCTTTAATCAAGTCGAACGAACATGCCTCTGTGGGGAGAGACGAAGACCGCGCACCGAACGGTCGCGTATTCGAGGGTCTCCGCTGTAATGGATAAATCGGTCCCAGGACGAGCTACTGTTGCGGCGCCTGCCGCCAGTAATACTTGTCGTACTGCACTGCCGTGTTTGTCTGCTGGCCACTACTTTAGAGATGCCTTACGCGGTGTCTCCGACCTAAGTGAGATTAGTTTTACTGGGCAGTTCCAGATGTCCCATGTATGGATGGCAACTTGCAAGACAGCGTTAGCAAAAGCTAAGGTCGTGAGGTCCGGTGAGTTACAGGTGAAAAATCGTTGTTGTCTGGTGATATACCCTGAACCGAAGACTGTCCAGCTGAAGCTTCTGTTGCTCCTAGAACACCGAGAAGATTTTTATATTGAGCAGGGTTTCAGACAATAACATCTTGCTATATTTGTTTTAGATGAAACTAATGGAAGACACTATTCATTTTTGCAGTTCATCCATTGTTGATATCAGCAGCAGCAGCTTCTCAACCTTTTATGTCAGGAAACTATGGCATCTTGATTTTTTATGAATAATTATGAATGATAAATACGAATTTTTATGAATAATTAAGAAAGTGAATGCAATGACAACAATGAACCATCCTTTTCTGGTAAGCAGTGCTTGGGATAACCTTAACCACCGTGCCAAGGTGATAACCTTGGTCGCTCGGTGCAAACCATCATTTGCCTGCACAGAATTCCCAGTGACACTCTTCCATTTTTTTTTTTTTTGCGGTGAAAATTCTGTTCAGAAACAACACATTTCACAAATTATCCGACCAAAGTCAGCGAGTTTTTTACATTTAACACAAGCCGTATGATTCGACATGGCCTATTATGGAGATAGCAGTCGGAGGCAACCAAAAAAAAAAAAAGAACAGCTTTCTTGTGACTATTATTTCCCGCCAGATCGGGCTAGAATGCTCGTACACAGCTGAGTGTTGCCCGTTTACTTCTTTCTGTAGCTTTACTACTACCTACTTATTTTTCCACACTCTAACTAGATTCGTTAATAGAAATGCCCAATCCCAAACGCACGGGCACATCAATGTCCGGGCACATCAGTCTTACGGCGTGCGCAACAGAGCCATCTGTGATCAAATAATTGAAATTGAAATTGACAAGATTTATTTGAGCAGAGCAGTTACAGAATCTGCTGCAGGGGCAGAGGCTAAAGGCTGTGGCGCCTGACGAGGCCTCTGTCCCTCTGCAGTCGACGGAAGTGCAATACAAATTTGAGCATAACAAGAAGGTAAGTCACATAATCAAAATAACGTGGATAAATTATGCCATTGTAATCACAACATTAACACAGTATGATACGTAGAATAATATGCAAGAATATTATACAGAGATTTTGTTCAATATACATACATTGAAGGACACTTATAACAAAAATAAAGTGAAAAACCATGGTGCAAGAGAAGGATACATCCTGTGTATGCATGTCATAAGTACTCGTCACTCCCAATGCAAAACACCTGATATTATTAGGACATCTTTAATGTGCTTTTTGAATGTGCTAATACTAGATGTGAAATTCAAGTTACCTTCAAGTTTATTAAGAATCGAAGCCATTTGAGAAGGAACTGTTTGTTTACCATAATTTGTTCTGGTTTTTGGCATGCGTCTTTGATTGTGTCGGAAAGGATAAGTAGAGTTTTCTTCCCTGTCGCAAATGTGCAGCTTCCGGAGTTGTACGAACTGAAGTAGTTTATAGTAGTATAGCTGGTCGGCCTTCAGCATTTTATATTTTATGAACAAGGGAGAAGTTTATAGGAGCTGGTAACGTCCATAATAATTTTAATAACAACGTATTATCTTTTTCTGCAGTATTATGAGCTTATTGTAATTACCTTTTGTTGTGGTTCCCCACACCATCATCCCATATATTAGTTTTGAATAGAACCGTTTTGAACTGATCAGTACACTTCATTGTTGTACAGGCATTCGAGCCTACTTTAATAAAATGCATGTTCATAGCATTGGCGAGAGCATCGCACAGTCTTGCCATCAATGGTGATTTCAGTAATGTTTAAACACTTTTTAGTTCTTCCAGTGAGTGTATTTACTGCATCCCACACCTTTCTAGGATTCCCTCTTATGCTATCGAATTTATTATGGAATTATTCTTACTTAGCTTTGTGGGTTTCTACGTGGACACAGGCCACCACCCACCGTGGGTTCGAGCTTCGCGCGAGCCAAGGACCCCGATCAGCCGTCACCACACACACACTGGGACACCGATGCGGTGCACTCAACCTCCGCTGGGAGGAGAGCGATTCGCCGCAAAGAAATAGGCCTCCAAGTACACAAAGGAGACGTTTATTCACGTCGTCCTTCAGCAGTACACACGCACTCAATAGTCACCCCGTCCCGGGGGCGCGCGAGGAGCAAGGCTCCGCTGCGCGCACGAAGCGACTTGAGCAATGCGCGCCGCTAGCACGCCGCTGCAGGAGAATGTCCCCGCGGCAGTGCTGTGATCTCTCTCTCGTGTCGACCGTTGGGCCGGTTGCGAGAGAGAGTGGGCAATCAACGCAAGGTACGCCTGTCGGAGGTCGCTGGACCCCGCTGGACAGGCTCGAGCCGCTGCAGGTCAGAGGACACGTGCGGGCGAGCTCTAGTAAGCACAGGTCCGAAAGGCAAAGGCCGGCACGGACAAACAGTAGTACGCACCTTACGCTGTCTCGGAGGGATTTCTCTCTCCGGGCCCCGCTCGGACGGTCGCGCGGTGCGCGGCCGCCCAAAGCGGGTCCCGAATTCCCGCCAAAAGGCGCCAATGGCAAAGGCCGTTGGGGAGCCGGGGCGGAGCTGAGGCCAAATGACAGTGATTAGTCACCTAGCCGCCTCTCCACCGCCTGAGGCGGGAGCAAGGGAAAGAAGAGAAACAACGCGGGAAGCCGGCACAGCCGCGCAAAGGCAACGGCGGAAAGCCAGGATTCCCACAGCTTTCTTCAGATCGGATGTTAGTGCGTTCCGGTACTTTTTAAATTTCAAAAATAAACCTGGGTCTCTTTTGTGTAAAAATTCGTGTACATTTTGTCCTTTGTTTTTATGCGACTGTAAAGAAGTGAATTCATCCATGGTTTTTGGAATTTTTTGTTTCTACGAGAAATGACGTTTTCTTCTAGAAATGCCACATCATACGAGGAACGTAACAAGGTGAATAATATATCGAAGGCTTTGTTAGCGTCTTTTTGTTTATAGATTTCACTCCAGTGAACTCTTTCTATCAGACGGGCAAAGCACTGCAGAGTTTCATCAGTGATTTTTCGACGCGTATGAAGCAACGCATCCGGCTCTTTCCTGGTTTTCTTTTGGGCTACCGCAACAAAAAATAATGGCAAGTCGTCGCTCAAGTCAGATGAGAGCACTCCAGAATAAAATTCATGGGGTTCTAAATTTGTTACGCATAAGTCTAACAGTGTTGCACTATGTGTAGTTATTCTTGTTGGCATGCGTATGCTGTTTTCGGAATCCTATGTAGAAAACAGAGTCTTTAGTTCGCTGGCGTGCAAGTCATTGGAAGAAGGATCTATGTTTATATCTCCGAGAATAACGCACGAATATTGTTTTGTACCAACGAAGGAAAAAAACGTGTCAAGAAATTGCAAGAAGTTTCTTCTGTGCCCCATTGGAGGACGATACACAACTAAGATCACAAACTTCCCAACTCGTGCTCCTAGGCATTCAGTACCTGGTGATATAAATGAGAAATCTTGTAATATTTCATACGTGAGTGTTTCCTTAAAATATACAGAAATTCCTCCGACTCTCTTGTGTTCGCGATATACATGCCGAGGAATGCAGCCGGAGAAAAGTGGTGCATCACCACGAGTTGTAATCCATCTCTCGGAAAAGGCCAGGATGTCATAATTGATTTTGAACGGTTCGAGAAACGTAGTTATATCGTCACTCTTCTTTTTGATACTTCGAATGTTCACATGCATTGCGGAAAAAGTACTATCTCTGTTGCTGTGCTGGTTATTGAATTCCTGGGTGCTATAGTAGCTACAGATGCTTAGCCTGTAGTGTGCTGGTGTGTTTGCTGGTGTTTCGCTTGCTATTCTTATGCAGTAATCAGGGCCAGGTCCGCGTGACTAGCGATTTGAATAGCCGACCCATGTCCTTCTTTACGGGCAAGTATTTTTCCGCCTGCAGTCCAAACGAACTTCCAACCGTTCCTTGAACCAAAGTTCCTTGACACTAAAGAAACTTGCAGAAAATTGGTTTATGGTTTAGTATGGCCATAGTCCTTCAATGCTTTTTTGAAGGACTATAGTATGGCTTAACGCCCGAACTCGACTCAGGCTGTGAGAGACGTCGTAGTGAAGGGCATAGTACAAGCACAGTACACGGACCTCTATAATTTTGCCTCCATCGAAATGCGGCCGCCGCGCACGGGATCGAACCCGCATCTTTTGGTTTAGCAACCAAGCGCCATAAAAACGGAGCCAACGCGGCGGCTAAACTTGTAGAAAATCTTGTTTATTGCTCAAAAGGCAAACTTACTTTGTTTAAAAAATTCAGTATTTGGCAGTAGGATAGTGAGTATTTTTAATATCTCACAAAAACGAACTCTTTGAGCTTAAGGACTGGGTAAATCAACCTAAAAAAAAAAAAGCTGGAGGCAAGAACCTTCGCAGCCTTGCTCGGCATGAATACGCATGCGTGCAGAATGCATAAAGACCCACGTGAACAGCAAATATATATTCTGGTCTTCTTCGCATTTATAAATGCAGGCTGATCTAAATACTACGTATGCAGCGACGATGCACACTGTGCAGAGTTTTACGTAGGGCATTGTCGATGTCGTGCTTGACAATTAGGCGACCTCGTCAAGGTTATGGACACGGTGTGGTGCGACAGGACAGGCCTCGCTCGGGGAAGGTTGTGATAGGGCGGTCACTGAGCGATGCTACCACTTGTCGGGGACTATATAAGGCTACGCCGCGGGAACAGAAGGCACTTGATCGCTCCGTTGCGAACGAAGACCACAGTCGCAATCATGAAGGCCGTGGTGAGCGTCGTACTCCGCACATCCAGTCGCGGAACCGTCGGATTACCGTCTTCGAACTCACGCGATGACTTCTATTGTAGCCTGGTTGTGCGCAGAGCTGCAGACATGAGTGCAGCCTGACTTAAGTTCCATTTCTTCTCGCCAGTTTTCTGTGGGCTATAAGTGGTTTATCTTATTACCTTAAAAGTGTTTAAGATGTCGCGACAAATGTAATTCTTCTATTTAATGCATAACAGGCACCCAAATTTCACAGTGATAAGTATGCAATTCGCAGAAAGGCTCATTATATCACAACGCACTGGAGTAAATGCGCATCGTAAGTTCAAGAGCGATATAGAGCATGAGGCCACCTAGCAACTTGTTTACTGTAGCCGAAATTACAGTGCGAAGATTTCAAAAAGTTTGTTCACAACAGTCACTGACTGAAAACACTGAACCTTATACAGCTTTTTCGTCCGGCTCTACATCAAGTCAGGCATTAGGCAACGAAAGGTTGTACTGAGACTGACGCTGCTTTTTCTGAAATAAGGCCTGCTACACGTATACAGGCTGCTACTCTTGCAAGAACTCGCTTCGCTCGATTCTACGAGAGGACCGCGTGTGCAGGCAAAAGAATTCAGCTTCGAAACTCCCTCGGAGATACCACTCTCTCGCGGACATATTTGTAGATTCTTTAACTCTGCCCACTTTCAACTTTGCAGCTTTGCGTCGCCGTCCTCGCTGTTGTCCTCGCCGTTGCTGCCGCCATCGGCTACGGCGGTGGTCTCGGTGGTTTCGGCTACGGCGGTGGTCTCGGTGGCTTCGGATACGGCGGTGGTCTCGGCCGCGGCGTCGGCTTCGGCCACGGAGGCTTCGGCGGCCACTACGGCGGCAGCTACGCTGGCAGCTACGCCGGTTCCTACGGAGGCCACTACGGCGGCGGCCACCTCGGCGGCTTCTACGGTTGAGCGAGTGTTCTACTAGGATTTATAAATTTGTGAGTATGCCTTTGAGAAATGCATGTGCGTTCTGTGTTTTGAAACTTCTATCCGTAAATACTGTAGAGTCTGGAAAAAAGCTTGTGGACCAAGCCAGCCTCAAACGAAGCCGACAGCTCTGTTATCACCCGGCGGCTAATAGCAGGGCTATCGGCTTCTTTTGTCGAATACGTAGTACACAAACTTTGTCCTCGACTCTAGACTTTTTTAATTTACACCTATTTGCAGTATATCAAACATATTGGTTTCTTAGTTAGTTTGAGGTATTGCCGTTGATATGCCGAGCCGAACACTACTACAAAAACGTCAAGCACCGCAATATACATCATTCTTGTAATGCAAAGCTTCCATAGTTTTGAATCCTGTATAAATGGGAATTTCCTGTAGCCGTGCGCGTTGTGAAGCTGCTTATTTTTTTTAGGGGTATGCGAATATTCACAATTTTTGAAAAGCGAAATCAATGTGGTCCTGTTAAATATCCTGCACGAATGAAAAGAAGTCTACATTTAGAATTATTCGATACGAATGTAATACGATCGCATCTGCTGCAATAGTTGTTGAATAACAGACACAAAGTTAGAACCGGGCACGCCGCAGTTCTCTTCGATAGCTGCTTCAAAAACTGGGACCACTCCGATGTAGTACTGTATTCTGCCTCCATATGTCTACGCGTTCAGCGCCGGGAAGCTTTCCATTCGTGTGGCTTCGTTCATGATGCTCAAAAATATCGGCTGCAAGAGTGAGCGACGCTACAGGGTTCAGGCAGGTTCAGCAAATCCTGCCTTCATGCCTCATGCCGGAGGCCATGACTCCTAACTGTCGTCCCTGTCATCATGATGGCAGGCAACTGAGATATGTGACGCCTAGTTCTCTCATCGTCATCGTCACTACTAACCCTACGCTTCAGAACTGTTTCCTGGTGTGACCAATATATTCCTTTCTTCCTGCTCCTCTTCCAGAGCCCCGTTCACAAGAAACTATCAAGTCCACCACCATGGGAATCACATTAGGCTTATTTAACAAGACCAACGAACAGAAATAAACTGATGAAAACAACGGCATGTCGAGTACTGTGTGCTTGAGACTTCACATTTTTTTCTTCCCTTTCACTGCTACCTCTCCGAAGGTTAGTTAGAGGGATGGTTGTGCCTTCGGTGGTTCTCCTTCATTCCGACTTGAAAACAACGCAGGCAGGCAGCACATTTCATCCGACGGTCAAACGTGGGCTAAGTGGAGGGAAGCGGCGAATGCATTCCACACGCTATTCTGCTCTCTGCAACCAAGGTCATCATAACGATTGCATTCGGTAAATAATTTGCGACTGTTATGTGTGACGTAAATCAAGTAAATCAAATTCAAAAATGTTATTGAGCTGCCAGCTGCCGTTATACTATACTTGTAAGTATAATAATACTTGTTACTGATCTCATCAGTTACAAAACGTAGAATTGAATCGACAGAGAGAAAAAAGGATGCAACGAAATATGGAGCTCGGTGTTACGAAGTTAGGACCACATTGAGGTAGGTGCTTAATCAGCCGTTCCTGGAGTAACTCGGGTAAGCTCGGAGGAGCGTGGCGCCAGCGGCAGCCAAATGGAGAGAGGGTGTGAAGAGGAAGAGAACGAAACGGGGCTACGTGCAGATGCAGATGTCAGAAAGAAGAGGCGAAGGTAGGAAGACAATGAGATAAATCATGGATGAAGCCGGTCTTTAGACAGGCTCCGAAACCGACCACGTGCATGGTGAGCTGAACAGCAATGCAAATGAACAGAGCGCCGACGTGAGTCCACTGATCCAGTGGATATAGCGAAGCGGAAACCCCAAGCGGAGGGGCGAATAGGGTATCACCTTGATAAGGGGGATGCGGAAACATATGAAGAGCAAGAAACGCGGTAACGTGCACATGCAGATGTCAGAAAGAGGATGCGAATGATGAAGCGCTGGAGGAACGTGCGGTAGAGAGGCGACTACAAGTGACTTCAGAAAAAAGGGAAGGATGATTGGAATCGCAACGAGCAGCTCAAAAGGATTATCGCAAGAGCAAAGCCGAAGAACGACTGCAAGCATATTTCGGTGCAACGCAAATTTCCATGTTCAATAAAAGGTAAACAAAGCTAAGCAAGGGCAAAGTGCTAGCGCACCTAGCGGCCTGTAGCTTAACCAGTTAACACAGGACTCAGTTTTTACGGGTGGCGGAGGTCAACACAAAGTAACTTTTTTTCATTCTTGAGGAGAGCGGGGTAGAGTTGTTTACCAGTGCCTACCAGTAATAGCGTGAAGGTAACAACGTTGGTCATACAGGTGAGTAAAGCTGTAGAGGGGGAATGAAATCAAGTGTATCTCATACGTGCGCCTGTGAGGTACAGCTCACCATCATTTGTCAAACGAGCCAGACCATGCAGATAATGTTTTCAAGGAAAGGAATGCAGGAAGGCAACCCCAAGAACAAGCAAATCATGTGATAAAATGTAATTTTCTTTTACCGTTTTATAGACAAGCCTTGAAACAATTACAGAGAAAGGCTTATTAGTGGGACGATGATAGTTCAGTTAGATTTCATGTCTACTACTCTACCAAGTCATGTGCCAAAATAATCAGCAACAGTTCCTAGGGAATATTTCTAACAGCACACACGTTCAGTTGGCCGTACGAAGTAAGCTGACGTACGCAATGCTCGCTGTGTTTTGTGCGCCGTAAGCTGCACAAACACAATACATCCAGTCTACCGTGCAATAGTGACCCTTAGATTGGTGTACACACATTTAGTGACAAGAAGTCGAAGCCCATCAGTGCTGGTTTGAAGAAGAAGGAGATGAAGTTGATGAAGACGATGATGTGCAATGGACAGCGCGATAGCATGTTGCAGCGGTTTAACTATAGTGAACTAGAATACTCAGATAGTATTCTAGTTCACTATAGGTTTAACACAAGGCACGATCGGCTGCGGAGATGGCGTAGTGTTCTCTTGGAATGGCCAGCGAAGCTGATCGATTCGCACCGCAGCGCACTCCAATCTCAGTGGCGACATTATTTATTTTATTTATACATGGGTTTTTGCTATCGGAGGTTTGTCCAAGATCACCCTCCCATTGGCTACAGCTTGCGCGATGCTCATCCGAACTAACCCTAGCCAACCTGGTTATTCCGAAGCTTCACACAAGATTCTTGGTTAGCACCGTGTTAAGTTGTGCTGTCGCACTCAAAATCTTTTACTTCAACCGCATTAGCACGCTAACATTTATCCCTTTACACCTCTTAGCAGCCACCAAACTAGTTGCTAAGCGGGTTCGACCGCGTGCCATTGCGCCATCGTGCCATTGCACGCCATTGCGTTAATCTTGGAGGGTGCTTAGAAAACGATTGCCAGGTTGTGACGACATCATATCCGAACGAGGGAAGACGCCTCCCGGATCCAAACACGGGGTCTGGTGGGATTGCGTAATCAGGCCAAGGTTGGTGGCCTTATTTTAATGGTGAGGGTTGGGATTTAGTCCAGTGGCCTGCTCATTGGCAGACTAACCTTGTTCCATCTGCTTCTATTGGCCATTATGCTTATATGCCGTGTGTTTATACATGCCGGTCTCTGCTAGTGTTAATACTGGCATCGCTTTCTAACGAAATGGCTGACATCGAGCCGCTGAGCTCACTCTGTGCATTCATAGGCTTCCCACAGGTCTGTCACTGTGCAAGTGAAGAGCTAGGGTGCCTTCCTTCGGGATCTATGACAGATACTCTGGGAACGCGAAACTTTCGGGAGTTTCTGGTGAACCTATCCAGGCTGATTGGTCACACCGTCTGTATAGAAATATACAGCAAAGCCGAGAGGGCGAGAACCACGCGTCCGATTTCGTGGAAACATGCAATGCGACGATGCAATCCACTAAATACCATGTTTTATGTTTTTGTTTGAACGAATGTCTTATTTCGACCTTATACCTTGTTTTTCATTCTGGAGAAAGGAAGAAAGGCAATCAGCAATATAAAAAATAGCCACTTTATAGGTACAACAACATGAAGAAAAAGAAAAATTCGGGGGCACATAAGCTCCGCTGTAAGGGCAGCATTGAGTGGCCCCTTCATTGGCCCCGGGTGCTCTTTACATATTACTCTGCAGACAAGTACACTGTCGGACAAGACACAAAAAGCCCCCCTTTAATCGAGTCGAACGAGCATGCCTCAGTGGAGAAAGACGAAGACGGCGCATCGAACGGTCGCTTTTTCGATCCTCTCCGATGTAATGGATAAATCGGCCTCAGGACGAGCTACTGTCGCGGCGCCTGCCGCCAGTAATACTTATTGCACTGTACTGCCCTGTTTGTCTGCTGGCCACTACTTTAGAGATGCCTTACGCGGTGTCTCCGACCTAAGTGAGATTAGTTTCACTGGACAGTTCCATATGTCCCAAGCATGGATGACAACTTGCAAGAGAACGTTAGCCAAAGCTAAGGTCGTGAGGTCGGGTGAGTTACGGGTGAAAAACGGTCGTTGTCTAGTCATTGACCCTGAACTGAAGACTGTCAAGCTGTAGCTTCTGTTGCTCCTAGAACACCGAGAAGACTTTTATATTGAGCATCGTCGCAGGCAATAACATCTTATACTATATTTGTTTGAGATGAAACTAATCGAAGAGTGAACTGTCACTAATCTTTTTTGCAGTTCATCCATGGTTGATATCAGCAGCGGCAGCTCCTTAACCTTTTATGACAGGGAAGTATTGTTATCTTGATTTGTTATGAATAATTATCAACAATTATTATGCTGTTTTTATAAATAATTAAGAGTGAATGCGATGAAGACAATGAACCATCCGTTTCTGGAGATCAGTGCTTGGGATAACCTTGGTCGCTGTGCTAATTACTCTGTGCATAACCATCATTTCCCGCCAGAGAACGCCCACTGACACCCTTCCATCTTTTGTTTTCGGTGAAAATTCTGTTCACAAAGAACAGTTTTCAGAAATTATCCGACCAAAGTTAGGGAGTTTTTTTACATTTAACACAAGATGTTTTGTTTCATTCGACGTGCCTATTATTGGGGATAGTCGTCGGGGGCAAAACGCCCTACCTTTAAAAAAAACAAAAAAACAACAGCTCTTTTGTGATTATTATTTCCCGCCAGAAGGCGCTTGAATGCTCATACACTGGAGAGTGTTGTCCATTTACTTCTCTCTGTAGCTTTACTACTATCTATTTATTTTACCGCAATCTAATTAGATTCGTTAACAGAAATGCTGAGTCCCAAACGCACGGGCACATGAAAATTGTTCAAATTCAAGCAGCGCTAACTTTTAGGACAAATACACAGAGGACATGACAAGATGGGCGCTGACTCCAACTATGTTTTTTGAACACGTTTTTCGTAGAACATTTAAGAAAAGACGACCGTGAGCGCATGCGCATCTGCGACTGACCACAGAAGGAAAGGGCAAGAAAACGAGACGGGGGCAAGAGTAAAGTGAGGTCGCTTTTTTTTTCTTCTCAAAAATGACAGCAAAGGTAGATTAAGGTGAGCAGAACGCATTTCTTCCCTTATTTTCAAGCAATCTGATTTCGCTGGCATGCAGGGAGACAGAAGTGGTGCTGACACACATGTCAGCTCTTGCCTTGATAAAAAATGCTTCGGATAATTCCCGAGCTAATTTATCTTTGCTCCAGGTTAAAATTTTGATGTTGTCAAGCCGTGGCTCACAGTTCTGATTGTTTCTTGTGACAAAATGTACGTTGGCCAGATAGGGAATTGTGTTAACGGACGTGCCAAGGAACATAAACGAACTTCGGGAAACGCATCAGACTCATCATGCCTGAATCTACCCGCCCATTGCCGTTCTTGCAAGGACCTCAACGATCGGAACTGTGAGCCACGGCTTGACAAACTCAAAATTCTAACCTGGAGCAAGGATAGATTAGCTCGGAAATTATCCGAAGCATTTTTTATCAAGGCAAGAGGCGACTTGTGTCTCAGCACCACCTCTGTCTCCCTGCATGTCAGAGAATTCAGATTTCTGGAAAATAAGGGACGAAATGCGTTCTGCTCACCTTAATCTACCTTTGCTGTCATCTTTAAGAAGAAAAAAAAAAGCGACCTCACTTTACTCTTGCCCCCGTCCCGTTTTCTTGGCCTTTCCTTCTGTAGTCAGTCGCAGATGCGCATGCGCTCACAGTCGTCTTTTCTCATATGTTCCACGAAAAACGTGTTCAGTAAACATAGTTGGAGTCAGCGCCCGTCCTGTCGTGTCCTCTGTGTTTTCGTCCTAAAAGTTAGCGCTGCTTAAATTTGAACGAAAGAAAATGCATTACCAACCAGCCCCGCAACGTGTTTTACTATATGAAAATTGTGTTACGGCGTGCGCGAAAAAACCACCAGCGATAAAATAATCTTCCTTGACGCCAAGGAAACTTGTAGAAAATTTATTTGTGGTTTACCGATGGCTTAACTTCCAAACGCGACTCAGGCTGCGAGAGACGTCGTAGGAAAGGGCACAGTACATGCGCAGTAAATGCCTCTAGAATTTTTCCTCATCGAAATGCAGCCGCCGCGGACGGGATCTAACTTCCATCTTTCGTGTCAGCAATCGAGTGTCATAAAAACTCAGCCACCGCGACGGCTAAACGTGTAGAAAATCTTGTTTATTGTGCAAAAGTCGAACTTACTTTGTTTAAAAAATTCAGCATTTGCCAGCAGGATAGTGCGTATTATTGAAATCCCACGAAAATGAATTCTTTCAGCTTAATGATTGGGTACAACAACCTAAAGAAAAAAAAAAGCTGGAGGCAAGAACCGCAGCCTTGCTCGGCAAGACTACGCATGCGTGCAGAATGTATAAAACCCACGTGAACAGCAAATAAATATTCTGGTCTTCTTCGCATTTATACATGCAGGCTGTTCTAAATAATTCTTATGCAGCGACAATCCACTCTGTGCATAGTTTTACGTAAGACATTGTCGATGTCGTGCTTGACAATTAGGCGACCTCGTCAAGGTTATGGACACAGTGTGGTCCGACAGGACAGGCCTCTCTCTGGGAAGGTTGCGGTAGGGCGGTCACTGAGTGATGCTACCACTTGTCGGGGACTATATAAGTCTAAGCAGCGGGAACAGAAGGCACTTGATCGCTCCTTTGCGAACGAAGACCGCCATCGCAACAATGAAGGCCGTGGTGAGCGTCTTACACCGTGCATTCAGTCGCGGAACCGTCGGATTACCGTCTTCGATCTCACGCGGTGTCTGCTATTGTAGTCCGGTTGTGCGCAGAGCTGCAGACATGAGTCCAGCCTGACTTAGGTTCCATTTCTTCTCGGCACTTTTCAGTGGGCTATAACTGCTTTATCTTATTACCTTAAAAATATTTAAGGTGTCGCGACAAATGTAATTCTTCTATTTCATATATAGCAGGCCCCCAACTTCCATAGCGATCAGCATGCAATCGCCAGAAAGGCTTTTTACATCACAACGCACCGGAGTAAATGTGCGTCATGAGTTCAAATGCGACTTAGAGCATGAGGTCACCTAGCATCTTGTTGAATGCAGCTGGAGTTACCATACAAAGACCTCGCAAAATTTGTGCACAACGGTCATTGACTGAAAACGCTGAACGTTATACAGCTTTTTCGTCCGGCTCAATATCGAGTCAGGCATTAGGCAACGAAATGTTGTACTGAGACTGACGCTGCATTTTCTGAAATAAGGCCGGCTGCACATATACAGGCTGCTACTCTTGCACGAACTCGCTTCGCTCGATTCTACGAGAGGACCGCGTGTGCAGGCAAAAGAATTCAGCTTCGAAACTCCCTAGGAGATACCACTCTCTCGCGGACATATTTGTAGATTCTTTAACTCTGCCCACTTTCAACTTTGCAGCTTTGCGTTGCCGTCCTCGCTGTTGTCCTCGCCGTTGCTGCCGCTATCGGCTACGGCGGTGGTCTCGGTGGTTTCGGATACGGCGGTGGTCTCGGTGGTTTCGGCTACGGCGGTGGCCTCGGCCATGGAGGCTTCGGCCACGGAGGCTTCGGCGGCCACTACGGCGGCAGCTACGCCGGCAGCTACGCCGGCTCCTACGGAGGCCACTACGGCGGCGGCCACCTCGGCGGCTTCTACGGTTGAGCGAGTGTTCTACTAGGATTTATAAATTTGTGAGTACGCCTTTGAGAAATGCGCGTGCGTTGTGTTTTTTGAAACTTTAACCCGTAAATACTATACAGTCGGGACAAAAGCCTGTGGACGAAGCCTTTCTCAAACGAAGCCGATAGCTTTGTTATCAGCAGGCGGCTGGAGACCACCACCTATGAAGATGAATTTTGGCTTTCACCTACACAAGTGTGGTCTCCAGCCAGCGGCTAATAGCAAAGCTATCGGTTTCTTTTGAGGAAATGTGGTGAACAAGCTTTTTGTCCTCGACTTAGACTTTTTTAATTTGTACCTATTTGCAGTATGTCAAACATACTGGTTTCTTAGTTATGCGATATTGCCGTTGATATGCCGAGAGGGACCATACCACACAAACGTGAAGCACAGCCCTGTATATCATTATTGTAATGCAAAGCTTCCGTACTTTTTGATCAGACTAGCCTGTATAAAGGCGAATTTCCTGTGGCCGTGCGCGTTGTGAAACTGCTTATTTTTCAGGGGTCTGCGTTTATTCAAAATTTTGGAAAAGCTAAAACAATATTGTCCTCTTAGATTTGCTACCTGAATATAAAGAACTCTATATTCAGAATAATTCAATACAAATATAAGACGATCTCGTCTTCTGCAAAAGGTGTTGAATAAAAGACACAAAGTTAGATCCGGGAGCAATGCAGTTTTCTTCCGTAGGTATTTAAAAAACTGGGACCACTCCGACGTAGTACTGTACTCTGTCTCTATGCGTCCACGAGTTCAGCTCCGTAAAGCTGTTTATTCTTGTGGCGGCGTTCATGATAATATCGGCTGCAAGAGTGGGCGACGCTACAGGGTTCAGGCAGGTTCAGCAAACCATGCCTTCGTGCCTGATGCCGGAGGCCGTGGTTAAAAACTGCAGTCCCTATCATCATGATGGCAGGCCACTGAGATATGTGACGCATAGTTCACTCACCGTCGTCGTCACGAGCAAAATGTAGTTTTCCGAGAGGCATGAAATGATGGCAACAGAGTTCACGCACTCGCGTAGTGCTGTGTGCCTCTTAGTGGAGATCACTTTTGCGTCTTCCAACAGCTGCACCTTTAACAAGATTTACTGAGCTGCCGCTAGCTCTTCACCGTTTTGCATGAATTTTCGTTTTGCAGGAATGTGCGCTAAAGAATCGAATAATCATGCAAATATTCGTTTCGTTTTAGATTAGGTTCTTTCGCGATTTTCGTATTGAATTTGTTTTTTGGATCGACTATTAGTAATCGATTCGTTACAGAAACTGGACATTTCCCACTCGATTTGGTTTCAGAATGTACTTTCCGCGCACCACTAACATTTCTGATATATAATTTGATCGTAGGCAATAAGTAAGACGAAGGATCATAAAGCCAGGGTTTAACATGAAATTTAGCGATGGCTTTTATTCTACTCGCACTTATAGATGTGTACTGATTTCAACAACCTTTTGTGACCAAACATGCTCTATAGATCTAAGTTGAGAGTACCACATGGTTTTTTTTTGCAGTTTTACCTGGTATTGTAGCCTTTAATTTTTTAAAAATAGCAGAAGGCCAAGTCGGTACCCTTGTGACGTTCGAACACTTGCATTATCCCCTACGCTCCAGAACTGTTTTCTGTTGTGACCAATATATTCCTTTCCTCCTGCTTCTCTTCCAGAGCCCCGTTCACAAGAAACTATCAAGTCCATCGCCATGAGAATCACATTCGGATTATTTAACTCAACCAAGGAACAAAAATAAAGTGATGAAAACAGCGACAGGACGAGTACTGTGTGCTTAGAGGTGACATGTTTTTCTTCGCTTTCACTGCTACCTCTCGGAAGAGTAGTTGAAGATTGACTCTGCCTTCGCTGTTTCTCCTTCCTTCCGACTTTAAAACAACGCAGGCAGGCAGCACATTTCATCAGACAATCAACCTGGGCTAAGTGGAGGGAAGGGGCGAATGCATTCCCCACACTATTCTGCTGTGTCCAACCAAGGTCATCATAACGATTACATTCAGTAAATAATTGGTGACTGTTACGTGCGACGTAACAGTCACAAATCGTAATTTCAAAAATGTTATTCAGCCGCCGATGGCCGTCATACTAAACTTGTAAGCACAATTATACTTGTTACTGGTCTCATGAATTACAAAACGTAGAATTGAATAGATAGAGAGAAAAAAGGATGCAATGAAACATGGAGCTCAGTGTTACGAAGGTAGGGCAGCTTTTGAGGTGCTTAATCAGCCTTTCCTGGAGTAACTCGGGTAAGCTCGGAGGAGCGTCACGCCAGCTGCAGCCAATGTGAGGCGGGTGTCGAGCTAGCTGCAGCCAAATGGAGAGAGGGTGAGAAGATGAAGAGCGCAAAACGCGGCAGCGTGCACATGCAGATGTCAGAAAGAAGACGCGAAGGAAGAGAGGTCATACGATATATCGCGGATGAAGCCGATGTTTAGACAGGCTCCGAAACCGACCCCTTGCATGGTGAGCTGAACAACAATGCAAATGAACAGAGCGCCGACGTGAGTCAACTGATCCTGTGGATATAGCGAGGCGTAAAGCTGAAGCAGAGAGGCGAATACAGTATAACCTTGAAAAGTGCAATGCGGAAACATATGAAGAGGAAGAAACGCGGTTATGTGCACCTGCAGATGTCAGAAAGAGGAGGCGAATGATGAAGCGCCGGAGGAACGTGCGGTAGAGAGGCGAGTACAAGTGTCTTCTGACCAGAGGGAAGGACGATTATAATCGCAACGAGCAGCTCAGGAGGATTATCGCAAGAGCAAAGCCGAGGAACGACTACAAAAACATTTGAGTGCAACGCGAATTTTCATGTTCAGTAAACGGTAAACAAAGCTAAGCAAGGACATTGTGCTAGCGCACCTTGGCGGCGTTTAGTTTAACCAGTTAGCACATGACCCTGTATTTTACAGGTGGCGGGGGTCAATCAAAGGTAACTTTTTTTCATTCTTGAGTAGAGGGGGGGTGGAGTTCTTTACCGGTACAGTTGGGGACAAAATTCTCTGGACCACGTGTTCCTCAAACGAGGGCGATAGCTGCGAAATTAGCCGGCTACTGGTGACCACAATTGTGGAGGTGCAAGTCAAAGTTTTGTTCTTTGATCTCCACTTATTGCAAATGCCCTAGGGAAATCCTGCACACATGCTATGCAGTCAAGCTTCGACCGGCTCTTATCAAGGTTGCGGGAAGCTGGCTTCCCTGACGAAGTCTTTAAGGCAGTGGCTAAAAGAATGGCAAATAACTTAAAGGCACCCCCTGAACCAAAGACTGATACAGATAATGTTTCATACAGACTAATCGTAGTCCCCTATGCCCACAAGACTGCTCACAACTTGAACAAAGAAGGGAATAAACACGGCGTCCGGCTGGTGTTTTCTGCGCCCTGTAAGCTCAGCCGCCTATGTGCTCGAATCGGCCAGACTTCCACCATGAAGAAACGCAATGGCTGCAGTGTAAAACACAGAAACCCTTATGTGGACTGCCAGACAGGCGTGGTTATCGGATTCCCCCTATCATGTCGTAAGATATACGTAGGCCAGACTGGCCGCTGCATCAACATCCGCTTGGCTGAACATAAAGGGTCAGTTCGGGAACTAGATCCACGTTACCTGCCAAAACATTGCCTGGCTCACAAATACAAGCCGTTACTGAAAGAAACGAAGATCCTGCGCAAGTGCAGAGAAAAACAGCACGAGAACTTTAGAAGAGTATTACATTGATAAAAGGGGTGCAGACTGTATCAGTGATACGTCAATCAATCTTTGCGATAGTGAAAAGCGTTTTCTCGAAGTCACCCTACTATGATTTGCCCCTTGTGTGTATTTTTTTGCTTTTATGCGATTAATGCTTGCATACCGATTTGAGCCTGTACTTACAAAAAAAAATAGGGAAAAAATAAGTATGTAAGCTTTCCTAAATTTGGTTTGGTTTTGGTTTATGGGGTTTAACGTCCCAAAGCGACTAAGGCTATGAGAGACGCCGTAGTGGAGGGCTCCGGAAATTTCGACCACCTGGGGTTCTTTAACGTGCACTGACATCGCACAGTACACTGGCCTCGAATTTCTCCTCCAAAGAAATTCAACCGCCGCGGCCGGGATCGAACCCGCGTCTTTCGGGACAGCAGCCGAGCACCATAGCCACTGAGCCACCGCGGCGGCCCTAAATTTCCAATAAACATCAGTTGAAGTTTGCGCTCGTCCCTTCCTGTCTCGTGATCGTCCTTTTTGCGCACTTACCTTCCCTTCGTCATGAACCAACTCGCCCAACAACGTATCCTGCTTGTAGGCTGCAGGCAAAATTACTTTTATATCGCGTAAAATTGTTCCTGTTGTCAGGTACTCAGCGCACAGAAACGAAATATTTTACGGATTAGCTCGCCAACTGTAGGGAACAAAAATCGTTAGGTCTCCATCTCTTCCAGCTTAACGAGTAAATGAATAGTTAGCGTACGTACCCAAGGTGAACGTAGGTGTCAGTCTTGAATGTTAATTTCTGTTAATTCAAGCATGTAACAAATAGGCTTTCGCAAATTTAATGAATACTAAAAGTCTGCCAATGCTTCCGAATACCACGCGTGTACATTTTCATGCATGCCCTAAAATAACTCAATCCACTCAAGGGTAAGTAACAAGACAGTCAGAGGAACTGTCTTCTATAGCTGAGATAAATTTTTCTTTGTCCCCAGATTTGTTAATACGGACGAGGAAATTTCGAAGCTTCCAACACAAATTTGAATTTGTTGGCTTTGTGCTACTAGCGAGCTGTCAAGAAAAGGTTCCTGTTAGAACTAGTAATAATGCTATGAAAATAGGCTGCAGGGATCCGCTCCTACTCTCGGGAGCAAATGTGCCTTCGAAATGTCACCTATTGCTTCCTAACTGCGGCTGAAGCAAACCTAACCAGAACTCTAGGCTTTGCTTGGTCGGAAGACGATCAACTGCCAGCACGTCAGAATTTTTTGCGTTGATGCTTATTTTAGTACGAGATCTTCAATGACCTAGCAGTTATGTGCCAACCTACTGTATGTATTTTCATGTTTAAGAGTCTTGAGTAATGCTCAATGTCACTGACTTCAGAACGATTCTGTTAGAGCCCCAGATACTGCCCAGATACTTCACTTTCAAGGATTTGAACCGCGACTTGATTAGGAGCAGTAGAGTGCAGGCGCAATAACATTATTGTATTTATTGAGATACAGCTTACTGAGGACAGAACAGTCTCCACCGACTTATTCAGTTCATCCACGGTTGATTTCTGCAACAGCAGTCGGTAAACTTTTGTGAAACGGAGCTAGCTGATAGTATCGTTGATGAGCAGTAGCGTCTAACTATTTTTGAATTATTTTGATAATGTATGCGATCACAAAAATTAATCATCCTTCACTGCAGCGCAGCTCTAGGGATGATACTGCTCAGTGTGCCAGTTACTCTACGCATCTGAACTCTTTCCCGCCAGTGAACTCGCAGTGACACCCACGTATTTTTTCTTCGAATAGAAAATCCCGTTCACAGCCAACACATCCGCAAAACTTTTCCATCAACAGACAGCGATTTGCTACGTTGAGCACAGGTTACATCATTCGAAATCGTCGAGCAATGGGGGTAGCAGCCGGTGGCAAAAAGAAAAAAAACTGCTTTCTTATAACTGTTTTTTCCCGCCATAAGAAACCTGAATGCCCCTAAACAGCAGAGTGTGTTGTTCGTCTGCTTCTCTCCGTAACTTCACTATTACCCTCTTATATTACCATACTCTAACTCTACTCGTTAACAAAATGCTGTTTTCAAAACGCACTGGCGCTAAGTACAGTTGCTTGAGCCTAACAAATTTGTTGCAAATCTAGTTATCTGCACAAAGGTAATACTTCTCGTTAAAAAAAACTCTGGACTTTTCATTAGTATATTCAACATTATGAAAATGTGAGGAAGACAAACTCTTCCTTCAAAGCACATGACTTGCGTACATTGTCCTGTAGAAAAAAAAAAGGTGGCGGCGAAAACCGCTTCCTTCGCACGGTTGCTACGCACGAATGCACCTGCGAGCAGAATCCACAAAGACCAGCGCTGAACGCGAATAAAGATTCCAGTCCCTGCGAATTCTTAAATGCGCTGATCTAAATATCGATTATGCAGCGGGCATCCACGCCTTATGCGGGACCTTACGCAGATAACTGTCGATGCCGTGCCTTACAATTAGGCAGCCACGGCGGGGTGCCACGGCGGTGTGCAGTAGAACGGCACGTGGCGAGGGAAGGCTGCTTTCACTGTGAAAAGGTGGTCACAATCAGCGAGTGCTACCAGGCGTCGGGGACTATATAAGGCTTCTCTGCGTGAAGAGCAGTCAGTTGAACGCTCCGTTGCGAACGAAGACCATCGTCACAACCATGAAGGCCGTGGTGAGTGTCCTGCACCGTGCACCTAGAAGCGAAACCATCGGATTACCATCAACTCACTCGATGTCTGCCACTGTAGCCTGTATGGCCACTGAGCGCCAGGCATAAGTGCATCGTCACTAAGTTCTAAAGGGTTCTAAAGCGTTTTGTCTAACTAGCTTAAAAATATCTTATTTTTAGAAACAAACGTAATTTAACTCTGTCTTGCGAGGCACTCCCCTTCAACCATTATGATAAATATTTAAAATGAATTAACGCTCATTTTTTCGCAATACAGCGGTAGAAGTGTGCGACAACAGTTAAAAAAGGACGTAGAGCAATCCGCCTCTCAGCCTCTTGACGACTGCAGCTGGAGCTATAGAACCACGGAGCGGCAAAATTTGTTCACAAGGCTCAGTGACTGAAAACACTAAAACTTATAGAGTATTTCAATCATGCTCAGTATCAAGTCGGGCATGAGGCAAGGAAAATTTCTAGTCTGAACGGCGGCGCGTTTTACGAAATAAGGGAGGGCTTCATGTATCCAGGCTGTTGCGCCCTCAAGAACTTGATTCGCTTATTGGACGAGAGGGTCATGCATGAATGCAAAAAAAAAACCAAAAACTTCAACCCCGAAATGACATTTCCAGAAGTCTTGCTGTCCTAGGAGATACCACTGACGTGCATGCATCTTTGTTTCGCCAACTTTGGTCATTTTCAACTTTGCAGCTTTGCGCTGCTGTCCTCGCTGTTGTCTTCGCTGTTGCTGCCGCTGGTGGCTTCGGTGGTCTCGGCTACGGCGGTGGTCTCGGCGGCTTTGGCTACGGCGGTGGTCTCGGTGGCTTCGGCTACGGCGGTGGCCTCGGCCATGGAGGCTTCGGCCACGGAGGCTTCGGCCACGGAGGCTTCGGCGGCCACTACGGCGGCAGCTACGCTGGCAGCTACGCCGGCTCCTACGGAGGCCACTACGGCGGCGGACACCTCGGCGGCTTCTACGGTTGAGCGAGTGTTCTACTAGGATTTATAAATTTGTGAGTATGCGCTTGAACAAGGAACCCCCCCCCCCCCCCCCCCCCCCCTGTGTTTTGAAACTCTAGCCGATAAAAACTGTATTCTTCCTAATATACGCCTGTTTGCAATATACCAAAGTAAGGGCTTGCTCACTTGTTTCTAGGGTTATTACCGTTGATATTCCGGTGTGGAACAGGATTACACTACCATCAAGCAAACCACATTTAATATACTTGCAGTTCTCGAGTGTAAAGCTGTCGCAAGATTTGCATCATATTATTCATTATGCAAGCTGCTTTTGCTTTAGCGAGGCGCGTTTTGAGCTTGCTTGTTTATTCAAAGCTGGTGCGTAGGTAACCAACAAAACAAATGGTCAGAAAGACGTTCAAATCGAATTTGACGGAGGTTTAATTGCACTCACACTTAGACGTGTGTGCTTATTCCAACAACTTTGTAGCCTCTAAACATTATCTATAAATCGTAGTTGAGTGTTCCACACGGGCTTACTACATTTTCTCCAGCTACAGCGCACTGTAATTCAGAAAATGGTCGCGGATCAAGTGGATAGACGGTTTTTTTATACGTCGTTATGTTAAACCTTACGGTTCAAAACTATTTTCTGTCCTGACCTATATTTTTCTTCCTTTCTCCCTTTCTTCCAGAGCCCCGTTGACAAGAAGCTACCAAGGCCACCTCATATGGAGAACCATGGTTTATTTAATTTGACTAAGGAAAATAAATAAATACTTTAAATCAACGACAGCCTATCATTGTGTTCTTGAGAGTCAATTTTATTTTGTTGCGTTTCACAGATGATGAACTTGTACCTTTCGGAAGCATAGTTCAACGGTCGATGATACTTCACTGGTTATCCTACTTTCCCGCGTTAAAAACAATGTAGCAGGCAGCATACACATTTAAGGCGCTTTGTCACAATGGTGGTAATTGCGAAGTTTGGTTTTTCTAGACTTGGCTGTGCCTAGCACTGACTTCTTTGCATCAGGAGAGTTCATCATCATCATCATCAGCCTGACTACACCCACAGCAGGGCAAAGGCCTCTCCCATGTCTCTCCAATTAACCCTGTCCTTTGTCAGTTGCCGCCACTGTATCCCCGCAAACTTCTTAATCTCATCCGCCCACCTAACTTTCTGCCGTCCCCTGCTACGTTTGCTTTCTCTTGGAATCCACTCCGTTAGCCTTAAAGGGCCACTGCCCAGGGTCCGGACATTTTTGAAAAACAAGCCCACTGCATAGATGAGGCATCGAAGATAACCTCTGCAAAATACTAGAGCCATGCGTGTCCCGAAAAGCTGCGAAAATTCAAATCAAAGCCCGTTCGTTCTTTCCTTCCTTCAAAAACGGGCCCGGCCCACTACTCTGCACCCCGCTGACGTCAAGGGGTGCTACTTTCGCTAAAGGCACTCCATTGGTGCATCGTTCTGACTGACGGGAGAAGGTTGGGCGTAGCCTTGGCGTCGCGTCGTCTGCACAAGGCTTTCCGCAGCGCCTTCTGTTCTGGCTCATGCCTACAAACCCTCATGAATTGAAGGAGCGTAGCTTGTCCAGCGTTGTCCTGTGTACTTCTCCTCCTTGTGAATGCGTCCTTTTCGCTGGTTTTCTACATACCATGAACCCTCATGAAGGAACAAAAAAAAAAAAAACTGCGGAGGGAGCGTGCGGCGACAGCCTTGAACCTTAGCCATGAAAAGTAAAAAAATAGTAAAACTGAGGGAGTTGGTTCGCCCCCCCCTCCCCCCCCCCTCGCCGTGATCACGTCACGACACGCTCTGCGTGCGCGCTCCCTTCTCAGTTTCTTTTCTTCTATGCGAGCCCCCCAAAACAAGGTTTTAATTAGTAGTGCAGCAGAGCCTTTCCCTCGCTCGCCCACTTGACCGCTCCGCACACACACCGCTTAACTTTCGTGCATCTTGCGTACGCCTTGACTCCAATGAATGACATATGCTTTGGAGCGGAGAAAAGACACAAACACACAGAACACAAACACGCATGGAGAAAAGCAAACGGGCGGTTGCCGGGTCCGCGCTTCGCCGTGTGTTTCGAACACAACCGACTTCCGCCCCTCCGCTCGTGAAACGGTGGGGAGGCCTAAAAGAAAATGAAAAGGTGGCTCGTTAACTGGGAATGACAAACAGATGTATGAAAGGATGCGCTCGCTAACAAGTCTAGGTGGTCGAGTCGATCGCGCCTCTCGATCGTTCAGTGTGCGGAGAAAATGCAAAAACCAAGAAAAGAATTCTATTGAAGGCGGGGCCATGACGTCGCCCTGTGACGCACTCCACAGACACCACGCCTCCGGCTTACACCAGAGAAGGAAGGAGTGATTTTGCCTTGCCGAGCCTACTCGACGAGGAGCGGGAGAGAAGAATTTCGAGGAGGGAATGGAAGGAGAGGAGGCTCGCTCAAAGAGAGGTAGAGAGTGTCTGCTGCGCTGGGGTGGGCACGGGCCCTTTAAGGACCAGTGGTTATCTTGCCTTCGCATTACATGCCCTGGCCAAGCCCATTTCTTCCTCTTGATTTCAACTAAGATGTCATTAACCCGCGTTTGTTCCCTCACCCACTCCGCCCTCTTCCGATCTCTTAACGTTACACCTATCATTTTCCTTTTCATAGCTCGCTGCGTTGTTGTTAACTTAAGCTGAACCCTCTTTGTTAGCCTCCACGTTTCTGCCCCTTAGGTGAGTACCGGAGAGTTCAGCATCCTTCGTATCGCAGAGGGAGTTTTTTTTCAATGCCAACTAGGTAGAGCAGCTACGAAGTATTTCTGGAAGCAGTCAGTGTGGTAGCACGTCCTCCGCCATTTTCTTGCCCGGATATTTCACTAATGACAGTTGTTGCTGCTAATGGCCGTGCCTCACGGTCAAATATATAGTCATTAGCGTTACTGCCATTCGCGACCTACTGAGTTCGCCAAAACTCATTCGTCCGAGCAACGCGCACTGGTCCCCATTCCACACGTAGAAAGGCAAGCAGTTCGTTAGTAAAAACTTCCTATCCAGCAGCAAGTGGTTATTTCATAACTTTCAGTCACATGGGGCATCTGTACTGCATGTTTTATGGGAAGGGCGCCATTTTTACGAGCACTTCTGACAGATAATCTCAGCTTGTGGGCTGGCAAGCGAGCTTAAGCCTACTTTTTCGAGTTGCGAAGCAAGGTGAGAGATATTTTCTGCAAATTTTTTTCTGTATTACATTTGAACATCATTTCCGAGATATTGTGCTCATTAGTACTGCTTATGTTCAGGTGAAGTTTCTGACTGTCTTGCAAGCGTTATCGTCATTGTGACTTTGACTTTCGTTTAATGGCATTAAACAAGGAACTGCAGCATCAACTCCGAAAATAATGGCATTAGCAAACTTAACGCCCCAAACATTTACCGCTGTAGTGTACCGACTGTCACAGGTTTCGCTACCGGCATGCGCCGACACTACGCTGCGCCTGAAGACGAAGTCGCCCCGCTTCTCTTGGTGCTGGCTACGGCTGAATACGCTGCAAGATCCGTAACAGCGGCTCGGCGTCTCCGAGGACACGTAATAAACGCATCCCTACGCGCCATTTCTTGTGCGCGTGTGGCACAGGTATAGTACTAACACTATTGTCTAATGCATTAATGCAAATTGTTTTTGTGAAATTTTATGCTGGAGCGCATTTTAAGAAATCAAAATGACTCCACTATACCAAGGGTGTTACTTTCAGAAACTGTGGTATTTGAACACTGCTGTTCCCAACAAGGTTCCCATTTTGTAACAAAAATTGTATATGAGCGTAAAATATGGATTCGTGTGTTCTTTTGAAAGCTAACGAAATGGCTTTCTTACTACCGGAATACACTATTTTGTATGGGAAAATATCTAGACTGAAATGAAATGACAAATGGCGCCTGAAAGGTTCACCTCACGAGAAATCCAGGTGTGCTAAGAGGAGGGAGGGGACGAATGCATTCCAAGCACCCATCTCCTGTCGAAGTTCAATATAATGAGCCAGTTCGGCAAATAAAGAGTGTCTTTTGTGCACAATGTAACACCAGTGGACCAAATCTCACAATATTATTTAATTGCCAGTAGCCATTATCGCAAAACAGCCATTGCCAGTGCAAAGGCCGGGAATTAAGCAAGCATAAGTACCATGTTATAGTATGCAACTGCTTTCATATGTTACATAAATTTTATTGGATAGGTATGGAGAAACAAGCATGCAATAAAATACGAAGGTCTCTATTTACAAGCTACGACCGGACTAAGAAGCTTAATCGGAGCTTTCTTAAGCAGACGCAGTACAGTAAGCCCGTTCATTTGGATGTTTAGTGTGCTCGAAAAGTCCTGAACGCCCCTAACAGACGAATGCTATCATTTTACAGTACTCCACACCTTCCGTACTGCTTTGTTATATTACCACTCCCTATGTAGAAAGTGGCACTCATCAACAAAATGGTGTATTCAAAATGTATCACCCCATCCGAAATGGAATATGGTGTGCTCAGAAAGAACCACTGGCGATAAATAATGTTGCAGAAGCCTACACAAATGTGTTGAATTCTGCTTAAAGGTATAGCTGCTTGTTTAAAAATGTAGACTTGGCAGTTAGACATTCGAAATTGTTTAAGTGTCAGGAGAACAACCTATTTGCTTGAAGCACACGGTTTACATACGCAAGCTATCATTTCTCGTGTTTAGACTCTGCGCAAATAAACTACATTATAATAATAGCTTCGGTTCTATTCTATCACTTGAGAGAGCTGGCTCCCCAACTCTTGCATTCCTATATGCCCAACAATATGCCTCGACATGCACACGAAGCTTTGAGCACGTACAGTCTTTGTCAAAAGTATACAGCCCAAGGAATCTGCTTCTGAGCCCCGCAGCGTGGCTCATGTTGCATACTCAAGGACCCCAATTTCACGAATGCGGGAGGAACTTAATTCCTCAACTATCCCAAGCATTGAATTGTCGAGTGTGCTAAAGAGCCCTGCTACACGGCTTGGAAGCAAACCCCTTGTACTGCATATTTTTGACAAAGACTGTACGTCTCTGATGTCTCGAATCATATAGGTCACTAACACCGTAACATCGTGAAGTCGAATATATGCATTACGTGTTGCTCAGTCGACCTCTTTTATCACTTTCGCTGCGGACGCTTATCAGATGTAACGGGTAGACGAGAGAGAAGTTTCTGCAAACCTATATCGTTCTCTCTGAATTTCGATGCACTTGCCGGCTAATGAAGCAAGAAGCACTCATACTTTGATTCGCTTAACGTTTTACAGTTGTCCTCTTTGGCGGGAATAATTATTGCAACATGAACTTGTAGGAAAGTACGACGCAGTTCATTTTCCTGCCAATCAACATGCTGCGTACACACCTTACTGCACACATTTTACGTCTTTACAATTCCTCTTCAGTCTCGGCCACTGTTCTAAAGCAGAGATGCCAAAGCTCTACGGAGAGAATCGTATCGCGGTAAAACGATTCAGATCTCTCTCCTCCTTTACACAGTTCGCGAACAACGCATGGATCGCGAACAGAGCTTGAATGGGCCACCTTCAAGGCAATCACCTTTTCTTGTTCCTTTTGTATGCTTTGTTGAAAACAGCATGACGGGCATTGCACGTGGGCATGCCGTGAAGTGTTCCCCACTAATCAGAGATCACCTCGGAGTTCCGTTCAACTGAAGGTGGCCGTATTAAGAGGGTAAATTATACAATAGACACCGGTAAAATGTCGGCTGCCGACTTAATTAAAAGAGTCACGCTTTCAGCGCTGTATAACGGACCGAATACCTGAACTGACGTCATTCGGAGGGAGCAGGAAAGCAAGCACATTATATAAGAGACTTTCAAACTCAAACAGAACGCACAGTGGCAAGAAACGCAAAGACCATGAAGGCTCTGGTGAGTGAGCTTTTCGTCTTCGTTAGACTTAAAGCAAATAGCACATCTTAATTTCTATAACTGACCGCTGTAAAAAAAATATGGGAAAGGAAGCACTATCAAGGGCCCATAAATTGATTTGTTCTGCTGTCTAAACATGCACGTCTTCGACCTCTCTTTACTGGCAACACTTTAGACGGCGCGTTTCTAGAAGCTGAAGCAATTAGAACGTTAAGGAATTCACTTTTTAAGTAAACATATTACAGATTGCTAGTCCCAAAGAGCTCATGTTTGAGGTGTAACTATTTACTTGCGGGATCGCATTAGTATACTTTTAAGTGTTTGGAGTGGAAATCCAAGGATTCATAAGCCTCCGAAGGCAGTCGCACACTGCCCGAAAGAAGAACGCTAAGGACAAAAACTGTAGAAAGCCGGAACATTGCCTTCGAGACAGGGCTAAAATAGTGCGCCGGGTTGCTCCACATTCTAGGCAAGGCAACGAGCTTCACCAGATGACCATTGTTGGCCGTGCTACAGCTGTCCGGGCGCCGGAGATCTGACATTTGCGTCATTTATTTTCTAGCATAACTGTTGAGCAGCACTTCGCAAAAATTATGATCATGATAGTTTGCGGACCTTGGAGTGCGCAGAGAAAGGAATTGGTTATTTGCCCTTTTAAAATTGCGATCCGCTACTTGTCCACAAGAGATTAAGCACATCATGAAATTTTATAAGCGTTTACAGCAGCTGCGTTTCTTATACCGAGCATGTTTAAAGAATTCTTAGTCTCTTAACGTCGGATTGAACCTGTTTGTGAGGCATAAAGTGAACCATTATTCCGATTAAACACTAGTTTCTGACAAAAGGGTGCAGTGGTTAAGCGATGCGCTACTGCCCGGTGATGGCTACCACGATGGGGCTTGTGCGACCCAAATTGCTCTTCCAACTCACCCTCTCGCGATTAATCAATTATTAGCTTATCTGCCACCTGCCATGGTGGTCAGTTTGTTCTCAATCCGGTGGGCAGGTTGGGATGACGCCACAAGGTCACGTGACGTCGGTGACCCACCTTGGCCGCTTCACAAGAGACTTTTCGCACACAACGCCGATGGCAGAGGTTATTCTGCAGAATGGGCGCCTTAACGCTATCAAGTTAAGAGTAACACAAAGCGACAACAAACCACGGCCTGTCTTTATATTGTTCATTTTTATATTTTAATCCGTGAAGTCGTCTAGGTGACCCTGAAAGACAGTACAGCACAACAATCAGAGCTCTCCTATTGTTTGTTCGTGCCCCTGTGCCTTCGTACACTAGCTCAAAGCTAACAGATTGCCACAGTGACACTGCAGCCTGCTTTATTAGGACTCAAGTATGCGGAGAGCTCTTTTTAGTTTTCAGCTCGTCCGTGCTTCTAGTTGCGTTGCCTACAGCCTGCAATATCCTCGAGCATCCTACAGTATTCGTTCATCTTTCGTTATCCGACACACAATTTCTTATATGTATCAGCAACGTGAACACAGGCAGGAAAAAGATGCAGATAGGACAGCGTTCTGGCTTGGTTTGGTTTGGTTTATGGTGTTGAACGTCCCAAAGTGAACACAATCCTGAAAAAAGGTGCAGATAGGACAGGACAGCGTTCTGTCCTATCTGCACCTTTTTTCAGGATTGTGTTCGCGCTGCTGATACATATGGACCGCAACCAACTAGCCCGGCAGATCATGCTACAGATTTTCTGTGCTTTCAAAAGGTAGTAAAATTCTTAATAGCGCACGTTACCTACTCATTTAAAACAAATGTTACACACAAATGCTTATGAGTGGGAACTGCATCCGTGACCTAAGCGGACTTTCTTTGGTTCGGTAACCACAAAAAAAAAAGCGGTTGTTGTGTGAAGAGGGTGCATTGACCTCCATTCTTTGCCCCCAGCTGACAATCTGCGTAATCGGCATGGCCCTGTCCGTGGCCAACGCCATCCTGCTCAAGGGTCTCGCCCTGGGCGCCCTCGGCCTGGGAGCAGGAGCCCTTCTTGGGGCTGGTCTAGCCAAGGGCCTCGGCGGAGGTGGAGGTGGATACGGCTACTACGGAGCGCCGTACCCCATGGCGTTCCACGGTGGCGGATACGGAGGCGGATACGGAGGTGGATACGGAGGACACTACAGCGGATCCTACCACGGCACCTACGCAGGATCCTACGGCGGTAGCTACGGAGGCTTCGGCCCTGGCGGACCTGGCTTTGGACCCGGCTTCGGCTTCCATGGATAAATTGGATGAGTTCCTATGGAGAAACGTGAGTACCGAACAGCCCTTTATACAGATGTTCGAGAAGTTTTTTAAAAGCTTCCTAGAATTTTCCATAAGATTATATGTAGGAAGTAACGAAAGTAAATGTCAAAGACGTTTATATTTGCATTTCTACTGATGGCATAAACCAGCTGCCCTAAAAACGAAATTTAATGAGCAACTTTATGCGTGTAACACAAAAGTGACAATAAACATTGGAAAAAAGATTTGAGAAAAAAAAACTAGTCAGGCCGATTTATATTTGAATTACTGCGCTTTTTTCGTCTTGGAGGTGTTTTATTGTATTTGGACTCTATTTTTGGCAATGATACCTCCGGTGGCTTTTTCTTACCTACTTTTGATGCTCGTTGATATGATATAATGAAATTGATTTGACAAGCTAGAAAAGTTACTAAAAAGCAGTACGTTCAATTTCTGTCTCCTTCGAGCATTGACCTTGACAGATTACCCATAGTGATTTTACGAGTTCCCTCTTTCCGCCAAGTCTCCGTCGTTACATTGACAAGAAGGTTCAGTCATAAAGTTTTCAAGATGCTGGTTCGCGAAAAAAAAATTCTGTGCTGCAGGGTAAACCAGGTCACTGAAAGGCCTCAAATAACGAGGGTACATCGTATCATTCATAGCAAGAATGTTGTGTGTGTTTGGTTTAATGGCGCCCTGCTCAAAGTGTAGGAAAATTGTTTTCTGCTGAATTTTACAAAGACGTGTGAAAACCCATCATTTTTCTAGGGGGCCTTCATTCATAGGAAGAATATGAGCTGATTTTTTGTTACCGCGAATCTGCATCCCACAAACTTTCGTTCATGACTGTATGCTTGGGTTGTTTTCTCCGTCTTCAATCCTGTACTAAGCGCGCTGCACAAGCTCGGCCCCGTAAACGAAAGGAAATCCGCCCTGAGCGAGCAAAGCCTAATTACGCTCGCAGCAGTTTCATAACAAAAAACGGATGTCTCGTATCTTACAAAAAAAAAGAACCATTCTGCTCATTCGTTAACCATAGCGGTATACCACAGTGGCAAAGTGAAAAATTACGCAAGGCGCCCGCAGCGTCCAGCCTTATTTCGCCACTGTACGAATAATTAAGACAAAAAGAGCACGTAATAGAAAAACCAGCTCCCAAATTAAGAGCATCAGCAACCGCTATTCGCTTTCCTTAAGATGACTCTAACAAATGACAAAGGGTGCATCAGGGGAGCAAAGTAAAGATAACTCAAACCATGTAGAACAAAAATAGTAAGCCTAGCTTGATCAGGGGCCTTTGCGATGACTGCTGGCGTAACTTTTCTCTTCTTCATGAACTTGGTAAACTGTCTGCCATTTGTTACTGCTATGTGTACACCCTTGCACGATCTCACTGAGTAGTATTATTAGCTGGCTTCCAGCACCTTGAAGAAAAAAAGGCTGAAGTTCGTTTGCGGCTACGCATTGAGTTTGGGAAAACAAATGACTTTTATTTATTTTGTTTTGCAGGTCAGAAGGGCCCAGTGGTTCGTCTGGAAGCGATCACTACAACACCAGCACACAGTACAAAGCGCTAAAATTGGGCAAATAAATCTTGTACATACTCCTGCCTCATTGTTTGTTATTGCCTCAACCAGAATCTGCATGTTCACACCGAGCCAAAGGTGGCTCGTGCGATTCCTCCTTGATGGTGAAAGACTTTTCAGTCATTGGCAAGTGCCGACGATCAATGTGCGCCCGAGCATGAGCTCGCGCCTCAAAGCACAGCATTTTGCTAATGGCCAATGTAGGACTGCTGCCAAAAAACAGTCGGGGATATTTTATCCGCTTCAAGCGTAGCCCTCATGAAGATCAAGGACCATTCACTGCCAGCTTAACAACTACTTCTACGTTAAAACTTTCTTCACCGACATAGTTCGAGTTCTACTGTGTGGCTCCTAAATTGTTCTAGCAGGACATCCGTTTGGCACAGGGCGTACTGAGCTTGACAGGGTGTTTCCGAAGTTTACGTCAAACAGCGTGTTTGACGTTTTCTACTGGACACTATTGCCCGCAGTGGGTAGGCGGCTCACACACTTCCAGACGGGCTACCATCTGCCATGGTAGCCCGTCAAGATTGGCGTTCTGTTGTAGGTTATGAACATGTGGTTTCGTAATCGGGTGTAGAGCACTGCACGGGCCTCAATCTGAGGCCCAAGCCCGGCCCGGGCCCGAGACCTGAAGCCCGAGCCCGGCCCAGGCCCGCGGCTTCAAGCCCGGGCCCGGCCCAGGCCCGCTAAATTCTCGCTCTAGCGGGCCCGGCCCGGCCCGTGAATCCCGGAGTGAAGCCCAGCCCGGCCCGGCCCGTTTCACAGTAACGCTTGAGATATACCGCTCACTCTGAGCAAGTAGACTGCTACTAGACCGAAAAGAAACTGGCCGACTATGGTCCTGAAACCACAGTTTGGCTGGCAGAAAATTGGTTCTTTTTAACCCAAAAGGAAGTGATTAAGAGTAGTGCTCGCCAGGCCCGTCTTTTAGACAGTGATCTTGTGTACGTGTGCTCAAAGATAAACTCGGAAGTTGCGAGAGCTAAATAAACAGGGCTGCATGCGCGCGTAATAGACTACTTTACATTCCCCCATGATTTTATTCAGTTATATTTTTCCGCCCGGAAGTATAAACATTAAAGCTGCCTAGCAAGCAGTGAAATAACATTTTTTTAGTGAACGCGATCACACTGGTTTAACTCATATCCGAACTAGTCGCCTTTCAGCAGAAACGAAAAGCTAAAAGGCTTGAGTATTTCATGGCGTGTGTTTCGAAGACTATAAGCGTCCTAAACTCATATGTTCTTCCCGAATGAATTTCTAATAGTGTATAGGTATGTTTTGGGATGACGAACGATCAGTGGCCAATTAAAATCGGTAGAATTTTTCTCTTACTGGTGGAGCAGAAGATAACGCGCGAACCACGTGATAACTTACATTACAAAACACTTGTCATGACAACCAGGCTGAAGACGCGAGGAAGGATAGATGTGGTTATGAGATGAGATTTTGTGGCTATTTCATTTACGAGACGTTCAGGTCGGCTGATCAAAAAAAACCAAATGCGCTTTAGTTTGTGAATTTTCTCACATGAGAAAAATATAGCTATAAAACAAAAGCTATGTTTTTGGGGCTTAAGGGCCCAAGGGGAGTCGGCTGTGAGAGACACCTAAGCAGAGGGCTCCGGATCATTTCTACCACCTGTGTTTCTTCAACGAGCAATGATATTGCAAAGTACATGGCTGTCAACCTTGCCGCCTAAATAGAAATGCGGCCGCCGAGGCTAGGAGCAAACCCTGGTTCCCCGGCTCAGTAATCAAGCGCCTTGACCACTAAGCCACCGCGGAGTGGAAATAAGGAAATAAATAAGTCAATGAGTTAAGAATAGTTTTTTTTCTCAGCGCGTACTATACCCCATAGCTCATCCGTGTCTCTGCTCCAATGCCGCAGTTGTGTACTTCACTCTGCAAAAGTGAAGAGTCGGACACCAGCCGTTTCTGCACGGACCAAAGCCCGACTCGGGTCCGCAGCTTTAAGCCCGAGCCCGGCCCAGGCCCGCAGCTTCAGGCCCGGGCCCGGCCCAGGCCCGGCAAAACAGATCCCGGCCCGCCCGCGGGCCCGGCCCGCGGGCCGGGCCGGGCCCGGGCTTTCGGGCCGGCCCGAGCCCGTGCAGTGCACTAATCGGGTGCTCCCGCTCTACTTCGACGGAAACTAAATTCAAAGATGACCGGAAGCTACCTGAATGGAAGTGTCAGTAGGCAAGCAAATATACACCGGAAATATGCAATAACTTCCGCTTAAGATTTCTAGTAGTACCTTTCATATGGAGTGAGTTTGCTTCGGGCCTCACTGGCAACGTGCCACGTTTGCGACTAATGGGCCGCTATCCACACTCAGGATGATATTTCGCAACACTCGGAAGTTGCGCGATCTTTCCTGAAATGGAGGCGGTACGGCGTGGGCGGACGGGTGTGTGGTTGTCGGTGTCTTGTGGCAGCTACAGTTGTTGATTTATTTTTTTAAATATTTGCTTTCAGAGTACTCTCACCGTTGATGCCTGCATTAAAAGACGTCCGAAAATGCTTGTTGCGTGTGTTTATGAGAAAATAACTCAAGCATACACCTCTTGAAGAGGGATCGACATTTCCAGACATGTGGTCAGATTGTCTGTTACGATGTGCCTGGGACCTCATCTGCCGCAACCTCTTTCAAAATAGAAAGAGAAAATCGCAGATGGACTATGCTTAAATTGTGACATACAGAACAATGCTTTAACTGAAGCGAATATAACTTTAAATATAAATATATTACTTTAAATACATTAGCTTCGTCTTCTGTTCTTTACTGTTTCTACGTCCCATTCGCTTATTGTGTCCTTTGTCACCCTGTATCAACTGGCCCAGCTCTCCTCTCTACTAGACATGCCAACATCCCCAGAAGTTCCCAAACAAGTCAAGCAGACTGACTGTAGCAAGGGCTTTACGTTTCATAATCAGTTTCGATGATTTTACATTCAGTAAATCCTGTCATTTACCTTCACGTAATAACTGTCTTATTAAAAAATACAAAGCACAGCACAGTTGCCACAATAGGCTTCACCTCAACGCTGACAATAAATTTCAGAATCTTGTTTGCTCTTTATCTACAGGTAGCTGAAAGTATAACTGTAGTTATTACACATCGGTTACGCTGATTGTAGTTGCAATAAGGATCATTAATATTTTAATTAACTAGAGAAGTAGTGCTCTTAATGTTGCTTTACAGACGGTATGTAAAAAGTGCTCTATGAGGAATTAGATTACCATAATTTACTTCGAATGGCATAGCAGAGTATATCCGACATGACATCATGCCGACAAAAAGCGAAAAAATGACATTTAATTTTACAAAATTTGTGAGGCGTTGAACGAGAGAAAGCAAGGAGTATCATAATGATTTTTATGAAAACGATCAGTTTTGTTTCAATAACGAATAAAGAAACGCTGGCTGCGTCATGAGGACAGCGTGATGTCTTTGGCATTCGGTGCAGCCTGCCTCTCACACAGATCTCGCATGCTGATCGCCCCAGTGGTAGTGGAACCTACAAACCGGTCGGGAAAAAAAGACTAGCGAACGGAGCGAACAAGTTTTACGAGTGCTGTCAAGACCCACAGACGCAGAATCTCGAATTTTTTTTTATAATTTTAAATTTTAGGTCTACTGCATACGTGGAAGTTATTTTCAACCGACGTATGTCACAGCATTTTTCGCGATGCTGCTCTTTGGATAAATTACATGCGTTTACATTTTCGTTTGTCGGAAACGGTAGCGCAAAAAATTGTTTGGCTGATTACAGAAAGCAGCCGGGCCAGTTGGTACATGACTGCAACGAAAGCAGCACGCCGAAAACGGGACAGTGACGAGAAGAAACACAGACACGAGCATCTGTATTCATATTTGTTTCACAATTTTACCGCACTCAAAGAACGGAGCTGTAGAGGTGAATCTTGCCGATGTTTGCGAACCAGGATTGAGATGACGCCACCCACACAGCATCATCAGACAGAAACGACGATAAAAGATCGCTTTGTTTGTAAAAAAAATTTTAGTGCGTTAGAGCTAGAGCCTCAGCCGCTTAGCCTTTGTCTTTACGGTCCCTTTGTGTGCCCAGCGGGTTGTGGGTAACTTGGCCTAGGTGGCCCACCTGCCACCTAGATCCCGTGACCTTGTGACGTGTTGCTCGGGAAGAGCAACCTGGGTCGCAAAAGCCCCACCGGTGCCATCGCAGGGCAGTGGTGCATCGCTTAACCGCAGCACCACTGCGCCAGGAGTGGTATGAGGACTCCCAGAGACATACATGCTCTGTTCTGAAAGTAGTAGGACTGGTTTTTTCCTGGGCGAACGGGCAGACGAGAGGTGGTCTGCGCGTGCAGGATCGCTGAAGGGGGATATTGGGAATGCTGGGGAAAATCGACTGTCGGCTCTCGGCCGTTGAAGAGAGGAGGTCGCTTGTACTGCGAACCCCTGTCGAAACGTCTCGTCATGCAGAATCATCGAGCGTTTACTGCATCAGCGATACGCGATCAAATTTTGAGTAAATCTTGGTAAAACGGGCAAAGAGACTCACAACATGATTAAGGAGGCCTACGGTGACGCTTCCATGGGTAGATCAGGTGCTTTTTGAGTGGCACAAGCTATTTCGAGAAGGTAAAGAAAGAGTGGAGGAAGACGACCGCTCCAGACGCCCTTCGACCAGCAAGACCATCAAAAATGTGTAGCGAGTGAAACATTTACTTAACAGTGATCGTAAATGAGTATCAGAATGATTGCTGACGACTTGAGCATTCCTCAAACCCAAGTTTTTGAGATCGTGACAGAAACCTTATCCATGAGGAAAACGTGCGTGAAGTTGGTGCCGGGAGTGTTGTCAGAGGACGAAAAGGCCAACCGGTAGGATCTTCTTCATCACGTGAATGAGGACCCCGATTTTTTGCCCACCACATAGCGGCAACGCTGCCTCAGCCCCCCTACAGCCTCGACTTGACCCCACCAGACTTTTTTCTATTCCCGAGAATAAAATCGACGCTCAAGGGGAAACATCACGGATCGGTAGAGGTTGTTCAACAGGCCGTGACGAGGAAGCTAAACAGCATTCCGGTCCAGGCGTTCCTGGAGGCGTACGAAAACTGTAAAACTCATTGGCAGCAGCGTGTAGGTGCGGAAGGTTGCTACCTTGAAGAATTGTAATCGTTTGTACTATTCGCTTGACTAAATTTTGTTTAAAAAAGTGAGTCCTACTACTTTCAGAACAGACCATGTATGAATATAAAGTAGAGACCAATCTGGCCTAACCACGCTTAATAGTTCGTCAATTTTTTATTGAGGCACGTGGCGTTCTCTGTTCCACCCGTGGCGCGGTGCTTGCCGCTGCTCGCTGCTCCAGTCCACAAGGGAAAGAGAAGGCGACGCGAAATGATCGCCACGGGTTGATGTGTACCGGTGGGCGTGGTTTTCCGCGCGCCAAATACGCGCGCTTTTTGAAAGGGGCGCAAAAGAAACCAAAGTTTGTTGAGCCACAGCGCCGAAAATGTCCGTCGTTTTTAGTTAACCAGCTTAGCAGATCACAAAACGAGTCAACCAGCTTAGGTAAAAAGTAAAACAGCATATGGTAAGCAGTCTTTACCCTATAGCATAGCATATTACCTTAGCATTCTGGCAGAAAATAACATACGTATAGAAGGAATCTCAGGCAGTTACTATCAATCATGGGCATTTTCGAATCTTTTCTGTTATCATTGTAGATAAGTGTGGTGCATTGTAATGTGCGTTGTTTCTTATTTTCCGACGCCCCGCCCGGCGTTTCAATACTCCTTTTGCCTCGGCTATCCAGACAGGAAAATTAAATAAGTGTATGCATATATATACACGGCACCGCTTCTTGTCAGAAATAAATGAATGAAAAAGGTATGTCCAATTTATTTTTTTCTTTGCGCGGTAAGCGTTATGCTGTTTTTTCTGTCGTTCTTTTTTTTTTGAAGAGGATATTACGTTGTACTCAAGCCAGTTGTGCGGTAACATAATGATGTCTATGTATACCTCGGGCACTGGATGTTACTTCAAGCTGTCTTAGGTAGATTTTGCCCAGCGTTCCCCTCTTCTCAGTGTAATGTGTGTTAGAGAAATAAACGTTCAATTTCAGTTTCAGTAGTTCGCATGATTCAATTGTTTTCTGGTGGCCGCCAAAGCGATATTAATATGCCACAGAAGCAGGCTTCATACCTCTTAAAGCCTAAGTTTAAAGCATTCGTGGCGGAGATCTCTCAAGCACCCGCCATAAGCCAGACAGTAAAACATTTGCTCAGTAGGCATATATTTCATTGATTAGTGGATTTTCAGTCAATAAAAGCAAGGCAGCGGCAATGATGGAGATCGTAGTGTAGATGTCAGGATTATCTTTACCACGTGGCACTCGCTACGCGGACATAAATTTCCATAACCGAGCCTTTTTCAAAACACTTTGATGGTTAGTAGACCCAATAACACGCCGTTAAACAGCTTTCCAAATATTTTCGTAGGTTTTGCGCACAGTGGAAGTAGATATAGCTCCTTCAGCTACGAATTGTGTTCTACTATCAAGAAAACCTGAAAATTGGTGTGTGTATGTTTAGAACCCTCTATATCACAAAAATTAGGAGTCACTTTGGCGACTAAAGTGGTGCAAGGCGAAAGCCTTAGTACAGCATTCTGTCACGAATGTGGTTTTGAATGATGATTGAAGTGCTGCCAGCGAATGACGCGTCCATTGGCTGTCTGCGTGTGTTACTGATGTGTGGTTAACATGTTAAGCTTTGCCTGTAAGAGTGGAACGCGACAGCGTCTTGCAACGCGGCCAGGGAGTCTACAGAACGCCATCGCCAATTCGGCTGTACGCCTTGCTGGACGGTAAATTTATTTTTTGAGGAAAGGAAATGTATCTCTCTCGCATATCTGGGTGGACACCTGTACCTCGCCGTAAGGGAAAGGGGGAAGATGGGAGTGAACGAAGACACCGTATTAGCTAGACGCGCCTTTGTTCATTCCAAACCACTCAGCTGTCATTACGGAGTGGCTAGCGTGCTCGTATCGCACTCCGGAGACCCTAGTTCGATTCCGCAACTCGACCAATTTCGTTCTCGGTTTTATTGATTTATGCGGTCTAACAAGAAAGGTTAATTAGGCTATTCCATATTTATATTATTGTATTTCTATCCATCGTGTTCTGTCATTCACGAGTCAATTGTTGGAACTGTCTAGGATGTTCGACACAACGTATATGAAACGAGCAACGTCGAACTGAGTGGGGAAGTGCGTGGTGGTGGAGCGAACGCGGCTTCGTACTTATGTTTTTTTTTCAGCAGCGTCTCCTACCGCGGACGCTGTTGTCGCTGCGGCGCGCGTCTTTCTTTTCTTTTCCTCTTTCTTCTGACCTCTTCATTCTCCTCGATCTTAATTAGGCTAATTGATTAGTTAAGCAGTTAACTAAACTCAGTCCAACTTAGTTGGAGCATCACTATACGACCCCTTTGATTGGTTGCATGGTTACTAGCCAAAGTACAATTGGCCCCATTTGAAATTCGCGCACTGTGACGTCACGAGCATTTCGACCAATTGAAAAGCGTGACATTTTCTGTCGACAACTCCTGCTTACAACGATGAGGCATTAAAGGCTTCCGCCTTAAAACAACGTGCATGGCACAAAATTCAAACAATTCATGCACGCCGCGCAATTTCATGCCCACGGAATCGGTACCTTATTTTTTTATGAAGCACAAATATGCAAAAATATTTGTTTTTCTTGCATTTGAGGCTGTTTCAGCAAGAAAAGCTCAGTTGCGAAGTCTTTAATTAAAAATCACCGCGTCACAGCGGCACCTCAAGACAGCACTTCCTCGGCGCGAAGCAAATTTCACGACGTCCATCTTAATGTCTTGTTCCTGAAAAGCGATTTTTTCGTCGGGACACAAAATGGCCCTGCCATTCTATTCAGCAGGAACTTGAAATTTAGCAGCCACTTCTGGCCTGGTGAAAACCGTGCTAGGTGGCTCGAGAAAAAAAAAAAAAAACAATTTGCACAGTGACGAGCACAATTGTTGGCGTCGTGCCGCAAAGGGATAGAGCACTGCTGCCAATAGGCTACTGCCCTGGTATGAATTGCGCACTTCGCGAAAGGCAATGTGAAGCAGGAATTTCATGATACAACGATGTCTCCTAGTCAGTTTGTGAAATAAAAGAATCCTCCGTAGCTATGCAGAATAAAACGTGGAAAAGCAAAGCAAATGGGAGCTAAAAGGTTTATAAACGCATGAAATGGTGGGCACTGAATCTCATTAGAGATGTGGTAACTTAACTGCACCCATTTTCTTTTAAACCTTTGAACGCACTGAGCATATTTGAAACCAAGAACACTTTATTATGCGTAGCATATTGCAATCACTCAGTTAAGCCTTTGGACGCGGCCGGGCAGCCACCAAACCATGTGACGTGACGTCACGACAGCCGGAGGAAAAACCGTAGAGATGATGGCGATTCTTGGTGAGAATTTCAAACACAGTAAACAGGAAAAAAAACCAAAAAAAAACAAAAAAGAAAGAAAAGAACGGCTGAGCATGGTGGGGGTTGCCACCGCCCCGTTTCAAAGGGGCGGTGGCACCGCCCCGGTTGCCACCGCCTCGTTTCCATCCATCCATCCATACGTCACGGAGGAAAAGCTGCTGAGAAAATCGAGTGCCGCCAAGCAATACCTCGCGCAAAAAGACCGCGCAATATGCAACGCATTCTTGGCTTAACCAAGCTAAGCCTGGGCATTTTTTTAAGCATGAAATGCTTTTAGCCCCCGTTGTCGGCAGTGTGGTGACGTCACGCCGAGACCGAGATCCACTCATCCGGGCATTGAAATCCACTCATCCGGGCACTGAAATCCACTCATCCGGGCACTGAAATCGAGTCATCCGGGCACTGAAATCGAGTCATCCGGCACTGAAATGGAGTCATCCGGGCACTGAAATCGAGTCATCCGGGCACTGAATTCCAGTCATCCGGGCTCTGAAACGAGAACATCCGGGCACCGTACGAGACTTAACGAGATTTAACGAGACTCTCTAAGCCCTCCTACGCGACCGGCATGCAAGCAACGGTTGGTCTCCAAACGAGTCACAAAAAATAACTGCTGCCAGTGCCTTCTCAATGTTTATCAAGATATCAGTCGCGCTGTGCGTTTGATAATGCACGGAATTATAATTTCCGATTTCTAATAACGCCTGCAAAAAGCACATAAATGCCACGTACACTTCGTTGTCGTACGTGATCTCTTAGGGGCTTCGCGCATCGAAGCAAAGCTGCGCAGGTGCACAGGGGCCCGGGGGAGAAGCGCTGCGTTCAAAGGGCAAGGCATCGCGCCGAACGGGTGGTGGCGTTCCTCCCTTGCTTTACGGTGCGGTTCGGGTGTCCACCGAGATGGCAGAGAATTACTGCGCCATTTCCTTTCCTCAAAAAACCAAATGGCAAGGCATCGCGCTGAACGGGTGGTGGCGTTCCTCCCTTCCTGTACGGTGCGGTTCGGGTGTCCACCGAGATGACATTAGGCCCGTAAACATTTCATGCTTACTCTACTCTCGGTTACGGGAGAGGCAGAGATTTTTTTTTTAGATCGGTGCCTTCTTGCTATTAGAAACTTTGTGTTCCGTTCGCTTCGAGTTTCCCGCAGAAAAACTGCCTCGTAGAAGTGCTCGTTTCTGTTACTTTACAAAGAAAGAAAATTCTATTTACAATTGTCGGACTTTTATTGCAGTGGCCTCGAATGCCACCAGCCCAAATTGTGGGCACATAAAGTATACATAACGGTATAGGGGTGCAGTAATTGCCCTTTGTTTTGTATGACGGCCATATAAAGTGTTAAATGCTAATATGACGTGGCTAAAACTTCTAGTGAACAATGAAGCTCTACGCACCTCACCCTATTTTTTCTCTGCTCGGAGGTTTTATTGGAACAAAACCCATGAGAAAGCCAAAATGTTTATTTTGAGCTAATTATTTGCAAACACATAAGTCGAACATAATTTCGACATTTTCGAAGCGAGGAACACTTCACGCACCTCCGAACTTCCGAACGGGACATTTCTGCAAGGGCTAGTTTTAGAGTAGAATTGCAGAAAGTATAGAAAGTGCTGGCTAGCAGACTTTGATTATCGGAGACAATGCGATATTTTCGTCGGGTTGAAATTGCACGTGTATTGCTTTTGCACTAAATTATTGGTTTACGCATCACCCGCCCTCTTATATAATGCTTTTTGAGCCTTTGTATAATAAATGTCGATTGCATAATAAATGACGATGAGCGACGAATCACAGCCCCGTCCTGTGCGGGCGCTGAGAATTTGTAAAGCTGCGTTACATGCCGACAGTGCTTGGGAAGAAGAGATATATTAGGCAGCTCCCTTTTCTCAGTATAGTGCCGAAGAAAAAAATGTAAGTGAATAGGACGGGAAGAGTAAATAGGTAAGCAATACTTCGCAGAATGCTTCGCTCTCGCTTGACATGCCCGATATGCCTTAAAATCGGCAGGCACTTAGCTAGTAGTCGCTTGTTGTGTGTGGTACCGCACTTAGCTCTACACAGTAAGCCCCAAGATTTGTGCATTCGTTAAGCACTCTTACTCCTGACATCTCTGAAAACGCATTAGTGGTAACGATTTCCTTGTTAAGCGATTTGTTGTTGTGTGCCATTTCTTGTAGTCGCGATTGAGCAAGATAGAGAGAAAGATCCGGCTGATATTTAATTTTGTTGACGTTACATTTTGGTTTAAAAACTGTCCATACGCTTCTCTGCGTTGCGACGTGGACTTAGCGACAGAAAGGAGGCAACAGAAGGGGAAGATTTACAAAGGGAAAGCTTTACAAAGGGAAACTGCATAAAACGTGTGGCGACAGAATAACAGTGAGTACATTTCAAGAAAGGAGATTTGTCTGGAAGTCCAAGGTGCTGCATATAGGTAAACCAACAGTTCAATGCACCGTGCTGCTGACAGGAGCAGAAGGGCAGGGAGAGGGAGTTCAAACACATTTCGCTTTCAGTGGCATTTGCTCAAAGGTCTCATATTATGACCGCAGGTCTCTATAAGTTGACAACTGGAGGTCTGGGAATCCAGCAAAGCACCAAATTTAATTCTTGCATATTACAGAACTCGAAGAAACGTTCGCCACATTGTTAGGACAGCCCTCAAAAACGAGATCCTTAAGGTGGTGTCGCTGAGGTATCTGAAGTGTCTCGTCTTAGATGTGCATCACATTTCTCATGATGACGCTTAATAACCATTCGCTTGTACCATTGTTTTCATAGATCTGCTTCCGGTTCAAACAGCTCCACGACAGATATCGGATGAAGACACAACATTCAATTTTCACTTGTCCTGTTAACGGCATCATGCTGCGTTGTACATTGCAGTATCGTTTGAAAATATAAGCGCCATTTCTGTTAATAATTTCACGAAATTGTAGAAGTTCGAAAGATGTCAACAGGTTCGTCGTGCAACGCATCCTTTAGTTGCTTAGAGCCCGCCGACGTATTAGTATGATGACCAAGCGTTCTACTATCCTGCCCATTAGGAAAACAGTTCATTAGATGATTACGCTAGTCAGTAGTGTGTTATTATAGCACAAATGTTGTGGTTGATTTCTGCGACTGATGAAGTTTTGTTCTTGCGGAAGTTTTGTTATGTTGTGGGGTGGTCATGGCATCAGTTTGTTCGATTGCAGGCACAGAGATTCGTTAGCAAGTGCTCGGGCGAGATTGGCTTTCCTGTGATATAATTAATCCTCGTCTACATTACTCGAGTAAATGCCTGTGATGTCAGTGGCTTCGCTCAGAGCTGCAAAGACACTTTTGGGGGCTTCTTGGCTACAGCTGCAGAGAGACTGTCACCTGCCTGCACCTCCATGGCAATGGCAGGAGTGAACTGATGAAGCGGCGGTGAGCGCTGTCTCATTATCGTTTCGTGTGATGACGTCCTGAAACCTGAGACCGAAACAATGACCTGGGAGAGGCGACAAGAGTGATGCAGTCACAACTGTGACAAACCGGAAGAAGCATCAGAAAGGACGTTACTGATGACGCCATGATTCTAAGAAACACCCATAAGCGTTTTGTGAGTCATCTGACCGGTACGCGGTCACGTGATCTGGTTAGAACACCAACACTGAACCGACAAACGAGCCGTTAACAGCTGCGGTGTAAAAAAAATGGCTGAGGCTTAGCTAAGGTTAAGCCTAGTCAGATGCGAAGCATATTGATGGCTAGGCTTGGTAATACATGGCTTTCCTTGGTTGACGTTCATCCCGCTCTTCATCGGTCTCTGTAGCACGCTGAAGCTTTCGCTTCTCGTTCAAATCAGCCCTGCTTCTAGGCGGCATCCCAACACCTGGCCGCCTCGTAAGTGCCCGGAGAGCGAGGCAAGCTCAGCTTTATACCGCTGCTGTAGCGTCACGTGGTCAGCTGCAGCGCCTCTGATGTGGAGCCTCCACCGCCGCGGCCGACCGCGCGAGCCGGCAGCCCATCTCTCCTCTGCTGTGACGTCATGTTGTCACGTGGTGTCACGTGGTCACGCTAAAGGTCAATGGTAGCTCCACCGCCGCGCTCGACGGGCTGTAGTGTAGCTCTAGTAATATGCTTCGCATAAAAAAAGAATGATTCTCAGCCGTTCTGAGGGAAGATATGACCCGATAGCTTCATCCCGTGAAATTCACAACCGCTCCTTCGCCCTTTCATTAACGCACCAGCTGCCATATTCTCTTCCGTCAGCAGCTGAACACGGAGAATTTTCGGAATGGCACATGCTACAGCAACTTCGATGGTCGTTATTTCTGATAAGGCCTATAGACCATTTCATCTAGGGCGCCGCCATTTTGGGGAGGTGGCGCCGTCTATGTTCTGTTCTTGTCCCTAGCGCCATGCTGGTATGCGCGCGCGCATTTGTGCTGCGCCCACGGTGTAGTACGGCGGCGTCGCAAAGTGGCGCTTCGGAGCTTCTGATTTTTTGTGTGTGTGTGTGTGTGTGTGTGTGTGTGTGTGTGTGTGTGTGTGTGTGTGTGTGTGCGTGTGCGTGTGCGTGTGTGTGTGTGTGTGTGTGTGTGTGTGCGCGCGCGTGCGCGCTAGAAAAGCGCCTGGGTGACGGGAAAAGGTTTTCGAGCAAGACTGCCGCCGTTTGGTTTAGTGATGGCCTCGGCCACCGAGCGAGCGCGAGCAATGGTCGTTCTCGCTGCCTCGCCACTTTTTTTCGCGTACGTGTACACTCTTCACTCGTCGAAAGAAAAGTGTTGCGGCCCTAAATAAATGTCCGCACTAAAGACAGAAAGGTGAGAGGTTACATGAGTATTTGCCACGCGGCAGTAGAAATTCGCCACGCCCCCCACAGCTCGATTGTGCTTTGGTGAGCAAGCGCGTTTGCGGTCGTCGTTAAGCACGCTACGCGTCTTCCCACAAGTTTTGCAGACTTTGGTATCTTGACGACTGGTGCAGTGAGCACGCTCTGCTTCTTCCAAGGCCCGTTGTAAGCGGTAACAACACTGCTGCAACAACATTGCTTACTCGGCAGTGCTGTAATATCGCATATCATTTGCTGTCATATTTAGCATGCGACAAAAACTTTAGAGAGGTCTTTTTTCTGCTTATCTGAGCTATCTACTTCCATTGCGATGATTTTGTGACCTTCATACTTGTCTGCAGGTCACTAGCTGTACAGGCATCCCAGTGTTGTCACTGACTGAAGTGGCCAAACGTCCGGATGCCACACATCATTTTTTATTTGCTAGAGAAGAAAGCATGTGACATCAAGGAGGCACAAAATCCTCTCTGTTAACGCTAGCTAGCCAAAGACATCGCTCGTCTACATCTGACGGAAAGCGATACAGGTGGAACAGGTCGCAGCCGCACTGACGTCGCGGCTGTTGATGCTGTGCACATGGCTCTGCGGCTAGTTTTTTCCGCTTGCGATAGCTGTTGGTGCAGCCAACAACAGCGCGGTGGTATCCTGATGTCCTCGGCTCACGATTCATGTTCACAGTCAGCGTCAAAACACGTAAAAGCTGTTTTCTCGCGCAATAAGACAGCAGGACACGAACGTCACTCAACGCGTACCTCGCCGCACGCGCATACCAGGAGGAGAGGAGGAGGAGAAGCGGCGGCGCGGGCGCGCCGGTTCGAGGCTATTTTCCTCCTCGCGCCGAAAACGGTCTATAATACAGCGGTCATTGTCAAAAAGTCGTAAGCTTTTAAAGCAGTTAAGCCTGTAGACGTGCGAAAGCGTGCGTTTAAACTGGTTGGCTCATGGTTTTGCTTTGCTGGGTCGTCAGCACGCCTGGCGGCGATATTAGACTGAAATTAAGCTCTGATCGAGGTTAAGCTGGTCTGATCTGCTCGCGCCGCAGATGGAAGTTGATGCACAGCGCGAGAGAGTGTTGCAGTTTAACACGAAGCGTGATCGGCTGGTGAAAGAGACTCTACCGGACTGGTTTCAGCTGCTGATGCGGTGTCTTTCTTTGCCGCCATTTCCGTTGTGTTGTTTTCTGTCACGCTAGTGCAGTGCAGTCACTAACTAAAGTGCTTTGTAATTATTCTGTACATAACCCCTTTCGGTACATACATAACCTTGTGTAATAAATACTATACTGAAAAAAAATTGGCTGTGGTTTCACCAATGGCCATCCCAAGTAGAACTGCGGAAGCAACGGCGCGCCAATCGCCGCGGCGACGGCGTCTCAGGGGGCACTTTGACTGTGTGAAGTGCGTAGGGGCGAAAGCGTTTTCCGCGCCCACTTTGACTGCCTCTCTGCCACTGGTGACGTCACCACTGGATGACGCCACATGTAATTAAGTACTAATTAATATCTAATGACAAATTACTAATTAATGGCTAATTACTGATTAATGCCTAAATACTAATTAACTGTTAATTAATTCCGCTTGAGCTTCGCCTTTAGGAGTGGAACGCGACAGCGTGTTGTAGCGCTGCCAGGGAGTCCACGGAACACCACCACCCGTTCGGCGCGATGCCTTGCCCTTCGAACGCAACGCTTTTCGAGGAAAGTAAATGGCACGGTAATTCTCTGTCATCTCGGTGGACACCTGAACCGCACGGTACAGGAAGGGAGGAAGTAGGAGTGAAAAAAGAAAGAGAAAGAGTGGCCGTAATGCAGAAAATGAAAATTGTATTTGAAGAAAGGAAATTACGCAGTAACCGTCTCACACTCGCTCCCCGCGCATGCTCAGTTGGGGCTCTCCGGGGCTTCGCGAAATCGCTCACACCTGGCGTAGTGTTGCTTCCGCAACAAAAAAAAAAAACATATACCACCTACGCGCTTTTCGCCACCCTCCACCCTCGGCTTACCGCGGCCGCCAGCCGCCAGTGCGCACGTGCAGATGCCTCCATCTGCGCATGCGCACTAGCGGCCGCGGTAAGCGATCACACAATATACGCTATGCTAAACTATTATTTACATTAGATATTATATTTTACACTTGCAGTAGCATTAGTTTTATTTTACATCCGTTATATCATATTACAGTTACAGTATTATTGTTTTTATTTGCATTATTCTATGTTAGTTATATCACAGTTACAGTGTTATTGTTCGTATTTATATCAGTTTACAGTTGTGTTACGAAGTGTTCTGTTTTCCGCAGTGGAGTCCTACGGAAGCCTTCGCCTTATGTACGTGTACCCGATAGTACACGGGCGTTTTCGCACCCATTCTCCAACCTGGGCGCAGTCTCCGAGGCCGGGTTACTAGCCCGTGCACCTGCCCAACACAGTCGCGTAACGCCTTAGCCACTGCGCTACCTCGAAGAGTGATTACCTGTAGTGTGAGGGTGCCTTATATGCCTGTAAGGTGCAGCGATAAGCTCCTATAAGCTCGGTGACAGGCATGGCAGGCAGGCGTGGCAGGCATGTAGCCAAGGGGCGGGGGGGGGGGGGGGCGAATATAGGGTCCCAGAACGCCACCTGCCACCCCGGCAGGTGGCGTGTTAAGCTGCTAGCCACCCCCCGGGATCTTCCCATGAGGCCCACCTTCCAGTTGTTCATTCTTCCGCTGTCACCGTGGCAGGTGGTCTTTCGCTCAGATGCTACCTGCCACCGTTGGTAGGTGGCGTGCTACGACGACGACTACGGCGCAGAATACACAAACGGGTGCTTAAGAGCTGCGCTCTAAAAACATGTTGCAGCCGCCTCATGCAGTGACTAGGCGTAAAGATTGGAAGGGAGGAAGTGGGAGTGAAAGAAGAAAGAGAAAGGGGGGCCGTAATGAAGAAAGTGAAAATTGTATTTGAGGAAAGGAAATCATGCAGTAACTGTCTCACAGTCACTCCTCGCTCATGCGCAGTTGGGGCTCTCCGGGACTCCGCGAAATCGCTCACCTAGCGTAGTGTTGCTTCCGCAACAAAAAATTGCGCCGATAGCACAGTGCTCTGGTGCAGTGGCCAGTGAAGCTGATCTGTTCGAGCAGCCGCGGGTTCGAAACCCAGTCGCGGCAACAGTTGTTTTATGTCCGCAACCTCACAGTCACGCAAGCCACAAGATTCTGGGTTGGGTTTGACCCCGTTTAGTCGTGCTTTCGCACTAAAAGCCATCAAGCAGGGCAGCTGTGCGCGAAGAATGAACAACCACCCCAACCCGCGCCCTGCTGCTTGAATCAATCAATCAAATAAACGGTCAAAAAATTCAGGGGCACTTTGGCTCTCTAAAGTGCTGCAAGGCGACAGTCTTTCCTTCCGCAATGTTTGGCATTGATTCCTTTATTTTCATTTTTATTCTTACTTTTTGTTCTTGTTTTCTTTTACTTTTACGTTTTATATTTATTTTTATTTCTTAAGTTTTTTATTTTTTCTACAATTTTTTATTTCCGTTCGTGACCTCATTGCTCCAGATCCGCGCACTCTGACGTCATAACTATTTCGGCCAACCGGAAAGCGTGACACCTCTGCTGACAAGCTGCTGGAAAGCTTCTGATGACAAGCTTCTGCTGACAACCTTTTGCTGACAAGCTTCTGCTGACAACCTTCTGTCGACAACGATGAGGCACTAAAGGCTTTCGCCTTAATAAAGAAGTTTTTCTTCACAAAGCATACATTGGTGAAAAGGGGGCTTGGAGAAACTGGTGTCTGCGACACCAACTGACATGAATTTCTTAGCATGATGTGTAGTCCTGTATATTTTTTCACTTGATAATATTTTTGCATTACTACAGCAGATACGAGCTATTTTTCTAGACCTCTCTTTCACTTTCTAACGGCTGTATGTGTTTAGGTGCTTTTTTTTTTTTTTTTTGCACGCCAGTGAACAGAAATCGCAGGTCCGTGACACAAGGGGGAACACCTAGCATATCTAAAGATTAAACACTGTGCTTTCGTGACTGTTTAGATATGTTTGATTATTTCTATTTGTCTTCTCGCTCGCAACAAAAGCTGGTTAGCATTTGTGCCGTGAGCCGCAACCCAAAACAGGTCGCTGGCGGATAATGATGCCTCCTACATACTGTGCTGGGACTCCGAAATAAAAAGCAAGTCCTTTTCATTACCGCAACAAGTGACTGTCTCCGAGTTATAGCCCATCACAGGGCATGGCACGGTGAACAAGAATTCGCAGCCCTGGATGGACCTTTCCTGGAACACATCAGCAGGAAAACATCGTACACTACGTGCACATAGTAACCTCATTCTTCCTTTTAAATGACCGCATTCTTCAATCTTATCGGATCGTATCTGTAGCTCCGGGGCGCAAATAGTAAAGCCACAAAAGAGGCCTGCTTTCTTCACCTCATTCCATTCCAGTGTACGGGTCCCGAACGAAGCGTGAACAGCATTCCGTCAAGAAGCCCAACTTTCTGACTCTACTTGCTTCGCTAGCTGTGCGCGCGTCGCATTATTTACTGTGCAACGGGATTTCGTTACGGCTGTGCAATTGTCATACAGTACGCAACAGTTATCTCTCACTCATGGCCACTGCAGTAGGGCGCTCGATTATACAATGACTTTCGGCAAAACGGCTCCTTCAACTTTAACAGAAAAGTCACGCCCTGACATTACGTAACGTGGTTAAGAAAGTTCTACGGCGCCGCTCTGGTGACGAAGGAAAGGGGGACACTATATAAGGGACACAAAGCTTCAACGGACACGCAGAGATTCAGCAAAGACAGCAACCATGAAGGCCCTCGTAAGTGCTCCTCTGGCTTTTCTATCCACTCGTTAAGCCGCCGGATGTCACTGGATACCACTGCTTCGAGAAGCAAAATATCAAGAATGGAGGAGAACTGGTCGCTGAGAAGCCCCGAACGATTACTTTTTCTGTAGGCATAAGGCCTATTTTGATGCCATGATGTGCGCACAGACAGTGAGAAAAAGTTTATCTTTAATTACGGATAACGACGTTTATGGCAGCCTACGGCTGTGTTACAGATTTACCGCTAAAATACGCAAACGGGGGGATAAGATTAAGGGTGAAAATGGGCAGGTTTTCCGTTTCCTTTGTTCATCTCGCAAAAAATGGCTTGCCTGATGATGCGAACGGCCAGAATTGCAGGCACCACTGACATCCAGTGTAAGCCTTGAGATGGCAGCATAGAATTATAAAATGATAACCCGCACGAACATTTCAGAGTCCACCTGCGTCGAATAAGAGTGAAAGGATACCCAGACCCTTATTGCCCATTATAGTACTACGACGAGAAAAGCTGCCGCTTTATAAGCACAGTCGACCCCGACATACGTGAAAGCATCGTAAAAGTCTAATAGTTACTCTAAATAAAACATAACCCTTCAGTGCTGCAAATCAGATATTGATCTGGTGAAACACGAAAATAGATGGTAAGATGCGCAGCGCAGCGTCACCGCAGAACCCACTGTGAAGTGTCTGTCGTTACGTTGGAGCGGTATCGCATGTTATACGAGACATTTTATCTTTATTTCGCTTTACGTAGTACTTAAAAAAAACTTATTCAGTAAAGAAAGGAGCAAGCACACTCTTCCTGGGGAATACGTTCGGTAATGCGCGCTTTTCTTACGTGCTTCTGTCGACAGAGCTTTTCAAGTATATGCTTCAGAGCATTCAGCTTCATCATCACCACGGCAGCACTAACAAACAATGTGTACTAATGCCGTTTTATAACCTACCGCAACCTGCACAGAGAATGCGGTGCCTCAGTGCGGTTGCGATCCGGGACTCGCACAAGAAGCATTGGAATACGCGCATTCTTCCCACGTGCGCAGCGACACGTCAGGCGCAATCACGTTTAGGTTGCGAATTACGGCACCCTCCTCATAAGCGAGTCTCTCCTCGATCGTTTGCCCATGACGCACGGAATACGCGAATGCTTGGAATCAATGAAGACTCTTTGCTTGAAACCAGTTCGTAAATTGCCTGAACTGTTCGGTGCTGTGTGCTGCATTGAAAGATTCTATTAGCTGCCTCATTAGTTGATATTAGGACGGCCAATCTGATACCAAAAGACTTTGGTATCTCAATTCTATGAGTAAATGGCATTTTAAAGGGGAGCCTAGATTGACTGAAGGTCTACATAATTATTTTCGGAAGAGACAATTACAAAGCTGCTCTGAACCGTTTTTAGGTGTCAGAGATGCATCATAATGTTCCCTGCAAGCTTTATAGACGCATTGTTTTTTTTCTCGAGTAACTAAGTTTTATTTGGTTTAGTTTATGGGGGTTCAACATCCCAAAGCGACTCAGACTATCAGTGATGCCGTAGTGAAGGGCTCCGGAAATTTCGACCACCTGGGGTTCTTTAACGTGCACTGGCATCGCACAGTACACGGGCCTCTAGAATTTCGCCTCCATCGAAAGTCGACCGCCGCTGCCGGGATCGAACCCGCGTCTTTCGGGTCAGCAGCCGAGCACCATAACCACTGAGCCACCGCGGGGGCTAAAATCAAGTAACTAAGTGCTCTTGCTTCCGTCTCAGTCAACAGCGCTTGCCTTTTTTAAAATATGAATGGGCTCTTGGCCCCGACAGCTGGTTAGCGAACTCCACAAAACTGCTTGCCGGTTCATATGATTGGGCAGTCGAATCAAAGGACTTAATACAGAATGATGCTGTGTGAACTGCTTCGAAATATATTTGAATTCCTAGAGACAACATACTAAACGTGAGTGAACGTGCTGATATGCAACTGTCCAAATCCCGCAGCTCACGATTTGCGTGATCGGCATGATCCTGTCTGCCGCCAACGCCATCCTGCTGAAGGCTCTCGGCCTGGGCGCCCTGGGCCTTGGAGCTGGATTTCTCCTCGGAGCCGGTCTCGCCGGCGCCCACGGCGGCTTCGGTGGTGGATACGGCCACTACGGAGCACCCTACCCGATGGCATTTCACGGAGGCGGATACGGTGGCGGACCTGGTTTCGGCTTCCATATCGGTTTCAGCGGATAATCTTAAGCACCAGCTATGAAGGTGAGCCATCAGAGCCAGCAAGGGTAGGAAGACAGCTACTGGCAAGCAGAATTAACATTTTTAAATTAAACTGAATATGCTCTCTCCTGGCCCAAGTTAAAAATGTCTGATGTGCGTACGTGTGACATTTCGACGTCTCTAGACAAAGCGCCCATGACCTGGTAGGTAGCTGGTTTCAACCAGGGACGCGAAAATGCAAAGGAAGCGCCTTGTAGATAAAACCACGACCACGTTATTTTAGCGATAGGAAAAGCGTAGCATTGTAATATAGTCTTATACGTTGAAAAAGTTGGGCACAGCGAGTAGGACTTAAAATATAATACCAAATAACTTAGTACTTCGTGTTGTAACGTGATCGTAGAGCAACAACGCGGTGTAACGTTATTGAAAGGTGCTGCCATCGATTGTCTACGGCCTGAGAATGTTCTTATGCAGTCCCAGCGGACGAAAATCTAAATAGAGAAAGCAAACCCTCAAGTAATGGAGCAGACCTGATAAACATTTGATGAAAACGGCTTCTAATCAACTTTCATTTGTATATTACCGATCGGGCGAAGCCTAAAACCTAGTGTTCTTTCCTGCTACTTTTCGTCTTCCTCTGTACCCTATGATGCTGTTTTAAAATGAGATAGAGATCCTTATTTTCTGATGCACTGCGCAAAATGCGTCGCGCTTCTAAATAAACTGATATACGGGTATCTTTACGAGTAACTGAAGGAACTGCCACATTAGCGGAAACGCTCTGAAGGCCTCGGCGTTGATTAACTATCGTCAGGCCTTGCAGCGTGTTCAGGAAAAAAAAAAACTTTTACAGAAGTTGTAGTTCAGCATGCCAAGCTAGGAATTTTTTTTTTTCACCCTAATCTGAATAAGTGGCTGCGATACGGTAGCCAAGTGCTTAGCATCCTTGTATTAAGTGTAAAAACCGAGCGCTAAGCCGGTTTAAATATGTGGAAATCAATTCAGGAACAGGGGCGGTTGAACGGGACTAGGACACCACCAGGAAAATGAAGCAAACACGCCGAACGGAACAGCTACCTTGATAGTAAAACACACATGACGACTCTCGGCGTTTTTCCAATTAAAAGTAAAAGAAGTCTCAATGCTCGTTTTTCATGCGGAATTCAGGCCGTTCACGTACTGACTTATCCAGGCGTGCAACGCTGCGCCATCCTTAACGAGCAATGTACTGCAGCATTCAGAAAGCTAAACGAGAATCGATGGTGGTGTAATGAAATGCAGGTGTACTTAGTTCCTGCGAAACAATTCTGAACGAGGCGGCAATTATTTTGCAACTTTTTTACTGATTCTTTGCAGAGAATTGATTTTGAATATTGAGCCGCTTGTACACATCAGAAATATTATTCAGTGACGGCAGTAAAATAATTCTTAATGATGCGGTAGTTATTTTACATAGTTGCTTATTGATCCTTTGCAGAGGAGTGATGTTGATATGACATTTAACACTTCCATGCCATCGAAGATGAAACACTGGCTAATCATGACGGAAATACGGACTGAAGATGGTACTTCATTATGTACAATACACATTAGAACACTACTCTTATCAGCAGTGTAAATCCCCCTTTGCCACATTTAAACAGTAGGTGATGAGAGATTTTTATTGCCCATAGGATAAGCATTCTGTTGTGTATTTCGCAAAAAATATCATCTTGAGTTTCTATTTCTTTCATGGTAAGCAAGCATTTTATCCTTGAAGGTATGAAAGTAAGAAATCGCATATCCCCAGCCCCACTTCACAAAGGATCAATAAAAGAACACATAAATAAAATATTTACCGCCTCACTCGGCATTGTTTCGCTGTAGTCACTGAGTAAAATTCCTTACCTTTGGCGCAATCCTCAATTAACTTCGCTGTTCAGAAGTAAAGCATACTTTGTACAGAGTGACCGCGCAGAAAAAAGAATTGTATAGTAATCTTTGGATGAATGAAAATGATTTGGCTAAGACTACAAGATGGCTCCAGTTGGAACCATTCAAATGAAATTTATCATGTGCTAACAAACTTCTGTCTCCTCTTTTTCAGGTCACAGACAAGCACTGACATATTTATAAACAGACATCCGGACATCCACGACATCTAAAAATCAGGATATCCACGAAAAAGTACAGAGTACAGCAATTCCGCAAATAAACCTTGTACATATTTCTATTTCACTAAGCGACAGTCTGAATCATTGCTGCTGGAACTTCCAGCAAGTCGCACAGGAGCGGGCTTGAGGCCATGAACTTCGCAGTTCGTTCAGATTTATTCATGGCGTAGAACCAAGTTACCTGTAAGAACCAAGTTACCTTTTGCCGACAGCCATAAGAACGAAAATCGAGTAGTTTGCATCACCGGTATCTATCGCTGAGCTTAAGCTTCTCCATTAAAAAAAAAAGGAGTGCAGTTTTCTCACCTGCAGATAGCTCTGAGACAGCTACTCTGCTTACATGTAAGCTTTAAATTTATAACACGGCACAGTGACCTCGCAGTTGTTTTAAACGGGACCGCCACGGGCGAAGATGACACAACGGGCTGTAAGCACGCACGAACTGTTTTTTTGCTTTTTTTCTAAATGAAGTGCAGAATCAACAGCCTCAAAGCTTCTGGGCGGCTCAGGCTTGTTGAGTGAAGCCAATCTCCGCCCCAGACCGCTCTAGCAGCGAAAATAAAACTGAGCACTGCAAACTAAGCACGTCACAAGACTGCTATAATCTAACAGAACAGAATACAATAGAATGTCCTTTATTCTAGTGCACAGTCTTAGCCAGTCTGGTGCAAGACGGCACTCACTACAAGTCGATAATGTGCCTGTCGAGCAAATGACCCATTGGGAGTTCATTTCCTGATATTGGGGCCTCATGATCCAGGCTACCCGTTGAGAATATGTCTTGAACCTTCTATGGCTCTGTGCAGCGTTGCAAAGCTCGGAAACATTGTCTTTAGACCCCAGGTGAGGGGAAGAATTTACGGTGAAGACATACTAAGACATAAATATAAATGAAATGAAATTTAAGCGCACACGAAAAACGCACACAAGAGGAGATACACACAGGACAGGCGCTAATGCCTGTCCTGTGTGTATCTCCTCTTGTGTGCGTTTTTCGTGTGCGCTTAAATTTCATTTCATTTATAGCTATGCACCATCTAGCCCAAACAGAAGTTTTGTTAAACATACTAAGACGGCGACGCCATTTAATTTGGACGAAGTTCCTTGTGCAGTTATGTAATAAAAACACAAACGGCCGACCATATACTTTCGACGTACTCTTATTTTCCCCGCAATAAGCACTCCCAAATGACCCATGCTGAATATGTTCGTGTTTTTATATGACATTAATGCCGCACCCCCCCCCCCCCCCCCCCCCCTTCGGATTTTCTTCGGACCTCGGCTCATGCCGCCGACACACCTGCCATTATGCCTTGCGCCATCTTCCTCCTTGCTTTGAACTTTATGGCAGATATTTTAAACATACTGCATTCTCAACACCCCATGCCCTGGCTCTCAGCGGCATTTTAAGGAAGTCTGTGCGTTACCCGAGGAGAAGGGAGCGCAAAGGGAGTATTATGGAGCTAACCTGAATAGTGGAAATGAAAACGAGCGAGAGAAAATAAAAATTGTACCCGAAAGAAACGGCGTTGACATCGCATAACTTCAGAGGTGTTAAAATGTTAAGAGCATTGTTATCAATAGAATTACTTCTTCGCAAGAAAACAGACACAGCTTTTCCGGAGAATACATCAACCTGAAGTCCTGGATTTTGCCCAATACCAGAGGAGGTCAAATAACTTTAGGTACACTGTTTGCGACGACGGCTGTGCGAAAACACACCTTCAGCCAACACCGCAAAAAAAAAAAAAAGGCCGTGTACAGAGTTTAGCTAGCAATTTCAACGTGCCAAGAAGCGTTGTAATAAGCGTCGTCATGACGAAGCAAAGGCAGCGCCGCCTTGAGGCAGGCCCCGCAATGGCGGCGTCATCAAAGAGAGTGTCTCAGCACGCACAGTTGAACGAGAACAGGGTTTGTGGGATGAGAACAGAAAAACTCGAGGGGACACTTAAACTCCGCATTAAGGGTATGTCACGATACTGCAATGGATTAATTTCCATATATGCAGAACGTCATTCTCTACTTTACATTACAGATCCCAGGGAGTCGTGATACTTAACCTGGCGCAGTGTGGCAGCGCTTAAGCGATGCGCCACTGCCCTGCGATAGAAGGTGCTTCCAGCGGTAGGCATTTTGCGGCCAACGTTGCGCTTCCCGAGTGACCGATCATTAATTTAACAGACACCTGCCACGGTGGGCAGGTTGTGATGACTCCGCAAGGTCCCGTGACCTAGGTGGGCCACTCGCCTTCCACTGCTCTCGGGGGACCACCTGCCACAGCCATGCTCATGCGCTTTCGTTTTTTTTGGTTTTTTTTTTACAGTGGCGACACCAGATTTTCTGGATAACGTGGCCTTTAACGCTATTGCGTTAAAATCCGCTTGTTATGTTGAGAACGCGAATCATAGGGGGGGGGGGGGGGGGGGGGGGGGGGTACGGTTGTATTCAAAGGGAATATTCGCTGTATGTTTCGCAACCATGCCACTTGCTGATGTCTGCAAAACGGGAAAGCTAACAGAGAAATATACAGAGCGTGCAAATATAAAGCGGCTGATTTTCCCGGCAGAATCGGCCATGCCATTACTCTACGAAATTCTAGAGAAAGAGTAGTCTAATGCCTCTGTTTCGAACGTACACGAACACCGGGTGCAGGTTAAACCGCCAGGAACCACTGTACGGCGCATATTGCGAATACATGCACAGCCTTAAACGCGATGAATCCTGCCCACTTCTATTCTGATCCGTGGGGTTGCCCACAGCCAAAGGCCCGCAGCCAAAGGCTCGCAAAGACCCATCATAATCATTAATCATCAGCCTCACAGCGTGCAAGGCAGAAGAAAGCCCTGATACATCTCCAATCCGGCTTTTTCACAATACCTGGCGTCCTCTAGGGAGAGGCGAAAAGGTTTTGGCTGCTGGTTGAAAACAAAAGCACGTGAAAAGCGCAGGCATCGTCCGGTTGCACGAGATGAACATTAAGCCTTCGATGTTTCAAGTGCATGCTTGACAGCAGGCACCGTCTTTCGCATCCACCTGCCACTAACATGAACAGCGCATGCGCAGTAGAAGTTGACGGTTTGATTTAAACCAGTGGAATTGGAGAAGAAAAGGCGCAGAGTGAAAGAGTAGTATAAAGGTGGATTCCTGTCTTGTGCAAGCTGCGGCTACCTTAAGCACACCTCCCAACCTCATCCTCTCACCTGACTTTCTGGCGCCTTCTTCTACTCTTTCCTTTCTTGGGAATAAATACATGCAGCTTGTTTCAAAACGAAATCTCTAGGCTGAACGGAAATGCCGTCAGCTTTTAACGAAGAAAAGACTGATGAAACGTTTTGGTGTTACTGATATCGCGTTTAAAAAAGAATCTGCGCTGCGACTTCGGCTTAAAAACGTACTGGTGTATTTAGTGGAAATAATACAGACCGAATAAAAACTGGTAGCTGTTTAACGTAGTTAAACCAAGCAGACGTGCGAAAGCATGCGTTCATTCTTCAATTAGAGTGGACACTTAAGCTATGCCTTAAGGGTATGACGCGATAGCCTTTGTGGGTTAATGTTCATATCAGAAGAATTGGTCATTTTCTACTTAATATCAATATATCGTGGCGAGTTCTCATACCACTCCTGGCACAGTGGTGCAGTGGTTAAGAGATGTTCAACTGCAGTGGCAGGTGGCTGTTTTTATCAGAGTCACCTGAGAACCTGAGAAAGGCTCGAGAACAGCTGGATTCCTCCTCGATCATTAGTTTAATGGTATTACTCTGATGAATAACTCTGCTGTAACTCGCTAAAGATATTGCGTCATACCCTTAAGGCGGAGCTTACGTGTCCGCTACAATTAAAGAATGAATACCTGTTTTGGCACGTCTACTCGGTTTAAATACGTACCTTGCCACTCGTATTTTTCCTCGTATCCACCACAGTTATAAAATGGAGCCTTCATTTGCAAGAACAGATTTACTATGATTATCATTTCTTCATCTAGCGACAATCAAATCGAATGCCATTCCCGAAAATACTGTCTGCATCACGAGCAACGAAAAATTTGGAGACAGTCTGGTCACGCTTCTAAGTGATTAGGCAGAATTACTGACCTGAATGTGCCCTGTTTTAACTCCTTTGCTTTATCGTTGTCTGTTTTCTTTTCGCCTACTTTTACCATTTTGTTATTTTCATTTTCAGTTTTCATGTTAGTACTCTAAAAGCACCGGGGGCATTACGCATGGGGGGAAGCGACAACACAAATATCATCAAATCATTACATTGTGTCATCACACGTTAACAAACATACATTCTTCGATGTACTTGTGTACATCGAAGACTGTATGTTTGTTAACGTGTGATGACACAATGTAATGATTTGATGATATTTGTGTTGTCGCTTCCCCCCATGCGTAATGCCCCCGGTGCTTTTAGAGTACTAACATGAAAAATGAAAATGAAAATAACAAATTTTAGGTCCACGTACTGTCTAAATTATCCGAGAGACCTATTCTTCCTGAGAGTTGGATGCGATTTGCGATAAATGCAAAAATTATGTCATTTACAGTATGAGACAGCTGATTTCATCACTGGATGCCTTATAATATTCTGTCGCCGCGGTGGCTTAGTGGTTATGGTGCTCGGCTGCTGACCCGAAAGACGCGGGTTCGATCCCGGCCGCGGCGGTTGAATTTTTTTGGAGGAGAAATTCTAGAGGCCCGTGTACTGTGCGATGTCAGTGCACGTTAAAGAACCCCAGGTGGTCGAAATTTCCGGAGCCCTCCCCTACGGCGTCTATCAGAGCCTTAGTCGCTTTGGGACGTTAAACCCCATAAACCAAACCAAACCTTAGAATATTCTGGATTACTTCGTTGTTTTCGAGACAAAAGAAATCTGAAAGTTAAGGCATTTGCCTGAAAGGTTTGGCTTGCGAAGAGTAGCACATGAAAAAAAAATCACTGAAAGTGACTTTTCCTTGTACCACGGGACATGAGATTCCACTGTGCATTGCAGCACGGTGCATTCCACACATTTTCTTATTTGATATTAAGATGCAACGTGGCGTAACGGAGCTTACTGGACCAGGTGGTCGAAATTTCCGGAGCCCTCCCCTACGGCGTCTATCAGAGCCTTAGTCGCTTTGGGACGTTAAACCCCATAAACCAAACCAAACCTTAGAATATTCTGGATTACTTCGTTGTTTTCGAGACAAAAGAAATCTGAAAGTTAAGGCATTTGCCTGAAAGGTTTGGCTTGCGAAGAGTAGCACATGAAAAAAAAATCACTGAAAGTGACTTTTCCTTGTACCACCGGACATGAGATTCCACTGTGCATTGCAGCACGGTGCATTCCACACATTTTCTTATTTGATATTAAGATGCAACGTGGCGTAACGGAGCTTACTGGAGCCTCTTATGGCATTCTAATCCGATGTCGTTGTTACAACGAACGAACGACATAAGATAGACACAAACCCGTTCAGCGGGTCTTGTTTCTTATTTGCGCCACTTGCGTAAAACAAACACGCACTACTGAAGGCGCATCGCGGGGCAGTTAAGCCACTGTGGTGCTCACTGAAAAATCTGCGGAAGGAGTGGTCAACTCAGGTATCCGTGACAAAAAGAGCTGAATTTCTGACGCACCGACCGGTCACGTATCAAGGACGAGTAACGGTGCAAAGGGAAGTAACGGTGCTGTGCATTGCAAATTGTGGGTGGTATAAAAGGCAGCGGGCGCCCCTGCAGTGCACTGAGTTGATCCAGAAAGCTGGAATCATGAAGGCTGTGGTGAGTGCACTGCTTTCGGACTTGTTGGGAGATTTGAAAAAAATTGTCCTACAAGCATAGATGGTTGCAACTACGTATTATAGTGTTACTTGAATTCAAACGCCTCTGGGGCGGGCGAGTTTCTATCATGCACTATTTCTCGTTATCAGGGTAAAGCACGATTCTCTGACCATCGTGGGAAATTAAATATCCGGAAATTTGCAGCCAGTTGATGCCTTCAAGAAAACGCACTCATTTTTTGTTAGCAGATTCCCATGTATCGAAGCAATCGAAGCTTCACCTCTCTGAGGATTTTTTCGGGTGCTTTCTCGCCCAATATATCTAAAATTCAAGGTCCCTTGTTAGGCTGTGTAACTACATATGTCAGATGCTTGTAAACTGGAAACGTTTACAAGGGGGCGCATTGCATCAAGACCTGGCTACCTAAGAGGTGCATTTTTATTGCGCCATGTAATACCAGCCTCCCTTGGAATCCGGTCCGTTACCATCGGTTATCTTGCATTCGCATTCCATGCCCCGCTCAAGACCATTTCTCCCTCTTGTTTCCGACTAGGATGTCAAAGTTAGGTGGGCGGACGACATTGAAAAGTTTGAGGGTACATGGGTGGCCGCCGCTGGCACATAACAGGGTTAATTCGAATGATATTGGAGAGGCGTTTGCCCTGCAGTGGGAATAGTCAGGCTGCCGCTGCTGAGGGCGCAACAAGCTTTCCACTCCTGAAAGAAAAACAGCGACAAGAGTCTCTTAAATGGGCACGGAGGACAACTCCAGCCAATTATTGAACTCAGTATAAATTAATTCATACTGCTGCGGCACCACAAGGACAGGGACAGAGACAGAGTGACAACAACACAAGTGCTTGTGTTGTTGTAACTCTGTCTCTGTCCCTGTCCTTGTGGTGCCACAGCAGTATGAATTCGTACCAACTCGCCCAATTCTCAACCCCTTTAAATTAATTCTGCGGTCTTTCTGGTCTGTGGACGTTTTTCTGGCAGCAAAAGGCGCATTTATGGCTGAGGAAACTGAACTGAAATATTTTCCCGCCTCTAGATTCTAACACTTGACGTCGACAGGGAAAAGGACTCGTTGGCGCCATTTTGAAGTGAGTGGAGGTGTAGCATAGCCTCTTGGATCCGCGCGAAAAATTCCCGTCGACGTAAGCAGTTTACTTGCGAAATCGGCCGGTTATGGCGACACCTGTATTTAGTTTTTGGTGTTTTCTAGATTAAAAAAGCTCCCTTTTTGTTTACAGCGGTCTTTTTGTCTTTATAATGCGTCGTCTATCGATACAGTCCAACTGCTCATTGAGTGTTCCTTTAAAATGTAGCATGCCTAACGGCTATCTCAACCAAAGTGTCCTCTTGAGCTTATTCACAGATTCAAAACGTCATGCGCGCCGGTCGAATTTCGACTGAGGTGAAATTCTAGAGCGCCTTGTACTGTGCGATGCCAGTGCACCACAGGTGGTCGAAATTTCCGGAGCCCTCCACTACGGCATCCCTCATAACCTGAGTCGCATTGGGACGTTAAACCCCCATAAACCAGTAAACCAATCAAAACCTTCCCTGTGCTGAAAATACAAAGGTGGATAGTTGAAAAGCGAGTGTGCCGTGCTTCCGAAGTACGATGTAAAGTAGTACGACAAGGTTTTCAGTTTGGTGAAGTTCATGAACCACAGCTCATTTGTTTGCTCTCAGGTATGTGTAAAAGTTCCTCTAGCTTAGACTTCGCTGTAGTCGACAATTTTGTTGCGCCCGTTGGAAGGATCAGTTGTAAGCTGTTCATTGCACGTATTCCTATATGCTGAAATTAAATAAACTTGCAGTGGGTAGTCGCCGCCAGAAACTTCCTTATTTCAAAACATAAAGGAGCCATCTGGGTGTCAGTTTTAGTGAGAAAGATAATTAATTGCGGCACCTTAACAGAGTAATGTTCAGAAGGCTGAACAGTGAAGTTAGACGTGCTGTTTTGTGGGCTGGGTTATGCTGCTTAAGCGAACGTGATAAATCAGATAACTCAAGGACGCAGACACGCACCAAGTATCTGTTCCGATTCATACTACCCATAGGAGTTCGAGTACACGAGGTGATGGAGAGAACGTGCAGTCACTGCTCAACTTTAAAATGACAGAACCAGAAAGGAAAAGAAAATAAAACGAGGTAATGCAAAGATAAAGGCAACGCATGGCCTGGGGTGAGGGTGGGCCGGTCGTGTCCGCATGTGCTAGAATAGGTAGACAAACAGTTGAAGTCTGTAGACGGCTGCGCGGGTAAACCCGGGCATGTTCGGGTATGGCTGATAGTTCTTCACCACTCAGTAGGATCGTCAGGTTGCCACTTGTTGCAATTCACTGGAGCCCTTAGCTTAAGGCCTGACAGTGGAATGGCACCCCATTCACCGGCGAGTACACTACCACTGCAGGTTCATATACCACAAATGCTCCTACTGAAGCTGTGCAACATATGTTGAAATAAGTTATCTTAATTGTCTTTCGAGTTTTCATGCTTTTGCGGCTGTCATAGTGTTAATCGCCGCGTATATTCCAAAAGAAAGATGAACACCTCTCTAGTCGCTGCTATACTAGTGACGAAAGAAAAGACGCTTGGTGCAATCTTTTTGGACAATGTCTCTTTATTTGCGGCACTAACGTCACTGCGTGTCTTGAATTAACACCACTTTCTCCGGCACTGCATCAAATAAACGCTGTTCTTGCATGAGAGTAGAGGAGTGCGTTCACTAATATGTGTCTCGAAGAAAGGAGCTGAAAACTCAGGGAACACTGACGTTATTGCTGCCCGATGACTTCATGCCCTGCTCAGTCTTCTGCAGCCTTTAGCTCTATAGATGTACCGAACGGAGAACAAAGGCCTTGCGCATAAAGGTGAACAAATGCTTCAGGACATTTGCAACTCTGTCTATGCTGCGTAGCAGTGCTCGGCAGAGATAGCCAGCGGTCTGTCAGTGTAACAAATAGAACGGATACTGAACAGTTGGCAGCACAGGTACTGGGAGAGTATACTCCGATGAGCAGCTTTTTACTCACCGTGGACTTAGTTCCACTGCAAAAAAAAATGGCAGTGGTTTAACTCTGGTTAAACCTGGAGGATCGCGAAAGCTACGAGGAGAGAGAGAAGGGGGCGTTGGAGTGCGCGCGGCAGCGGCGGCCGCCCCGGCAGGCTAGCTGTGCGCCGCTATTGCGCATGCGCAACTGGCGAGCGCGGCGGCGGCACCTCTGAGTCACACGCGCAGCGAGGGCGGCGGCGCGCCAGCTGTGCGCCGTGTGACGTCACTGTTCCTCGCGCATGCGCGGTAGGGCCTTTCTTCGGCTCCACAAAATGGCTCGGTGACTACCGTAGTGCTCCTTTCGCAACAAAAACGTGAGTTTCATCCAACTCATGACGATCCTTCCTTGTACTAAGTTCCGGCTCAGAATTTTCCTTCCCTTGTGCAGCTGGTCGTGTCCGTGTTCCTCGTTGCTCTGTCGGTGGCTCATGCCGTCCTCCTCAAGGCCCTGGGAGCCGGTGCCCTGGGCTTCGGAGCCGGCGCTCTGCTCGGTGGCGCGGCTGGCGCCCTCTCGCGCGGTGGTGGCGGCTACTACCCCTACCCGTACGGACGTGGATACGGCGGCGGCTTCGGTGGCGGCTTCGGTGGCCGTGGCTTCGGAGGCGGATTCGGATTCAGTGGATAAACGCCCAGCGGACATCACCTCTCGGCTGTACTAAGTTTGGCACGTGAGTGGTCGACCCTGCTTGCGGTTAGATAGCGCGAAATGCCTTGCGTACTCATGAGACGCTGTCGCATCGCTCGTTTCACATCTACGTACAGGGAACGACGAAGCCTTGGTGGAGATGTAAAGTATGTAATACGAAATGACCCCTGAAAATTTTAGTGATACGTACTGCAAATAACGAACGCTGTTTAAATGACAAAACTTCACAAAAAGAGGTATACTCGCCATTCATGGTGTTTCAGCGGCTGCCTTTTCTTCCAGGCTGCAAAAAAAGAAGTAGAAATGAAAATTATGGAAATGATCCACAGTCTTCAATATGAGCATATCCACTGCACTTCAAGAAATTATGAACACTGTGTCGCATTGCACTCCGTACTCGAAGCCAAAGACCAAATAATATGACAGAACCTGCAACTTTGGCATTGCATGGGCGTCATCATGCAACTTAGATTTCTGCTATATTAACAGATAAAACCGCTCTACAATACAATCTGCCCTTTAGTTATGTCTGCAGTAAACATAAAATACCACGTTCCATTTCTAAATGTTGGTTTATTGGTTTATTGGGGTTTACCGTCTTGAAGCAACTCAGACTATGAGGGACGCCGTAGTGAAGGGCTCCGGAAATTTCGACCACCTGGGGTTCTTTAACGTGCACTGACATCACACAGTACATGGGCTTCTACAATTTCGCCTTCATCGAAATTCAGCCACCGCGGTGGGGATCGAAACCGCGTCGTTCGGGTCAGTAGCCGAGCGCCGTAACCACTGAGCCACCGCGGCGGGGCCATATTTAAATGTGTTGTAGGGAATAAGAGCTCGGTGGGCACTCAGCGGACTGCGTAACAGACAATGAGAATTCGAAGAACTAATCATCAGTGAGCCCCAGCGGGCACCCTAATTGGAATACCTCTCTTTTTCTTTCGCTTTTCTTCAGCCCTACGAAAATATAACAACAAACGATTAACAACACTGATATTTATGCGACCAGCTTCGCGCAGTAGTACACAGCACGCGCCAAGTTTCACAACACTTTGCCTGAACCTTGTTTTCGGGAATCTGTTTCAAGCTTACCGCCATCAAGGGGTAGCTTCTTAATGGGGAAGTGCTCTTAAAAAAGTTTAGAAGTAATCATATGAGCGTGGGCTTCAAGTATTTGTATTTTTATTCAACTTTATGCACAAGACATCTACAGCCTCCGCTTTACATGTGTTGTAAACGAAGTCCAAGAAATTTCTTCCACTTTGAACATTAGGTAACCTGGTATCAAACATCAAGCCCAATAATGGTTTGGTTTGGTTTACGGGGTTTAACGTCCCAAAGCGACTCAGGCTATGAGAGGCGCCGTAGTGAAGGGCTCCGGTAATTTCGACCACTTGGGGTTCTCTAACGTGCACTGACAGCCCAATAATGGTTCGTGACCAGTTCCGTTTAGTAGCAGCAGAATTACATATTTTGGTTTGTTACATTGTACGTGTACTCCGTCAATGCCTAACCTTTTGTTGACACACGTTCTGTTTTTTTTTCGCAGGTTCCATGCCTCTGAGAAGAAAAAGTCATCGGCTAAGGGTCCAGAGGCATTCTCAAAACTGTGGAGCTTATATTTATTCTGAAATATAAAAATTATTTATTTTTGTTTTCAAGCTACGTTTTGTGCTTTCATTGATCTCGCCGTATAACAAATCCACTGTGACTGTTATGTGGCTGAAAGACTGGTATAAAGCGCGTCTTGCTTCTGTCGACTGGCGGTGCCCTGAGCGAAAAATTAGCTACATGCCTACGAGCAAAATCCCCCGATTTATTTTGTTGCGAAAGCAATACTACGCGAGTCTCCGAGCCTTTTCGCGGAGCTGACGAAAGGCCGTACTGCGCATGCGCGAGGAGCAATGACGTCACACGGCGCACAGCTGGCGCGCAGCCGACGTCGCTGCGCGGGTGACTCAGAGGTGCTGCCGCCGCGCTCGCCAGTTGCGCATGCGCAGTAGCGGCGCATAGCTAGCGTGCCGCCGCCGCTGCCGCGCACTCTCCATCGCCTCTCTCTCTCTCCTCGTTGCTTTCGCAATCCTCCAGGTTTAACCAGAGCTAAACCACTGCCAATTTCTATGCTTGGAGGAAAATGCGCTCGGAGATACAGTCGAGTTTTCTGGTATGTTCAGAAGCGACTCCTCCCACGCCTTGCATGCACTGCAAAGCATCTTCACTCAATGCATGCGGTGCACTGTGTTAAGATCCTGGATAACATACATATACAGAAAGTTGTTAGACGCGGTTCTGGATAGAAAACACTCTACGGTCGTTTTTAGGAGCGCAGCAGCCAGCCAGATAGGTTTCCCAAGCAGCAATGTCTTGTGTTTGGTTTGTTTTCATGCTGCCATATGTTGCGACCGCTGTCCCGAAACACGCGGATTCGATCCCGGCCGCAGCGGTGGAATTTCGATGGAAGCGAAATTCTGGAGGCCCGTGTGCTGTGCGATGTCAGTGCACGTTAAAGAACCCCAGGTGGTCGAAATTACCCGCAGTCCTTCACTACGGCGTCCCTTACAGCCTGAGTCGTATTATCACGTGAAATCCTATAAAATATAAGCCATGAGTTGCCATACGTGTTGTTTTTTTTTTCTGATATGACCGCTTATATTTGACGACTATGAGTAAAACAAAGGCATAAAACCCTACAGGAACAACCTGGACTGCTTCGCTTTCAAATAAATTCCGAAGACAGACACAGGAACTAGCTATTTTCGTTCTTAACTACCCTGCAGAGCAACATTAAGTCGTTGGTGTTGAGCTGCACACAGGCAAGCAAGCAGTCAACTTTTTCTATAAAACTGACATAAGCTTCACACATAAAAACCAGCGGAAAACAAAAATACACAGACGACGCCTCAACGTAACTAAATTACATATTGAAAACAGTCACCTACAGAAGAAAGTGCACATGTATACGAGCATGCCTAACAGACTCAAAGAAAAAAACAACGAAGTTATCAGTGACGTACAGAAGCGCTACTGTCGTACACATGACCAATAATGTCCTCCAATGTCGACGTAAAGCCTTTGTCAAAAGTTTAGTGCCCGGGAACGTTTTGCCTCTAGGCCCCAACATGTGGCTAGTTACGGATCCCCAGCGTTGCAAACCCCTTGATGGTAAGAGTACCTGTGGTCCTTCGAATTCCAAGGCCTAGGACAGCCACGGATGCTACAGGCCCCTCCCCCCCCCTCCCCCCCCCCCCCCCCCCACACACACACACAACTTACAAGCAAACCCCTCTGAGCTTTCAACTATTTGCAGATTCACTACCCAGGCAGGGTAGCTTGCATCGGAGCCTATGAGTTCAGAACATAGCGGCTTGTGGTGCGAAGAGAGCTCCACTTACGAAGTAGTGAACAACCAAACAATAACGTCATTAGGGGTGTGCGAATATCAAATTTTTCGAATACGAATCGAATACGAATACTTGGTTCCGAATATCGAATCGAATATCGAATAATCAAGGACAAACACATTTAACCACAACAAAACATTATTTGAGCACCCAAGAACATCACAGTTAAACTATCGATGATTAAATGAAAACAAAAGGTGTGTGTGGCTGTACAAAAATGATCAGACTCGAACATTATTCTTAGAAGAGTGCAAATATCAGAGAAGATGGCTGGTACAGAGCACTGATTAAGGCTAGCTTGCCATCAGCACAAACGCGTGTAGCTGGGATGAACATAAAAGGTTGTAGTGAACGAAAACCCGCTGTTCCACATGGTCAGGCAGAAGCAGTTCCCTTCTAGCTGAAATGACTCCTCCAGCCATAGAAAATGCTCTCTCACTTGGCACTGAACTGGCACGTATTGCGAGGTACTTCGTGCACAGCTTTGACTACACCAGCTTCGCAGTTTTACCCACAAAGCAGCTCACCAGCGCAGTCAGCTGTGGCATGGCCCTTGGAGGAAGGAAGAATTTTCCTTCCTCCATGCGCATTGCTCTGGGCACCGCCTTGTTATGTCTCTTTCGATAGGGCTTGCGGGCCGAAATGAACGCCGGTGCTCATAATGTATATTCGGCTAGATACGAATATTCGCGTCGGGTCGAATATTCGAGACAACACGAATACCTGGATTTCTAATCGAATACGAATACTAAAAATATAGTATTCGAATTATATTCGAAAATTTCGAATATTCGCACACCCCTAAACGTCATGGTTTTAAAAATTGGCAGTGGTTTAGCTCTGGTTAAACCTGGAGGATTGCGAAAGCAACGAAGAGAGAGATAGGGGGGGGGGGGGGGGGGGCGATGGAGAGCGCGCGGCAGCGGCGGCGGCCCCGGCACTCTAGCTATGTGCCGCTACTGCGCATGCGCCACTGGAAGTGCGCGGCGGCGGCCCCTCTGAGTCACCCGCGCCGCGACGGTGGCGGTGCGCCAGCTGTGCGCCGGGTGACGTCACTGCTCCTCCCGCATGCGCAGTACGGCCTTTCTTCACCTCCGCGAAATGGCTCGGCGACTCGCGTAGTGTTGCTTTCGCAACAAAAACATTGCGTCATAGCGCGCGTGCTTTTTCGCGAAAAAAATAAATGCTCGAACGTCTCAAAGTTCAGAGCGACACGTGAGGTAAAGTTAAAGAAAGAACAGACCAGTGCTCGCTACCAAAATAATTTTTAGACTGCGTGCGTTGTGTCTGATTCTTTCGTCCTCGCATCGTAGTAGCGCGGAATTTCAAGCTGTTAACGTACCAGTTGGCCCCCTGCAGCTATTTATCTTAATTCCCTAGAGATAAAGTACTAGTAGACTTACTGTCTGTTGGGAAGCTGTTTTCGAGCACCCGAGTTTCCGAGTAATGGGCTGTGACAGAACTGTGTTCATCGAGTTTTGCTCGCATAGAAAGAAACGATAGTGTGTACCTTTCTTAAAAGTAACAGTTATTAAAGTCACAAGAACGCACAAACCAGACAGATCTTTGAAGCAAGAAGATGTTGCTGAACTAGCCCACGACAATAGCTTTAAAATCTGCGCATTGATTGTATAAACTCGTTGCCCGCTGTGCATGAACGACACGGCAGTGCCGGAAACAGGGCTGCACTTTCCCTGTGCAATTAGGCTTCCCTTTTAGAACGTATGGAGGACGAGCATTTTCATTTATGCGATCCCAAGCTACGCAGACCAAATGGAACATACAAGGTCTGTTAGAAAAGTATACGACTTTATTTTTTTTTGCGAACACCTTATGGATATGAAACAAGCGCGCTTACAGCAGCCGACCTTGAACCTTCGTGCGCATGCAGAAATTTTTTCCCGCCTGCCGAGAGCGTCAGTCGCTGGGACGCAGCATTTGAGTGAGGCAGTGCGCAGTGCTCTCGTCGGTTTTTTATTGCAAGGAAAATGGCGGAGTGACAGGAGCAGCGCTACTGCCTCAAATTTTGCCATAAACTGGGCGACAGCCAAGTGGAAACCATTCGGAATATTCAGACGGCTTTCGGTGAAGATGCTATGAGCAGCACACAGATTAAGCAGTGGTACAATTGATTTAAAGATGGCCGCACATCGGTGGAGAGCGAACCACGCTCCAATCGGCCATCAACATGCCGAAATGACCAGGTCATTGCCGAACTGAACGCTGTGGTGATGCGAGACCGTCGCGTGACTATCCGAGAAATTGAGGAAGAGGTGGACATGAGCAATTTTTCTGCACATTCCATTATCACCGAATATTTGGCCATGGAGAGAGTTGCGGCGAAATTCATGCTGAAGCTGCTCACGGCGGAGCAAAAGCAGCTGCGTGTTGAAGTCTCGCAGGAAATGCTAGATTCCACAAACAGTGACCCCGACTTCATAAACACCATAATCACTGGTGACGAGTCTTGAGTGTACGGGTACGACCCGGAAACCAAATCCCAGTCGTCACAGTGGAAGCATTTCATCTCACCGAGACAAAAGAAGGCCCGCCAAGTGCGCAGCAATGTCAAAGTGATGCTGACTGCTTTCTTTGACTCCCTCTGTGTGGCAGACCACGAGTACGCACTGCACAGGGTCAAACAATGACCAAAGAGTACTACAGGGATGTCCTCCGTTGCCTACGTGATGCTGTGCGCCGCAAGAAACCGGAGTTGAGGTCAACAGGAAAGTGGCGCATCCATCACGACAATGCTCCTGCACATTCCTCGCACTTGATTCAGACTTTTTTGGCGAAAAACCAGACTCCTGTTGTTCAACAGACTCCTTACTCTCCTGATATGGCCCCTGCGATTTCTGGCTGGTTCCCAAAATCCAGAGGCCATTGAAAGGAGCGCGATTTCAGACAAGGAAGAACATTATGGCGGCAATGACAGCTGAGCTAAACTCCATTCCGAAAGGGGCCTTTTCAGAATACTTCCCACAATGGCAGCACCGCTGGGAGAAGTGTGTGGAGTCCCAAGTAGACTACTTTAAAGATGACTAGGTTTGCAACGCTCTAGTTTTGCAAGTTTTTTTTCTACAGCCAAAGGTCGGATACTTTTCTAACAGACCTCGTAAAATCAAGCGCTCGCACAGTGAGGAACTAAGTGAAGGTAGGAAAGAATGAGTAACTCCGAATGGCAAGCTTGTAAGCATAGGAAACATTCGAGCAAGCATTTGCTCCAAGGCTTTTCTTTGTGGAGTTTAACGTCCCAACGCGACTGATGCTATAAGGGACACTTTTGCTTCAGGAGTTTACCCAGGAAAATTAGAATGAAGCAACTGACTTCATAAAAGACTGCTGCGTGGCTAAGGCACAAATAACGCACAAGGATCAAGATTCTGCACGGTTAGCACTATCTTCGATGATTTACGATAAAAAGGGAAAGTAAAATGGCAGTAGCACCACAGTAGAATACTGTAAACTCGCTGTGCACAATAACATTTTCAGTCGCAGTTTCCAGTACTCAATAACGTGTAAGTAGCGTACACCCTTAAGGCAGTGTTCACTTTGCGTAGGGCAGTACTATAGGTTTCTCCAAAGCGTTCCGAAATACTTAGAAATATATGAAGAATATCTGCATTTCTGGTCAAATGTTTAGGGAAATCCCCCAAGGTGGAGTAGATGTGTAATAAGGGAGTAATTACTCATTGACAAAGACCCAAGCGCAGCCATAAGGCTGCAAAGGAAAGCTAAACTTCGCAGTTAAAGAAAACTTCGTCCTGAGTAATGACTCCCTTATTACATATCTGCATTTAAAATCACAGAAATTCCACGTCAAGCAAAACCTATGCATGGCGTTGTATATATTAAGGCTTCCACAAGTGCACATTACTTGCATTGCTTGACCATGAAAAGAATTAATACTCACGCAATCCTTCACCCCGTACACTGAATACAACGTAGGATCATTCAGTTGTATCACAGGTGCCAGTAGGTGAACATAATTGACAACAGAACAACTTCTTTTGTGTGTACTACCATGCGATGAACCGAAAGGCACCTCTGGCACCTCCTACACGCATTATAAGACACCGCTCTGGCTGCTTTAGGCTCACCAAAGTTCCAAAGTGCTGTAATACCCTGCCCTTGCAGTATGATGTCAGAGAAGCAGTTCTCACTTTAACACTTACATACGGAGCATCAATTGTTTTTTCGTGTTGCACGCTATCCGTCTCGAACCTCATAGTCTTTTCGAGGGCAGCAGTGTGAAAACCGTAGGACTGGAATTGTGGTTGGTGCGGCAAAAAAACAAGCGCGCAAAAGTAGCCGATGAGAGTGTAGCGCGAGGCCTAAAAGTAACGAGTGCACTTGAAATTGACGTTGATAAAAAGCGAGCAGTCATACACTCAACAAACTGACGGAATGAGAACTACAGAGGCCGGCCGGCGAAGATCGGCAGTAAGCGGATAACTGCAGCTACATTGCGGGGGCGCTAACAAAAACAGAAAATATCTTTTTGTGATAGGAAAAGCTTTGTTCTTTCCAAGAACATATGCGCGACTATCAGGTTCTTAACAAGAAGTATCTAGTACGCTGTTTCACTTTACGAAATATTCTAGTTCATCTCAGTTATCACTAATACATCAACCGTTTTTGTATGATGGGCCTTCCACTCTTATTTATTGTTTGATGCTTAGCCGCCTACTTTCTTTCGTTGCTTATAATGCCTTGTATTCTGTTTGACTGCGCACATTATGATGTTTATTTTCTTGACTGTATACAGTTGTATATTGAACCTGACTGAAAAATTTCCTTAGCAGTTGTTTCTCGTCCATATCACTACCGCCTGAACAGGAGGTGAGAACTCTGTCAAGTGGAATGCCGTTTTTTGTCTTGCCTCCTTCATCAAATTGTATCTGATCTGATGTAAATAAACTTTATTATTATTATTATTATTATTATTATTATTATTATTATTATTATTATTATTATTATTATTATTATTATTATTATTATTATTATTATTATTATTATTATTATTATTATTACGTTCGTCAGCTCCCTTCATTTTGACGCTAAATTCCCCTGCTGCTAAGTGACGTCGCTGGCACTTGGTTCTGCACGGCTTTAGAGCTTCGCAGTCGCAAACCATGGCAATTTATCTCGTGTTCATCAACCGAAAATTTATTGCTGAAAACGCAACCGAGCTATCCTTTGCCGTGACCAATAATTCGAACTGTACTGAAGATTGGGAGGAAGGGGGGGTGTCAGGTGTGGCACTTGTAGTGTCTCGTATATTAAGGCGGAAGCCTTTATTGTCTCATCGTTGTAAGCAGCAGTTGTCGACAGAAAATGTCAAGCTTTTCAGTTGGTGGAAACGGTCGTGACGTCACAGTGCGCGAATTTCAAACGGGGCCAATTGTACTTTGGCTAGTAACCATGCAACCAATTGAAGGGATCGTATAGTGATGCTCCAAGTAAGTGGGACTGAGCTTAGTTAATTGCTTAATTACTTAATTAGCCTAATTAGCTTTACTACTCAGGCCATATATAAATAAAACCGATTAAGAAATTGGTCGAGCTCAGGAATCGAACCCCGGTCTTCGGCGTGAGAGACGAGCATGCTATCCACTCCGCCATGCCAGCTCGATGGTTTGGAATGAACAAAGGCGCGTCTAGTGAATACGGTGTCTTCACTCACTCTCATCCTCCTCCATTCCCTTCCAGCGAGGTTTAGGTGTCCACCGACAAATGAGAGACAGATACATTTTCTTTCCTCAAAAACCAATTTACCGACGAGCGAGGCGTAGAACCGAATGGGCGATGGCGTTCTATGGACTCCTTGGCAGCGTTGCAAGACGCTGTCGCGTTCCACTCTTAGGGGCGAAGCTTAACATCTTAACCACACATCAGTGACCACACTTTAGGTCAAAAAAGTGCCCCCCTGAATTTTGTGAGAGAGTTACTGCGTAATTTCCTTTCCTCAAATACAATTTTCATTTTCTTCATTACGGCTCCTCTTTATCTATCTTCTTTCACTCCCACTTCCTCCCTTCCTCTACGGTGCGGTTCAGGTGTCCACCGAGATGACAGAGAATTACTGCGCCATTTCCTTTCCTCAAAAAGCGTTGCGTTCAAAGGGCAAGGCATCGCGCCGAACGGGTGGTGGCGTTCCGTGGACTCCCTGGCAGCGCTACAACGCGCTGTCGCGTTCCACTCCTAAAGGCGAAGCTTAAGCATCATTAATTAGCAGTTAATTAGTATTCAGGCATTAATCAGTAATTAACCATCAATTAGTGATTTGTCATCACTTAGTAATTAGTACTCAATTATATGTGACGCCACCAGTGCCACAGAAGCAGCGAAGGTGGTGCGGAAAACGCTTCCGCCTCTACCCACTTTAGACAGTCAAAGTGCCCCCTGAATTTTTCCCTGTATTATCAGGCTCATTGATATGCGATGTTCTCTTAGCCGTTCGGCAGGTCTGACCAATGTAGGCCTTACCACAGGACCGGGCAACAGAGCACAGAACACATCTGCAGCACATATCGTGAACATAGTCTGGTGGTTGGAGTGCCAAACGATTTTAGTGTTCTTGCTCCCGACCGCCAGGATACAGAGTGACAAAAGCATATTTGGTGAAGAAAAGACGGCGTTTACACTGTATCTGAGAACTAGTGGATGTGAGGTGACACAGAAGGTCTCATTTATTTACATGCACCACTTTTCCTCTCAAGCACGTGCTGTAACTTTACCTCTCTTGAAATGGACTTAGCCAGAGAAACTACGACCTGCTCAGTGAAGCCAATTAACCGCAGGCGAACAATCTGTTCAAGAAAACTGATGTGATGAAAGCGTAGGCAACATTTTAACAAGGCATTATTATCAAGGCAAGCCTTCGTTATTCCACTTTTTGCTAGTTTCGAGTGTGAAAACAAAAGGCACCAGGTGGTTTTAGATGCCAACTAGCTCAACAAGCCACACTTCTTCAATTCTGTGTCAAAAGGTTGTTGGGCACATTTTAACGCCGCAGCGTTAAGGCTCCAGGTCAGCAGAAAACGTGACGTCGTCCTGGCGGCGTTGCTGCAGAAAATCCGTGTCACGCGTGTATGTCTGGAATAAAAATAGTTGAATAAAGGACCTGTAATGTACACTGAAGGTCGACGCATTTCTCAAATGAGTTAACTTTTTTCACGCCACACAAAGGAAAATTTCTATATATTTAGGTCGGGATTCGAGCCCACGACAATTAGGTGGACCGCCAAGCAAGCTACGGACTAGTCCACTTAGGCACTTCGACTTGGCTGAGACACAAGCTGGAGGTGATGTGTGTGATTTTGGCTTAATTTTAAGCTTAATAATACGGTAATTAGTGGAATGAAGTGTTGACGAGATTATTGGTGAGATACCAATTACAGTGCGCCGCGGCGGTATCTGCGTGGTTACGATGCTCGGCTGCTGACCCGAAAGAAGCGGGTTCGATCCCGTCCGCGGCGGTCACTTTTCGATGGAGGTGAAATGCTAGAAGCCCGTGTACTGTGCAATGTTAGTTCATCTAAAAGAACCCGAGGTGTCCAAAATTATCCCGACCGCTTTCCTACACGGCATCCCTCGTAGCCTGAGTCACTTTGGAACCTGATCCCCATAAAACCAAACAAAGCTAATTATAGTAACATTATGGGCGTAAACTGAAGTATGGAGAGTTAAAAAACAAGAACTGGAAACTGTGTGTGTCATTATCACCATCATCAGCCTCACTAGGCCCACACCAGGGCAAAGTCCTCTCCCGTGTATCTCCAATTAACGTTGTCCTTTGCCAGCTGTGACCACCGTATCCACACAAACTTCTTAAACTCATCTGGCCACTTAACTTTCTGCCGCCCCCTGCTACGCTTGCCTTCTCTTGAAATCCACTCCGTTACACTCAAGGACCAGCGGTTATCTTGTCTTCGCATTACATGCCCCGCCCAAGCCCATTTCTTCCTCTTGATGGTGATAAATACGTCAATGTGAACAAAGAACAGTGAGTGTGAGATGAGAAACCGCTGAAGGGAGCCATAAACGCTGCCCCGTCATGCCCTTAAAAGTGGACCTTAAGTGGCCCCCTAATTTTTGTAAAGCGAAGCCGCAAAACGGCCTTTTGTTTACGCTGATAACTTCATGCGAGACTTTATAGGGAAAAACCCCTTGAGCGAGATAGAGAGAGAAAAAATAAGCTTTTTTTCGAGAGAATGAAAGCAGCTTGCGCAATGGTAATCTGTGCACCACTGATAACAAAATTTAGTGTTCGGCGTTTTAGTGCGAAAATACTACTCCAGACGTACCAGCACCAAGCAAGAATCCTGTCATCTTGTGTTGTGTTGGACTACCAACTGACCCGAGCTTACCCGAGTTAACTCGGGTAAGCTCGGGTAAGTTCGGAGGAGCGTCACGCCAGCTGTAGCCAATGAAGGGAGGAATCTCTGGTAAGTCCGGAAGAGCGTCGCGAAGTTGCAGCCGATGGGAGGAAGCGCGGGTAAGTTCGTAGAAGCGTCACGCAGGCTGTAGCCAATGGGGCGGCAGGTGGCATTTAAAATAACTGGTCGCAAGAGGTTGCCTGGGAAGAGCAACATGGATAGGACGACCTATATCGGGAAAAGGGATAGGACACGCCGCGATCTATGAACTTTCAGTACAGAATGACCGATTCTGATTATATGGGGATTAGCCCACTAAAGCTATCGATCGCGTCATACCCTTAATGCGGAGCTCAGGTGTCCCTTCCAATCGAAAAATGAACACCTATCGTTGATACGCCTATTCGGTTTAACTACGTTAAATCCTTACCACTTTTGTGACTTCCTTATAAACTGTAAAAAAAAAAAAAAAAAACTTGGTACACAACAAGTTGCAAGCAAGATGTATTGCAATCGGTCTCATTACAGCACACAGGTATGGCATGATGTCATACTGGAGCTATAGACGCTTTACAGCGCAGAAGCATGGGCGCCGCCATATTTGGTCACATGACCATTCCACCATCGCTGGCCTTCGGCCCTTCTCGTTTCGACGGCTGCCAGCGCGCTGGTGCCCGGCTGCAAGACGCTTCTCCGGCTCTCGTTGTGGATAACGAGCTGCCGGACGCAACAAAAAATTCTTGTGAGTGCGCATAGAACGTGTTGGTGCTGGAAAATGTTTGCTTCAACCAGCTGATTTACTCGTCTCCTTCAGACTGCCGGCATCGGCTCGAATGTTTAACATACCGCGGTCAGCTACCTGGGCGTTCATATTTATTCAATCAATTCGCCACGTAACGATATTTGGGGACCGCATAACTTTTTGTTGAACTGCCGATTAAAAGCGGGTCATTGCCTGAAAGATAGCTTTCTAGAGCTCGATATTTTTCCCGAATGGAGGAATAAGTGTTCACAGCTATCAAGAATGTTCACTGCTCAGCACTTTGCACGCGTCTTACAGCCGAACGTCCGCGCGCGCGTGATCGCCGGCCGATTGTGCAGATATTTACGTTAACATTCCGGCTTCCAACGAGTATGGCTCTTTTTCAAGGACCCCTTCAGAAGCTCATCGACATTCGACCGTGCTCTCTTGCTAAGTAAAACTGGAAACTGCTCGGAGTTCAGCACCCGCAGATGTAAGCAGCCGGAATAAGCCAGAATATTCGAAGTCCTGTAATGATAAATTTCACCGCTGTCCTGTACATTAGCGCACTACTGTAGAGCTTTGCACTGGGCGACAGAATTGCATGTTGAAGCGGCCTCCTTTGAGGACATTTGCAAACGCACAGTTGCTGCTTCCACCGTGCTAGCGTTAAGTACGCACGACAGTTTAGTGAGCACTGTGCTGACGCCGAGGAAGCACTTATTGCAAAGGTTTAA